>NC_068331.1:25595414-25902064 GCF_000147395.1 Oryza glaberrima | reverse complement strand
ATTTTCATAAGGCCACGTGCTCCTCCCCACATACGCCTCGTCGAGTTGTCATCTTGTATTCCTATCAAATGTATTGCATCAACTGCCGCCACCGCTCGATATCCAGCTAGCTGCGTAGGTGTGCTCTACCAATTTACTTAGCACCAGCCCCATCTCACCATAAATGCTAACCTATGTCCCCTATCGAGCAGAGCCGCAACGGGCCAGCACATGACCCATCTGTCACTGCCATGATTCCATCAACATCTAGCTGTTGATGGCCCCTCTGTGACATATACTATGGATGCTACATGGTGCCCCTCTGTGTGCCTGGCCATCACTCCCGACCGTTAGCTCTACCACCCCTCTGTTTTCCGCTAGCATCTTCACCCCTAATATTTTCGTGTCTTGGTCCATATCCAACATAAACGGAACACCACAAATTTTTATTATTCGCAATTTAAAAAATAAGTAGAGAAAACATGGGAATGCATAGCTACCTTTTGAGAGGTCTGCATGTCCTGCACCAGTGAAACAATCGGAACTACCAAGTTTGCACCTATTTATAGGAATTGTATTAGAGTTGCTCGACGAAAAAGCCGGCCAACGATCTCTATGCTGCACCGTGCATCCATGCCTGGTTTTCTTTGCCCCCTGCCACCATAAATACACACCCAGCTGCAATATGGATCACCAAACACCTCGATCCATCCCTCTACCCTTCAAGAAACAAGAAAGACAACACCAACAAACTAGCTAGCTCACCAATGGCCTCGTTGTCCTCCTTCTGGCTCGCCGTGGCAATGGCGGCATTGTTGGTCGTCGGCTCATGCGCCACTGAGGTCACCTTCAAGGTCGGTGAGGGCTCTAGCGGAAAAAGTCTAGAGCTCGTCACCAACGTCGCCATCTCTGAGGTGGAGATCAAGGAGAAGGGCGGCAAGGACTGGGTGGCGCTCAAGGAGTCGTCGACTAACACCTGGTCGCTCAAGAGTGAGGCGGCGCTCAAGGGCCCCTTTTCCGTCCGCTTCCTTGTCAAGAACGGCGGCTACCGTGTCGTCGACGACGTCATCCCCGAAAGCTTTACGGCCGGCTCTGAATACAAGAGTGGTATCAACGTCTAATTAATAGATATGCGTACTCTTGCATTGGGTTGCATGATAATTATTAACCTCTAATAATTTTGTCTTAGAAAGAGATCACGCTATGCGTGAGCAAGCAAACAATTAATTTCTTGTGGTTATTTTGTGGTAATAAGCCAGTGGTAAAATAAGGCATACATGTGTCCTTCCAAAACATTGTTGTGGAGCTATATGTGAACACAATTTCGAATATATGTTCTTTATAGAGGATGTATGGAAAAATATTATATTTGGTCAGCTTTCGTTAAGACGATTCTGTGTATTTGATTTCTCAAAGTTTTAGTACATATGTATGTCCAAATCAATGCAGCCCATTTCTCCTTTTTAGCTTGTCAAAAATGTTGTTTACAGTTGTTTTTTTTTAAAAAAAAATTGTGGAAAGAAATTGTTGAATCGATCACTCCGTGACATGAAACTACAAGCATAAAGAATCAGCACATCGTTTAGCTTATTCAGATGCTAGAACAAAATGTAAGTCACATTAATCATATCTCCAACATGAATAAGTGGTAATGGATAGAATGGAAGCGAAGCCAGCTTTGAGAGGTGCTAAGTTAAGCTTCATATCATATGAGGTCACCTTCAAGGTCGGTGAGGCCTCTAGCGGAAAAAGTCTGGAGCTCGTCACCAACGTCGCCATTTCTAAGGTGGAGATCAAGGAGAAGGGTAGCAAGGACTGGGTGGCGCTCAAGGAGTCGTCAACTAACACATGGACAATCAAAAGTGAGGCGCCGCATGGACAATCAAAGGACAATCAAAGCTTTACGACCGGCTCTGAATATAAGAGTGGCATCAACATCTAAGTGATAGACATGTGTGTTTTTTTTTGAAATAATTCTTAACCTCTCTATAATTCTTTTTTTTTCAAAATAGAGATCAAGTCTGCATTCGGGGAAGCCAATAATGAATTTTCTATGGCTATTTTGTGAAATATGCCATCAACAAAAAAAATCATTCCATATGCCATGTTCGCATGTTGCTGCAGAGGTATATATCCAGACGATTTTGAGTATATTACGTATATAATATTTGTGGGAAAAAGTATAGTTGGTGAATCTTCATCGAGATAGTTTCTTACATTTTAATTTTCTAAAGTTTGAGTACATATGTATATGTATTTCCACATCAATGAAGCTTATTTATCTTCTTCAGTATGACAGTATGAAAAAAATGCTATGAAAGTCGCATTTACACTAGTCATTGTTTTGTGACCACAAATTCGTTCATGCGTTGGTCCACATCCTCCCTAAATGGAAAATGAGGAAATGATTAGTTTTCAGTATTTGTAAGTTAAAAAAATAAGTAGAAAAAAGATGGGAGTGCATAGCTGCTATTTGAGAGGTTTGCATGCTCTACGCTAGCGAAACAACCGGGACTACCCAAATCACATCTATTTATAGCAATTGCATAAGAATTCCTCAACGAAAGAGCCGGCCAACGATCTACATTTTGCAATGTGCGTCCATGCCTGGTTTTCTAACCCCAGGCGATATAAATAGATGTCGTCCACATCCTCCATAAACAAAACATGATGAGGTGATTAATTTTTATTATACAAGTTAAAAATAGTAGAGAAGATATGTGAATGCATTGCTACTTTTTATGAGGTCTGCTTGTCCTGCGCCAGCGAAACAACCGGGACTACCAAGTTTGCATCTATTTATAGGAATTGTATTAGATTTGCTCGATGAAAAAGTCGGCCAACGATCTCTATGCAGCACCATGCGTCCATGCCTGGTTTTCTTTGCCCCCCGCCACCATAAATACGCACCCAGCTGCAACATGGATCACCAAACATATCGATCCTTCCCTCTACCCTTCAAGAAACAAGAAAGACAACACCAACAAACAATCTATCTTGCTAATGGCCTCGTTGTCCTCCTTCCGGCTCATGCGCCACTGAGCTTGCCTTCAAGGTCGGTGAGGGCTCTAGCGACACTAGGCTCATCACCAATGTCACCATCTCTGAGGTGGAGGTCAAGGAGAAGGGTGGCAAGTACTGGGTGGGGCTCAAGGAGTCGTCGACTAACACCTGGACGCTAAAAAGTGAGGCACTGCTCAAGGGCCCTTTCTCCGCCCGCTTCCTTGTCAAGAACGGCAGCTACCATGTCATCGACAACGTCATCCCTGAAAGCTTTACAGCTGGCACTGAATACAAGAATGGCATCAACCTCTAATTAATAGACATACGTGCTCTTGTGTTGGGTCGCATGGGAATTATTAACCTCTAAATAATTATGTTTTAGAAGATATCATGCCGTGTGTGAGTGAGCAAGCAATTAATTTCCCATGATTATTTTGTGGTAATAGGCCAGTGGCAAAATAAGGCATAAATGTGTTCTTCCAAAATATTGTTGTGGGGCTATATATAAGCATGATTTTGAATATATATATTGTTTATAGAGGATGCATTGAAAAATTATACTCCCTCCCTCCCAAATTGATCATCATATAATGGAATTCAAAATTTCTCAAATTAATCATCATATACCTGCATGTACACAGATTTCATCAGAATACAATTACTGCAGCATGGCAGAATATGTGCATGCTAAGGTGTAATTGGCATGGTGTTTTAATCAATGCATGCATTGTGGGAGAATGTGTGCTTGATGTCTTGATTGATGTGATTTAAATTATCCTTGGTCTTGGTGCATAAGCATATATGATGATTAATTTGGGAAGGAGGGAGTATTTGGTCAGTTTTCATTGAGATGATTGTTGGTGTTTGATTTTCCAAAGTTTTATAGTATGTCCAATTCGATGTAGTCCGTTTCTCATTTTTAGCTTGTTAAAAATGTTGTAAAAGTCAAATTTACACTTGGTTTTTCTTTTTCATGAAAAAAAATTGTTGAATCGACCATATTGTGATCTAAAACTATAAGCATAAAGCATCGATGCATCATTTAGCTTACTCAGATGCGAGAACAAATTGTAAGTCACATTAATGCCATCTCAGGTATTAATGAGTGGTAATGGATAGATATTAATGAGTGGTAATGGATAGAGTGTAAGTGAAACCTGCATTTGGAGGAGCTAAGTTAAGTATCATATCATATAGTTGGCTAAGGCCCTGAGCTATAGTCAACAACAAAGTTTATAAAATACTAAGAGAATACCAATCTATTGCAAAGGATCTAAAATAAATACACCATTAGTTCCAACTTTAAATAGAAAAAAATATTTACACTACCAATGTGTTGCAAAGGATCTGGAAAATATACAGTTTATTCCAAACTTTAAATGTAAAGAACTAATAAATCTTTAAGGCCAAAAAAATGTAGTGGTGATTTATGGTTCCTCATCCATCGTATGCCTAGCCTCACTTCCACGCCCTCTTAAGTGGTTTCCGCACACATGATGTCCCTTCCCCTTGCACGATTGGAGGCATGCCCTCTAATGCCCACCACCCCGTCAAAATCCATCCACCATCATTCCCCGGTGCTTGCCCATGTACCTCCTCTCACATGTAGCTCTCATGCTGCATGGATGTAACAATGTGTGCACCCACCAATTAAAAATCAATTGAATTTAAAGTGTACTCTTGTTTGAAGTACAATCTACACTAACATCTGGAATTGCAAGATTATTTTCCCCAGGGCCATGCGCTCCTTCCCACCTATGCCTTGTCGAGTTGTCATCTTGTATTCATGTCAAATGTATTGCAATGACTGCCACCACTGCTCGATATCCAACTAGGTGTGCTCTACCATATTAATTAGCACCATCCCCATCTCGCCATAGACGCTAACCTATGTCCCTTGTCACAGAGCCACAATGGGCTAGCACCTGAGCCCCTCCATCGCTGCCAAGGTGCCATCAACATCGAGCTGCTGATGGCCCCTATGCCACATGTACTATGCATGCCACAACGTTGCCCCTCTATGCCTGGCCATCAATCCTAACCGTTAGCTCTACCACCCCTTTGTTTTCCACTAGCATCTTCGCCCCTTATTTGTTCATGCGTTGCTCCACATCCTCCATAAATGGCATGATGAGGTAATTCATTTTTATTGTATAACTTAAAAAATAAGTAGAGAAGATTTGGGAATGCGTAGCTACTTTTTGAGAGGACCGCTTGTCCTGCACCAGCGAAACAACCGGGACTACCAAGTTTGCATCTATTTATAGGAATTGCATTAGAGTTGCTCAACGAAAAAGCCGGCCAACGATCTCTATGCTGCACCATGCGTCCCTGCCTAGTTTTCTTTGCCCCCTGCCACCATAAATACGCACCCAGCTGCAACATGGATCACCAAACACATCGATCCATCCCTGTCAAGAAACAAGAAAGACAACACCAACAAACTAGCTAGCTCGCCAATGGCCTCGTTGTCCTCCTTCCGGCTCGCCGTGGCAGTGGCGGCATTGTTGGTCGTTGGCTCATGCGCCACTGAGGTCACCTTCAAGGTCGGTGAGGGCTCTAGCGGAAAAAGTCTAGAGCTCGTCACCAACGTCGCCATCTCTGAGGTGGAGATCAAGGAGAAGGGCGGCAAGGACTGGGTGGCGCTCAAGGAGTCGTCGACTAACACCTGGTCGCTCAAGAGTGAGGCGGCACTCAAGGGCCCCTTCTCCATCCGCTTCCTTGTCAAGAACGGCGGCTACCGTGTCGTCGATGATGTCATCCCCGAAAGCTTTACGGCCGGCTCTGAATATAAGAGTGGCATCAACATCTAAGTGATAGACCTGTGTGCTTTTTTTTTTTGAAATAATTTTTAACCTCTCTATAATCCTTTTTTTTTCAAAAGAGAGATCAAGTCTGCATTCGGGGAAGCCAAAAATTAATTTTCTATGGTTATTTTGTGAAATATGCCATCAACAAAATAAAGCATTCCATATGCCATGTCCGCATGTTGCTGCAGAGGTATATATCCAGACGATTTTGAGTATATTACGTATATAATATTTGTGGGAAAAAGTATAGTTGGTGAACCTTCATCGAGATAGTTTCTTACATTTTAGTTGACTAGTTTCTTACATTTTTTCTAAAGTTTGAGTACATTTGTATATGTATTTCCATATCAATGAAGCTCATTTATCTTCTTCAGTTTGACAGTACGAAAAAAATGCTACGAAAGTTGCATTTACACTAGTCATTGTTTTGTGACCACAAATTCGTCCATGCGTTGGTCCACATCCTCCATAAATGGAAAATGAGGAAATGATTAGTCTTCAATATTTGTAAGTTAAAAAAAATAAGTAGAAAAAAGATGGGACTGCATAGCTGCTATTTGAGAGATCTGCATGCTCTACGCGAGCGAAACAACTGGGACAACCCAAACCACATCTATTTATAGCAATTGCATAAGAATTCCTCAACTTGAAAGTCGGCCAACGATCTCCATTTTGCACCGTGCATCCATGCCTGTTTTCTAACCCCAGGCGATATAAATAGATGTCATCCACATCCTCCATAAACGAAACATGATGATGTGATTAATTTTTATTATATAAGTTAAAAAAATAAGTAAAGAAGATATGTGAATGCATTGCTACTTTTTAAGAGGTCTGCTTGTCCTGCGCCAGCGAAACAACTGGGACTACCAAGTTTGCATCTATTTATAGGAATTGTATTAGTAAATACGCAATTGGTTCCAAACTTTAAATATAAGAAAAAGCTTTACACTACCATCGTGTTAGAAGGAACTAGAATATATATATATATATATATATATATATATATATATATATATATATATATATATATATATATATATATATATATATATATATATATATATATATATATATATATATATATATACCATTAGTTCCAAACTATATATGTAAAGAACTAATAAATTCTTAAGGCCTAAAAAAATGTAGTGGTGGTTTATGGTCCCTCATCAATCGTAAGCCCATATTCACTCCCACGCCCTCTCGAGCGAGTTCTGCACGCATGATGTCCCTTCCGCTGCATGAATGGAAGCACGCCCCCGACCCCCACCACCCGATCAAAATCAATCAACCATCATTCCGCGGCGCTTGCCTATGGACCTCCTTTCACGTCTAGCTCTCAACTTGCATGTGTAACACCCTGAAAATTCGACCGACAAAATCAAAACTCTAAAAATACGGATTTTCAAAAACTTTTTAAATTAATTGCATCATGCCGATCTTATTCGTCTATTTTATCTGGATTTGATCTCGAAGATTATTAATCGTGAGTAAAGAATAGTTAATTAGGAATAAACCTTAAAAACAAATTGGTAAAATAAATATAAATTAAAATAAAGATTAGGTGTGGATAGAAATAAATAAAATATTATCGCGACCATATTTGGATCAATTAAATTTAAATACGATGGGATAAGAATTAACCCTAATTAAAAACTCAAATAAATCATATAAAAATAAAAATGGGTAATATTAATTTTAAGTGAATCCATTAGTCGGAATAACACAAATGTTGAGTAAAATTCATGAATGCAAAGATTAGAAATTATAGAATCAAATTTATAGGGGAAATAAACTAAAAGTGGAATAAATAAGAAAATGCACTGTTCATTATGGCGAAGGTGTTCGATCGCGTCCCTAGCCCTAACCCCTCCCCTGCCGCTCGCGCTGCCCGCCCGCCGCGCCGCCGTCGCCATCGTCGCCGTCGCGTCGCCGTCGGCCTCGCGCCCCGCGCCCGCGCGTCCCATCGCCGTCGCGTCGCCGCTGCCGCGCCGCGCCGGTGTCGCGTCGCCGCCTCGCGCCGCGCGCCGCCTCGAGCCCCGTGCCGCCCCTGCCGCGCCGCGCCCCCGAGCCCCGTGCCGCCCCTGCCACGCCACGCCAACGTCGCCGCGCCATCGCCATCGCCGTCGCTCGTTGCGTCGCCGCGCCACGCGCCCGTCTCGTCGCCGCACGCCGTCGCCGCTCGGCCGTCGCGTCGCCGCTGCCGCGCCGTCGCCATCGCGCGTCGCATCACCGTCTCGCGCCGCGCGCCGTCCCATCGCTGTCGCCCATTGCCTCCGCCGCTGCTGCGTCGCGCCGCAGCCGCGCCTCGCGCCGCACGCCCCCCCCTCTCCCCTCTTCCCTTCTCTCTTCCCCTCCCCGCGCCCTATAAAGCCGGCCGCCCCCTTCCTTCTCCTCTTCTCCACCCCGGCCACCCCATCTCTCCTCCCCTTCCCTCTCCCCACGCGCCGCCGTTGTCGTGACCGCCGCGCCGCCACCTTAGAGCCGCCGCGCCACGGCCACAAAACCGCCACGCCGCGCCGCGCTTTGCGCCGCCGTCGCCATCGTTCCCGCGCCACCGTCGTCTGCGTCGCCGCCGCTGCCGGTGAGCCGTCTCTCCCCCCCCCCTTCGCGTCCACCGCCGTCGCCGCTCGGGTAGGGAGAGAGGGAACCGAGAGAGAGAGAGGGGCAGGGAGGAGCCGGGAGGAGGAAGAAGAAAAGAAAAGAGAGAAGAGAGAGAGAAAAGAAAAGAGAGAAGAGAGAGGGAGAAAAGAAAAGAAGGAAGAGAAAAAGAAAAGAAAAGAAAAGGAAAAGAAAAAGGGGGAAAAGAGAAGGAAATAAGTAGGAAAAATTAGGAGAAATTTAGGACACTTAAAAATATTAGAATTTAAGTATAGGATTAACGAAAATATAGTATTTGCAAAATAATGCTATAATCATAGATGTATTTAAAAACTAAACAATTAGGTGAATTATATAGATTATTGTAGATTGTTTTTAATGATCTCTACAAATGATCAATTCGCGGTAGTAATTTAGATATAATTAATTAGATGAATTCTTATAGGCTATTATAAATTATATTTGGGTAATCTCTATAAGAAATCGATTCACGATAGAAATTCGGATTTAATCACTAGGAATTTTAGACGTATATTATATTTAATCATTTAGTCATAGACTAAATTAAATCGTATAATATTATAAGATAATTTTAGGATTCCGTCCGATGTTTAGCTCGCAATAGAAATTTCTAACCAAATATATGAATATAATACTCGGGTAGATTCAATCAAAAACTTATGCTAACCAAATATTTACACCCGCAAAATAGCTTAGGATATATAAATCGAAATTGGGTTTGCCCTAGTCCGCGAATAGTAAAGTTAATATAAAAGAATCGACTTTCGCGTTCGACTTCCATTTGGATTTATTTGGGATTTTTATTTGAATTCTAACCGAATTCAAATCAATTTTCGCACGTAACTATAGAGCCCGAGGGAGCTGCGGATCCAAGTGAAGGCCAAGACCCGCAAGACTTTGAGCAAGGCAAGTCATCACTATTCCTTGAACATGTTGATCCCAATTGCGAAATTATTTTGTTTACAAATAAAATTGCATGCAATGATGAACATCCTACTTGTGATTATGCCATGCCTTGATTATTGTTTGCCCTTATTCCTTCGTAACCATGTTTACGTATGAGTCCCTAGTCAATTATGACAATTGCTTAGAAATGCTATTCTAGAATTATGCATACTCATATTTATCAAATGCTATATGCTTGGGCAATTACCTTTGGGAAGGTAATTGAGATGCGGCATGTGGAGACATGAGCGCCACATTGCCATGATATTGATGACATGATTTGTGAAAGGAAAAAAATAAAACTAAACAACTATTTTCGACTGGGGCGGACGGAGGATTTGGGTGGTATCTGGAAAAGGCTAGTACCGTCCCCGGTCAATTAAGGACCGAGCCATGAAGTTAAGCATGAAACGACCCCCGTACAACCGTACTTCTCGAATGGGTATAGACCTAGCGGATTAGATAGCCGAGCGGAGGCAGTATCCCTGCATAGATGGTTCACCCCTGAGTGAGGCAGGTGCGCTACGATGGGACAGCCGTTGAGGTAGGGCCGAGAGGCGTGCCCTACATCGGTGTCGCCATTGGTAGGACTGCCATGAGTGTGTGAGAGAGATAACTTAACTTGAACCCTAATTTAATATGTGTGTGAGACTTCTCTTTCCCGGGAGCGCCAGAACTCCTCTCACTGCTAGAAACATGGACGCCTAGAGTGCATGAGGATTTAAGTTCATGGAGCGGGTACTGCCAATGCGAGGTTATCGAAAAGCTTTGCCGTGACGCGTCTCATGTGTTGGGACGAGGCTCATGTGTTGGGCAGTTGCGGAGTGCGGGTAAAGTGTACATCCACTGCAGTGTGAGTAAACCAAATCTATTCGAATAGTCGTGCTCGCGGTTATTGAGCACCGGGACATGTATTACACTTGGCTAGACTCTAAATTCTTAACTTGTGTGGGATGGGATATTGCATGATGATTTTTATGCTGATGGAGCCACTTCCTGAGAGGTGGGAATGTGGACGTCCTCAGAAAACCATAACGACTCGATGACGGGAAGCTATCCTTGGGATCACAATGGATGGTGGACAGAACCGTCATTGTTTAATATGAACACTGGTACTAAAATTTGATTAGTCTAGGCTAGGTCTTAGGCTTGTGAAAAGAATTACAAAACTGGCTTTGCGCAAAGGAACCATAGCTATCCTTTGAATACCCCTATCATGTGCATTTCTTGCTGTGGTGGCTTGCTGAGTACGGTTGGTACTCACCCTTGCAAATGTAAAATTAATCAGAAGTGGGAGATGAAGCTTCGGAGGATCCCTATGCCTACTACCAGGAGGGAGATGAAGACGATGGCGCTCAGTAGGTCTTAGTACGGTCGTTGCCTGTGGCAATGGCATGCCGCCGCCTGAATTCCGCTACCTCATCTATTTCTGCTTTTGGATGTATTCCGGACCGTTCGGTCCGATGATTTAAGACAATGCCTGCGGGCTCATGATGTAATAATTAGCACTAGACTCTCGTGTATGTGCTTTTGGTATTTCAGCTATGAACTCGTGTGTACCAGACTACTTGATCCAGGGAAATGGTACTGTTTACACGAATGATTCCTGTTATAAAAACGGGGGTCCACAGAGCTGGTATCAGAGCCATACGACTGTAGGAAAAGACCAAAAGGTGCCCCACCCCTTTCCTAAGTTGGCCAAGGGAGAAATTCCCGCTTAGTAATACTTTCAAAAATAAAAACGCTATGTTTACAAAACTTTACGTAATTTCGCACTTTACTCTTAACTATTTCCTTCGCAAAACCAATTTTTATTTTCAACTGACTTTGGGTTTTTCTTAAACTTAGATGGCAGACCAGGATTCGCCCGCTACCTGGGAGTTGAGCTTACCTCAGTCAGAGGGGTATGTCATTGAGCTGCATCGGATGTTGAGGCGTCTGCGATACTCTGGGTTTCCGTCATACCGAGTGAGACAGTGTGGTTCAGTTTGGGAGGCTCGAGTCGAGGTTCACCCCCGAGTCCCTTCCGAGTTGGATTACAGCTTTCAGACACGTCACCACCGAGACCTGCCAGAGACCGCGATGCAGGATGCAGCCCGGGAGGCCTTCCTCCGACTCAGCTCTATCCACCGAGCTGAGTTAGCGAGTACCGAGTTTGCTCATCACCCGTTCCGGGAGGAGGGCAACTCAGTTTGCACAGTTCAGGACACGCCCTGCTGCTACAACCCGATGGTGACTCGGTTGTCACGATGGGCTGAGGCAGTAGATGACTACTACGAGGAGGCTCTGTTGGAGATTGACGACCACCAGAGACGTATGGGAGAGTTAGAGACTGAGGTGACCGACCTCACAGCGCAGCAGCTTCAGCTGGAGGAGGAGCACCAGGCTTGGGGCAGTGAGATAGACTCACTGAAGGCACAGCTCCAGGTCCACGGCGACCAGTTCCAGCAGTTGTCTGACCAGTACAACGATCGCCGCGGGATGATGGATACTCTGGAGGAGCAGCTGAGAAAGAGTCAGGAGCACGTCAGCCAGCTGGAGGAGCAGCTTCGAGCAGCCACGATCAGCACCACAGGGGCTTCTACTTCCACAGCAGTAGGCCGTGACCGCTACTTCTTCCTCACCCCGCCGTACCCACCAGCATTCCATGCTCTTCTTGGAGAGGCTAGTATGCTAGCTACCGAGTCAGCACCTTACCTAGTGGACCCGACAGCGACACAGCCACCTGTCCCGGAGATGGTGCACACTCCACTGATCCCTACACCTTCTCCGCAGCTGGGTTCCAGTTTGGAGACTCCGATCCAGGTCGACTCCGAGACAGAGGGGACCGACACCGAGCCAGAGATCGAGCCAGACATCACTGATCCTTCAGAGGATGAGACCCCTGCTCCCCGCATCACCTTCCTCGGAGGCCCTCGCACCCTCAGCACTGCTCGCAAGAGCACACGACCTCCGGGCAAGAGGCCCAAGCCAGATCCGGAGGCCACTACTTCTGAGCCATGGGGACTCAGGTTTGCGCGTGCCCGCGACCACCCTCTACCTGCCCCAGGATCCTGCGGATGGCTGGAGGACTAGACTGACGGACTCCTTGCAACTTCGATCTCGTATCAGATGGTTTTTGGATAACATGCGAGACACACCCCCCCTCTTATCTAGATTGACGAGTAGATTGATGATTAGTTTGATGTATCATTTGGATGAACCTTATTTGGACTGCGTATGTACGCAGTCGATTGCATCATGATTTATGTACTATTTGTGAAACTCTGTGATGTTATTTATGATATCCATTGTTGTTGTGTTATAAATGAGTTTATTCCACCATGCTGGCAAAACAAAGTTCACATCAAAACAATCCCCCCCCCTTAATGGGATAAAGCCGTAAAAGATAGCTAGAGAATTAGGATACTTACTCAATCAATCAACCCGCACAGATGGCAAGCCGACGTCGGGCAACAACCAGCAATGATGAAACTCAGACACCTGACTTAACCACTCTGGCCGGAATTATGGCCACCCAAACCCAACTTCTGCAAGCCATCGCAAATAACCAAGGCAACCGCGGCGGATCAAGCTTTGGAGAATTTATGAGGACCAAGCCACCTACATTCGCCACAGCTGAAGAACCTATGGATGCTGAAGATTGGTTAAGGGTCATCGAGAAGAAGCTAACGCTTGTTCGAGTACGGGAGGCCGATAAAGTGATCTTTGCAGCAAACCAATTGGAAGGACCAGCCGGAGACTGGTGGGACACATACATAGAAGCTCGAGAAGAAGATGCTGGAGAACCAAACTGGAAAGAATTTACCACAGCCTTCCGTGACAACTTCGTGCCTGCCGCAGTGATGCGGATGAAGAAGAATGAGTTCAGGAGACTACGGCAAGGGAATACCACAGTACAAGAGTACCTGAACCGTTTCACTCAGTTGGCACGCTACGCGACTGGAGATCTTGCCGACGAAGAGGAAAAGATCGACAAATTCATTGAAGGCTTGAATGACGAGTTGCGTGGGCCCATGATTGGACAAGACCACGATAGTTTCCAGAGTTTAATTAATAAGGTCGTTAGGCTGGAAAACGACCGGAAGGTCGTGGAGCACAATCGTAAAAGGAGGCTTGCCATGAACCGCCCGCCTCAGACCGCACCCTAGCGTCCTAAAGGGACAACCTCCTCGGCATGGAGACCAACAGTGGTGACAACCAGTCGACCTGCCGCCTCCAGCAATTTCCACAGGCCGGTTACCATTCAGAACCGCGCCCCTGCACCGAATCAGGCCGCCACTGGATCAGTAAGGCCAGGAAGCTGTTTCAACTGTGGAGAGTATGGGCATTTCGCCAATAAATGCCCTCATCCAAACAAGACACCCATTCGCACCGGAGCTAATGCAACGACTATTCACGGGACTGCTACCCCTGCTGCTGGACGAGGTCTATTCAGGACTCCGCAGACCAACAGGACCGCTACCGGATTTGGACGCGGGCAAGTGAACCACGTTCGAGCTGAAGAGGCCCAGGAAGACCAAGGCGTACTGATGGGTATGTTTTCACTCAACTCCACTCCAGTTAAAGTTCTCTTCGATTCAGGAGCATCGCATTCATTTATATCTTTGAAAGCAAGTCAACAACACAATTTAACCAGAGTTAAACTGAGGCAACCAATGTTAGTACATTCACCTGGGGGTGAAATAGCCGTGGACACAACTTGCATTGACGTACCTATTCGCCTTAGGGATGTGGTGTTTCCTTCCAACCTTATGGTTTTGATACCACAGACCCTTGATGTCATATCGGGTATGGATTGGCTAGCAAAGCATAGAGGAGTAATTGACTGTAGACGTAGAGAAGTTACCCTGACCACACCCTGGGGATCAGATATGAGAGCAACCATGGATCAAGATCCTAGGCTAACCGAACGTGCTGGAGGTATATTTACCATGCTACCCCTAAAGGGAATGCCCGTAGTGCAGCGATTTCCTGATGTGTTCCCAGAAGATTTACCTGGAATGCCACCAGATCGTGACATAGAGTTCATTATTGACCTGATACCCGGAACTGCCCCCATATCCAAGAGACCATATCGGATGCCGGTCAATGAGTTAGAAGAACTTAAAAGGCAAATCAGGGAGTTGCAAGAAAAGGGTTTTGTACGCCCCAGTTCGTCACCTTGGGGAGCCCCAGTGCTATTCGTCAAGAAGAAAGATGGTAGCATGAGAATGTGTGTGGACTACCGCTCACTGAACGAAGTAACCATCAAAAACAAATATCCACTACCACGGATTGATGATCTTTTTGATCAACTCAAAGGAGCTAAGGTGTTCTCTAAAATTGACCTTCGATCAGGATACCACCAATTGAAAATCAGGACCGGGGATATACCCAAAACCGCGTTCTCAACACGCTATGGATTATATGAGTTCACCGTAATGTCATTTGGTCTAACCAATGCCCCAGCGTACTTCATGAATCTTATGAACAAAGTGTTCATGGATTACTTGGATAAGTTCGTGGTAGTATTCATCGATGACATTCTGATCTACTCCAAAGATGAGGAAGAACATGCGGAACACTTACGATTGGTACTCCAGAAACTCCGAAAGCACAAGTTATACGCAAAATTCAGCAAGTGTGAATTCTGGTTGAAGGAGGTCGCTTTTCTAGGTCACGTAATCTCAGCCGGTGGAGTAGCAGTAGACCCTGCAAAAGTAGAGGCCGTTACGGAATGGAAAGCACCCAAGTCGGTGACCGAGATTCGGAGTTTTCTAGGCTTGGCCGGATACTACCGAAGGTTTATCGAAGGGTTCTCAAAGATAGCCCGGCCAATGACACAACTACTCAAAAAGGAGAAGAAGTTTGCGTGGTCAGAACAGTGCCAGGAAAGCTTTAAGCAACTCAAAGAGAAGCTGACATCGGCACCTATTCTAGTTCTTCCCGACATCAGGAAAGACTTTGTTATATATTGTGATCCATCGAGGCAAGGACTAGGAGGAGTACTAATGCAAGAAGGAAAGGTCGTGGCTTATGCATCGTGACAACTGCGACCACATGAGGAAAACTACCCTACCCATGACCTAGAACTCGCAGCTGTGGTTCATGCGCTAAAGATTTGGAGACATTATCTGATTGGAAACCATTGCGATATCTACACTGACCACAAGAGTCTGAAGTATATCTTCACCCAGTTAGATCTCAACTTGAGGCAAAGGCGATGGTTAGAATTAATCAAGGACTATGATCTAGAGGTTCACTATCACCCAGGCAAAGCAAACGTTGTGGCCGACGCTCTGAGTCGTAAGAGCCATTGCAATCATCTGAGAATGGAAGGGATGGTCCCTGAGCTTAGGGAGGAAATAGCTCAGCTGAACCTACATGTAGTACCTCGTGGACAGATAAACACCCTGGACATTCAACCTCTTTTGAGAACCCAAATAGAAGAATCCCAGAAGGACAACGAGGAAATCCGAGAGGTGAAGGAACGCTTAGCTGCAGGACGTGCAAAGGAATTTTCAACTGACGAAAAAGATGTCCTATGGTATAAAAAGAGAATTTACGTACCCGAACAGGGTGGACTGAGGGGATTAATTTTAAAGGAGGCTCACGAGTCGGCATATTCATTGCACCCCGGAAGTACGAAAATGTATCAAGATCTGAAGGAAGGATACTGGTGGCCCAACATGAAGAGAGATGTGGCGGAATACGTAGCACTCTGTGACGTGTGCCAAAAGGTGAAGGCTGAGCATCAGCGACCGGCAGGCTTGCTGCAACCCCTTAGGATTCCCGAGTGGAAATGGGATGAGATAGGTATGGATTTTATTGTTGGATTGCCCAAGACCGCAACAGGATATGATTCCATTTGGGTGATCGTGGATCGACTCACCAAGACGGCGAGGTTCATCCCCGTTAAGACGAATTACAGCAGTGCCAAGCTAGCCGAGTTATACATGACCAGGGTAGTATGTCTTCATGGTGTACCTAAGAGAATTATATCTGATCGAGGCACGCAGTTTACCTCGCATTTCTGGGAGAAAGTCCATGAAGCCCTAGGAAGTTACCTTGCGTTTAGCACAGCTTATCATCCACAGACAGATGGCCAGACAGAGAGAACCAACCAGGTCCTGGAGGACATGCTGAGAGCTTGTGCGCTGGATTTTAGCAAGGACTGGGAGAGATGTTTGCCCTACGCCGAATTCTCCTACAACAACAGCTTTCAAGCAAGCCTAAAGATGTCGCCCAATGAGGCATTGTTTGGTCGACGATGTCGTACCCCGCTAATGTGGTCTGAGACTGGAGAACGGGCAGTATTTGGACCTGACATTATCCAAGAAGCCGAAGAAAAGGTTCGCTTGATCCGTGACCGTTTAAAGGTAGCACAATCACGACAAAAGAGTTATGCCGACACCCGAAGAAGAAACCTGGAATTTAAGGAAGGAGATTACGTTTATTTAAAGGTTTCTCCGATGAGGGGAACAAAAAGGTTTAAGGTCAAAGGAAAACTAGCACCAAGATATGTGTGACCTTTTCAGATCGTCGCAAGACGAGGAGAAGTTGCCTATCAGTTACAGTTACCAGAGAATATCGCTGATGTGCACCCAGTCTTCCATGTGTCTCAATTAAAGAAATGCTTACGAGTGCCGGAAGAACAAGCTCCGCTGGAAGAGATTCACATTAGCAATGATCTTACGTATCCAGAACACCCGGTCCGGATATTGGATGAAGCCGAAAAGAGGACTAGGAGCAAAGTGTGGCGTATGTACAAGGTACAATGGAGTAATCACACCGAGGACGAAGCCACCTGGGAAAGCGAAGAATTCTTGAGGACAGAATACCCACATCTATTCGAAAACTGGTAAGAAATCTCGGGACGAGATTTATTTAAGGGGGGTAGGTTTGTAACACCCTGAAAATTCGACCGACAAAATCAAAACTCTAAAAATACGGATTTTCAAAAACTTTTTAAATTAATTGCATCATGCCGATCTTATTCGTCTATTTTATCTGGATTTGATCTCGAAGATTATTAATCGTGAGTAAAGAATAGTTAATTAGGAATAAACCTTAAAAACAAATTGGTAAAATAAATATAAATTAAAATAAAGATTAGGTGTGGATAGAAATAAATAAAATATTATCGCGACCATATTTGGATCAATTAAATTTAAATACGATGGGATAAGAATTAACCCTAATTAAAAACTCAAATAAATCATATAAAAATAAAAATGGGTAATATTAATTTTAAGTGAATCCATTAGTCGGAATAACACAAATGTTGAGTAAAATTCATGAATGCAAAGATTAGAAATTATAGAATCAAATTTATAGGGGAAATAAACTAAAAGTGGAATAAATAAGAAAATGCACTGTTCATTATGGCGAAGGTGTTCGATCGCGTCCCTAGCCCTAACCCCTCCCCTGCCGCTCGCGCTGCCCGCCCGCCGCGCCGCCGTCGCCATCGTCGCCGTCGCGTCGCCGTCGGCCTCGCGCCCCGCGCCCGCGCGTCCCATCGCCGTCGCGTCGCCGCTGCCGCGCCGCGCCGGTGTCGCGTCGCCGCCTCGCGCCGCGCGCCGCCTCGAGCCCCGTGCCGCCCCTGCCGCGCCGCGCCCCCGAGCCCCGTGCCGCCCCTGCCACGCCACGCCAACGTCGCCGCGCCATCGCCATCGCCGTCGCTCGTCGCGTCGCCGCACCACGCGCCCGTCTCGTCGCCGCACGCCGTCGCCGCTCGGCCGTCGCGTCGCCGCTGCCGCGCCGTCGCCATCGCGCGTCGCATCACCGTCTCGCGCCGCGCGCCGTCCCATCGCTGTCGCCCATTGCCTCCGCCGCTGCTGCGTCGCGCCGCAGCCGCGCCTCGCGCCGCACGCCCCCCCCTCTCCCCTCTTCCCTTCTCTCTTCCCCTCCCCGCGCCCTATAAAGCCGGCCGCCCCCTTCCTTCTCCTCTTCTCCACCCCGGCCACCCCATCTCTCCTCCCCTTCCCTCTCCCCACGCGCCGCCGTTGTCGTGACCGCCGCGCCGCCACCTTAGAGCCGCCGCGCCACGGCCACAAAACCGCCGCGCCGCGCCGCGCTTTGCGCCGCCGTCGCCATCGTTCCCGCGCCACCGTCGTCTGTGTCGCCGCCGCTGCCGGTGAGCCGTCTCTCCCCCCCCCCCCCCTTCGCGTCCACCGCCGTCGCCGCTCGGGTAGGGAGAGAGGGAACCAAGAGAGAGAGAGGGGCAGGGAGGAGCCGGGAGGAGGAAGAAGAAAAGAAAAGAGAGAAGAGAGAGAAAAGAAAAGAGAGAAGAGAGAGGGAGAAAAGAAAAGAAGGAAGAGAAAAAGAAAAGAAAAGAAAAGGAAAAGAAAAATGGGGAAAAGAGAAGGAAATAAGTAGGAAAAATTAGGAGAAATTTAGGACACTTAAAAATATTAGAATTTAAGTATAGGATTAACGAAAATATAGTATTTGCAAAATAATGCTATAATCATAGATGTATTTAAAAACTAAACAATTAGGTGAATTATATAGATTATTGTAGATTGTTTTTAATGATCTCTACAAATGATCAATTCGCGGTAGTAATTTAGATATAATTAATTAGATGAATTCTTATAGGCTATTATAAATTATATTTGGGTAATCTCTATAAGAAATCGATTCACGATAGAAATTCGGATTTAATCACTAGGAATTTTAGACGTATATTATATTTAATCATTTAGTCATAGACTAAATTAAATCGTATAATATTATAAGATAATTTTAGGATTCCGTCCGATGTTTAGCTCGCAATAGAAATTTCTAACCAAATATATGAATATAACTCGGGTAGATTCAATCAAAAACTTATGCTAACCAAATATTTACACCCGCAAAATAGCTTAGGATATATAAATCGAAATTGGGTTTGCCCTAGTCCGCGAATAGTAAAGTTAATATAAAAGAATCGACTTTCGCGTTCGACTTCCATTTGGATTTATTTGGGATTTTTATTTGAATTCTAACCGAATTCAAATCAATTTTCGCACGTAACTATAGAGCCCGAGGGAGCTGCGGATCCAAGTGAAGGCCAAGACCCGCAAGACTTTGAGCAAGGCAAGTCATCACTATTCCTTGAACATGTTGATCCCAATTGCGAAATTATTTTGTTTACAAATAAAATTGCATGCAATGATGAACATCCTACTTGTGATTATGCCATGCCTTGATTATTGTTTGCCCTTATTCCTTCGTAACCATGTTTACGTATGAGTCCCTAGTCAATTATGACAATTGCTTAGAAATGCTATTCTAGAATTATGCATACTCATATTTATCAAATGCTATATGCTTGGGCAATTACCTTTGGGAAGGTAATTGAGATGCGGCATGTGGAGACATGAGCGCCACATTGCCATGATATTGATGACATGATTTGTGAAAGGAAAAAAATAAAACTAAACAACTATTTTCGACTGGGGCGGACGGAGGATTTGGGTGGTATCTGGAAAAGGCTAGTACCGTCCCCGGTCAATTAAGGACCGAGCCATGAAGTTAAGCATGAAACGACCCCCGTACAACCGTACTTCTCGAATGGGTATAGACCTAGCGGATTAGATAGCCGAGCGGAGGCAGTATCCCTGCATAGATGGTTCACCCCTGAGTGAGGCAGGTGCGCTACGATGGGACAGCCGTTGAGGTAGGGCCGAGAGGCGTGCCCTACATCGGTGTCGCCATTGGTAGGACTGCCATGAGTGTGTGAGAGAGATAACTTAACTTGAACCCTAATTTAATATGTGTGTGAGACTTCTCTTTCCCGGGAGCGCCAGAACTCCTCTCACTGCTAGAAACATGGACGCCTAGAGTGCATGAGGATTTAAGTTCATGGAGCGGGTACTGCCAATGCGAGGTTATCGAAAAGCTTTGCCGTGACGCGTCTCATGTGTTGGGACGAGGCTCATGTGTTGGGCAGTTGCGGAGTGCGGGTAAAGTGTACATCCACTGCAGTGTGAGTAAACCAAATCTATTCGAATAGTCGTGCTCGCGGTTATTGAGCACCGGGACATGTATTACACTTGGCTAGACTCTAAATTCTTAACTTGTGTGGGATGGGATATTGCATGATGATTTTTATGCTGATGGAGCCACTTCCTGAGAGGTGGGAATGTGGACGTCCTCAGAAAACCATAACGACTCGATGACGGGAAGCTATCCTTGGGATCACAATGGATGGTGGACAGAACCGTCATTGTTTAATATGAACACTGGTACTAAAATTTGATTAGTCTAGGCTAGGTCTTAGGCTTGTGAAAAGAATTACAAAACTGGCTTTGCGCAAAGGAACCATAGCTATCCTTTGAATACCCCTATCATGTGCATTTCTTGCTGTGGTGGCTTGCTGAGTACGGTTGGTACTCACCCTTGCAAATGTAAAATTAATCAGAAGTGGGAGATGAAGCTTCGGAGGATCCCTATGCCTACTACCAGGAGGGAGATGAAGACGATGGCGCTCAGTAGGTCTTAGTACGGTCGTTGCCTGTGGCAATGGCATGCCGCCGCCTGAATTCCGCTACCTCATCTATTTCTGCTTTTAGATGTATTCCGGACCGTTCGGTCCGATGATTTAAGACAATGCCTGCGGGCTCATGATGTAATAATTAGCACTAGACTCTCGTGTATGTGCTTTTGGTATTTCAGCTATGAACTCGTGTGTACCAGACTACTTGATCCAGGGAAATGGTACTGTTTACACGAATGATTCCTGTTATAAAAACGGGGGTCCACAGCATGGATGTAACAGCATGTGCACTTGCCAATAAAAAAAATATCAATTGAATTTATAGTGTACTCTTTTTTATTGTACAATCTACACCGAGACCTAGAATTGTTGGATTATTTTCATAAGGCCACGTGCTCTTCCCCACATACACCTCGTCGAGTTTTCATCTTGTATTCCTATCAAATGTATTGCATCAACTGCTGCCACCGCTCGATATCCAGCTAGCTGCCTAGGTGTGCTGTACCAATTTACTTAGCACCAGACCCATCTCACCATAAATGCTAACCTATGTCCCCTATCGAGCAGAGCCGCAACGGGCCAGCACATGACCCATCTGTCACCACCATGATTCCATCAACATCTAGCTGTTGATGGCCCCTCTGTGACATATACTATGGATGCTACACGGTGCCCCTCTGTGTGCCTGGCCATCACTCCCGACCGTTAGCTCTACCACCCCTCTGTTTTCCGCTAGCATCTTCACCCCTAATATTTTCGTGTCTTGGTCCATATCCTCCATAAACGGAACATCACAAATTTTTATTATTCGCAATTTAAAAAATAAGTAGAGAAAACATGGGAATGCATAGCTACCTTTTGAGAGGTCTGCATGTCCTGCACCAGTGAAACAATCGGAACTACCAAGTTTGCACCTATTTATAGGAATTGTATTAGAGTTGCTTGACGAAAAAGCCGGCCAACGATCTCTATGCTGCACCGTGCATCCATGCCTGGTTTTCTTTGCCCCCTACCACCATAAATACACACCCAGCTGCAATATGGATTGTCACGCCCAGAAATTCCCGAATAGAATTCCAAGCAGAATGTGCATTAAAATCCCCGTCCAAGACCGGCCGGGGTACACAAACGACAATGTTGACATTCAGATCCATGTCTTGCAAACATCATAAAAGTCTTACATGAATGCAGCGGAAAAACGAAAGATAACTGGAGCTAAGCCTTGACTTGAACTGCAGCGGGAACACCACTCCACAGGCATCCTCGACGGCACGGACGAAGCCTACTCCTCGGAGAAACCACCATCTGACACATACTCGTACTCTGGGGTTGGGGAAAATAGAGTAAGACTGAGTACTACCCACTGTACTCAGCAAGTCATAGCGGAATAGGGATATGATGCAGGGAATTATCAAAGGAGAGCTAGAGTGGTTCATTTGCATAAAGCGAGCATTTATAAACAGAAGTTGAAAGAATTAAACAGTTGTAATAATTAATCAATATTATTCATCCGATGTCCAACGCTATACCACGTTGCGACAGGCCCAACCATCCACCTATACTATCCAATTTCATTAGACTAAACTAGGGTGAGACTAATCACGGTGAATCTGGTTGACCGCCCATAACCGCAGGCACGGCTATTCGAATAGTTTTACTCTGATCAGAGGTGTACAACTGTACCCACAAGACACAGCCCCACGACACGTTTCCGTGCGCCGACATGCCACCACGACATACCGGAAAGAGGCCGTGACAGGACCCTTCGCATAACCCCCTCTAACCAAGCACACCACACCTCAGGTTTCACCCCCACTCCTCGCAAGGCAGCGGGCAGTCCCCTCTCGTGCCTAGGTGAATCCGGAAGCCGCATAGGCCGTCGCAGGGCCCATCCAAACTCCATCACGCCCACCCTTGCCTGGATGCGTCGGCTAGAGAAAAGCTACACTACAAGCCCAGCCGTTGCCCACGCTGGCTTGTGGTAAGTACGATATGTTCTTCCAGGGAATCCCACGAACCGGTCCTTAACTGCCATGGGTGCGACCAACAAAACCATGCACCCACAGCCCACCATGTGATTTATTTTAATTACCCAACACCGAAGCGGTGTCACTAATCCAACATTACCATTAGAACCTACAGTCTAAACATTAATAGGATCTCCCTCATTGTGTGCTAGTTGAACTAAGCATGGCTAAGCAATCCCTAGTCCAATCTCTAGTCATGTTATATCCCAAGCTAACAAAGGAACGTGGTACAAAATAGTACGGCTATGACAGTAGGTGAACATCCCATAGTAACATTATAAAACAATGCAGTATTTGAAGAAAAACAATAGAGCATTTGCAATATAGGATCAACATGTTCAAGTGACAAGCATGACTTGCCTTGCTCTGCTGCTGGAGGAACCTCGGCGACTATTTCGAAGTACACCGGAGCGTCGGAAGAACCGGAATCTAAGCGACATACAAAGCAAACAATACAAACCGGCTATAAGACTACTGAAACAGAGAACAAAACCATTTTTAATGGATTCTACACATTTTTCTTGATTTACTGAGACTTGAATGGGCTTAAACGGAGCACGGATGAATTAGTTATGAATTTTAGAAGATTCACTGTGTTTATTACTATAACAAAAGTCCTTAAATCATTTATTGCGCAATAAGCCCTAGGGCTGCCGTCATCAGGGGGGTCGGCGCCGACAGGCGGGGCCCGCATGTCAGTGGCGCACGGGTGGTCGGTCTACCGTGGACCAGGACCATGCGGATGGTCCACCGCCGGTCCACGGGATCGACGGCCCGGATCGGCCCGGGGCCGATCGGACGGTGCGGCGGCGACCTGGCTTGGCTCGGCTCGGCACAAAGCCGGCCGGCCGGCCATGGCAAGGGCGGCGGCGGCGCACACGACCACCGGCGACGGCAAGCGGCGGCGCGGGCGGTGGCAGCGGACGGCGCCCCGGCGGCGGCGACGACCGAAGGCGACGGCGAGCGCGGGTGACGGCGGTGCACGGGGAAACGGGGAAGGAAAGGAAAGGGGAGGGAGTCCTCACCGGATTGGGCGGCGACAACCGGCGACGAGAAGCGATGGAGGGAGGTCGACAAGCGGCAGACGGGGTCCGGGACAACCTAAAGAACGAAAAGGAAAAGATTAGAGAGGGAGAGAGGGGCCATAGAAGGCGGGAACGCCGGCCGAAGGCGGCGGACATGGCGGCTCTCACCGTCGCACGGCGGGAATGGCGCTCCGGCGGCGAACCTCAACGGAGGAGGGGTGGACAGGGTGGATCTCAGCCACTCGAACCCAACGGCGGCGACGGCGCGGTGCGGCGGCGAGCCTAGCGGCGGCTAGAGGCGGCCGGAGTGGCGGGAAAGGCAGCGGCGGGTGGATGCACGGTGCGGGAGCGATGGAGAGCTCGGGAGAGTTCGGCGAGATGGGAAAAAAGAGAGAGGGGGTGGCGGTGTAGCTTAAATAGGGGAGGAGGAACTCGGACATGGCCGGTAGGGGCGGGATTCGCTGGCCGACGTGGGGAGGTGGAGGTGGAGAGAGAGGCGGGATTCAGAATTCGAATCCCGGCCATCTCGGGCGCGGGCGCGAGCGGGAGAGAGGAGGAGTGGGTGCGGGAGGCGCGGCGCATGCGCAGTCGTGGCCGATGTGGCCCGGAGGAGGCGGGGACGTGGGCGCGGCGGCGGTTTCGGCGGTGGTGGCGACGTGGGGCGGGCGGCCGGAGGAAGGGGACGACCCCGACAGGTGGGGCCCACCTGTCGGCGTCTCGGGGAGAGAGGGAGGGGCGGCTTGGGCCGGCCCACAAGGAGGAGGGCGCGCGCGGCGGCGGGGTGGACTGGGCCGACGGCCCAAGAAGAGGAAAAGGAGGGAAAAGAAAATGAAAAGGAGGAAAAGATTTTCCCTGGGATTTAAAATTGCATGTGCTCAATTTTAATTGGTTAAAATTATTTTGAGAGCTCTGAAAATTCCATTAAAAATCTTGTTAGCGAATTTCGACATGTAGAACTCAAGAAAAATTCCACATGCCAATTCCGATTATTATTTGCATTAATTTATTAAGGTTTACTCTTGCTTTACATTGGTATTTTCTTGAGACCATTTATAACTTCAATTTAGGCTTGGGAAAGAACTTCGGGGTGTGACATGGATCACCAAACACCTCGATCCATCCCTATACCCTTCAAGAAACAAGAAAGACAACACCAACAAACTAGCTAGCTCACCAATGGCCTCGTTGTCCTCCTTCCGGCTCGCCGTGGCAGTGGCGGCATTGTTGGTCGTCGGCTCATGCGCCACTGAGGTCACCTTCAAGGTCGGTGAGGGCTCTAGCGGAAAAAGTCTAGAGCTCGTCACCAACGTTGCCATCTCTGAGGTGGAGATCAAGGAGAAGGGCGGCAAGGACTGGGTGGCGCTTAAGGAGTCGTCGACTAACACCTGGTCGCTCAAGAGTGAGGCGGCGCTCAAGGGCCCCTTTTCCGTCCGCTTCCTTGTCAAGAACTGCGGCTACCGTGTCGTCGACGACGTCATCCCCAAAAGCTTTACGGCCGGCTCTGAATACAAGAGTGGTATCAACGTCTAATTAATAGACACGCGTACTCTTGCATTGGGTTGCATGATAATTATTAACCTCTAAATAATTTTGTCTTGAAAGAGATCATGCTACGCGTGAGCAAGCAAACAATTAATTTCTTGTGATTTCTTGTGGTTATTTTGTGGTAATAAGCCAGTTGTAAAATAAGGCATACATGTGTCCTTCCAAAACATTGTTGTGAAGCTATATGTGAACACGATTTCGAATATATGTTGTGTGTGTGTTTTTTTGAAATAATTCTTAACCTCTCTATAATTCCTTTTTTTTTCAAAAGAGAGATCAAGTCTGCATTCGGGGAAGCCAATAATTAATTTTCTATGGTTATTTTGTGAAATATGCCATCAACAAAATAAAGCATTCCGTATGCCATGTCTGCATGTTGCTGCAGAGGTATATATCCAGACGATTTTGAGTATATTACGTATATAATATTTGTGGGAAAAAGTATAGTCGGTGAACCTTCATCTAGATAGTTTCTTACATTTTATTTTTCTAAAGTTTGAGTACATATGTATATGTATTTCCATATCAATGAAGCTCGTTTATCTTCTTTCGTATGACAGTATGAAAAAAATGCTACGGAAGTCGCATTTACACTAGTGATTGTTTTGTGACCACAAATTGTTCAACTATGACACCTGCAGATACTATAAGCATGATGCATTGGTACATATTTTAGCTTACTCAGAAGGCAGAGTGCCCACAAATCATGTTCATCCCATCTCCAGCACCGAATGCGTGGCCATGGATAAAATGGAAATGAATCCAACTTCGAGAAGAGTAATCTATGATTCACGTCGTACAATTGGCCAACAATTAAAGTTTTATCAAATATCAGTTATCCGTGTATTGCTTCGGATAATAGAAATATATTTAATAATATCTCAAATTTTACAAAATTATGATGGTATGGTTCCAATTTTCCCTTCTATTAAATGTGTTAATAATATGTTTGCTAAAGGGAATATTGATCCTAATTTAATTTTATACATAGCTTTCCATTTAATGCTTGTTTTTCTAATAATAAGATGCTCAAAGGCTAATTTATATATTGGATGGGAATAGGTAGGGTGGCAGATACACTGCCACCACCACTATTTTTTCAAAGGAGTATAGACCATCATAATACCAGCGTGTTACAAAGGATCTCAAATAATTATATTTGATTATTGTGTGGTTTCATTGGCTAATCAGGTGCGAATTTGGTTTCTGGATAACTGGATTTGCTCCTCCTTTGGTTCCTATCCGTTTCTTGATTTCCTCCGGCTTTGCATTGATTAATTCCACTGCTCTGGTACTGGTGAGCTGTAGAATTAGAGATTTTAGTACTTTTATTTGGTATGAACATTTTTTTCATGAAGTGTTTGAATCATTAAATCGTAACGAGCGTAACAGATAATCCCAGATTGCATCGTTGCCAATCATATATTGAGAACCGCAAAAGCTATCATAATCACACCATCCCGCTTGTTATTAGTGGTGAAAATGTCAGTGTCAATGGAAGGCGACAGTGACAACCATCATCAGTTCTTTATTTAAGTTTTAGTTTTTTTTTCCCGTTACACGGAAGACGTATTTGTGGACACCATATTCACCTATCCGCGAAAACGTCCTCTAACACAAGCTTAAAAAGGCAGAGACAACGTACATCACTATAAGGCCCTCTTTGTTTAGGCTTATAAGCCAACTTATAAGTCGAAAAGTCTAAGCCTAAACAAACAAGCAGCTTTTCCGTTTGGCTTTTTTAAAGCCATAAGCCACTCTAACACTATTAAGCCAAAAGCTAAATTGGAGAAGCTTTTTTAGCTTATGTAAGGTAGATGTATAACTCAACCACTAAACTTAGGACATTAAATCCACCGGCTTAAACAAAGAGGGCCTAAACCTGTTGAAAGCACAACGGTGTGTTCTTGATATACTCATTCGCGTGCCTTCCTTTGTTTCTTAACTTCCTTTTATCCAATTTTAGGTCATCTAATTTCAAAATATGAGGTTTATTATGTTACTGAAATTGAATGGTACCACACTACCACTCACTGGTAGTCATCTTAAACCAAAAAACAAAGAAGCCTATTAAGGATGCTGTTGGTTAAACGTGTCATGGAGAGTTGATTAGTTAAGATAGGTTCTGTCAGTTTGCTTATTTATTTGTGTCGGGGATGAGTATTATATTGGCTTAGGTGGTTTCTTGGTAATTACCGGCGTCATTTACCATCTTAATAAACTGTTGAATTGGTCACATTTGGGAGCCATGTGGCCGTGAGGTGTGGAGAAGATGCGAACCCAGAGAGAATCATCTATTGTACTATATGGGTATCATGCGCGTTGCTGCGGGAGAATTGTGTGATAATATAATAGATATGAGTTCTAAAATTTTCTTTCTTACGTATTATACAATTTTTTCATGTGTTTATATATTTTTTACGTTTATCAATTATCCAAATGTTATAAATAATTGGGTTGTATGGTGTGTCTTTTGGGAGGAAGAGATACAATTTACATCCTTATGAATCATCCAAAGATAAGAAATAATTGAGATTATGTGGCTTTACGAGAGAAGAGAGAATGAACTTTATAGATACATAGCGTATATGCGTTAGCTTGGAAATCTGAGGATTCCCAAACTTCTGATCGTGAACCCTGCTGGTGCACGGATCGAGTAGTTAATTAAGGTTCAAGAATCACTTATTGCTTGTTTACATCTGTCATAAACTGTCAACAACCCACAACTCACACCCAAATTACAGAGAGAATTGCAACGATGAGAGAATTAGAGCAAGAGGAATTATGGCATCTCAGTAGTCTTCTCCGATTTCAACAGGAATGGAGCCGCCGCCGCCTACGCCACTGTGGTCGCCATTCAAGTTTCCCTCGAGCTCGCTGATCTGATATATATATATATATATAGAGGACACTCATATGGGGCACCATGGTGCCCGGGCACCATGGTATCAAATGCACAAAATCACTCAAATTTTTCAAATTGTGAGTATATACCTAGTTATAATAATTCGATTCATACCTATACCTATCAACAAAACAACTCAAATTTAACTTTATTTCACAATCCATGATTACATACCTAACTAATTATATGTATGGATGCTATATACCTAGAATCAAAATCTAACAAAAACAAGTTCAAATTCAGTTCAAACTTGCTTTGAACTAGTTAGTAAAGTAGTTAATGTTAATATCTAAGTAATTGAAAAAGTTTCATACTCATTTGAATTGGGTATATACTTAATTTCAACAATGGTGCCCGGGCACCATGGAGCACCAAACAAATTTACTATATATATATATATATATATATATCTCCTATCTCTCTCTTCTTTCCCCTTGTTCACGCTAGCCTATTACAATATGGACTTCTATTACATGGCCCAGTTAGGCCAACAGTACTTAGGGTTTTGCTTAACAGGCCTTGTAGTATGACGCAGATTGCCTCCCTTTGACTGCATAGCTCCAGCTTGACGATCTTCAGCTTCGTTAGAGTTTTTCTCCCCATCTTCAGTCAATGGAACATCGCCAGGTACCGCCTGCTCCTTGACAATCCCCTCCCCTTGGAATTTGGCTTGTCCCCAAGCCAAAGCCGTTGGAAAACGAGCACGGAGTTCCTCCAAATCCTCCCAGGTGGCATCCTCTGCTGCAGTACCAGACCAATGAATTAGCACCTGAGATACAGCTGAATTACCATTTTTGATCACCCTGGTATCAAGAATTTGGAGTGGCACTTGAAGGTCAGAAAGAGCTGAAGGCAAAGTAGACTAGATGTCTCCTTGAAAACCACGAGCTGCCTTAAGCTGGGACACATGGAACACTGGGTGAACATTACTAGTCTCAGGAAGCTGTAATTTGTAAGCTACTGTACCAATCTTCTGCAGAACCTGGAAAGGCCCAAAATACTTGAAGGAAAGCTTGTGGTTAGCTCTAGTGGCTACAAAAGATTGCACATATGGTTGGAGCTTGAGATATACCCAATCACCTTTAGCAAACGACCTGAAACTCCTTTTCTTGTCTGCCATGTGTTTCATTTGTTGATTAGCTCTATTCAGATGTTGCTGCACTAAGGCTTGCATCAACTTTCTTTCCTTGAGCCATTCCTGCAGATCTGGGATTGCACATGCTTCCACAGAAATACCAAAGTGACGAGGAGCATGACCATATAAGACTTCAAATGGAGATGCCTTCACGGAAGAGTGGTAAGAGGTGTTGTACCAATACTCAGCTAAATGTAACCAGGTGGCCCATTTGGAGGGATTTGCATGGACAAAACAACACAAATAGATTTCAAGACATTGGTTAACCCTTTCAGTTTGACCATCTGACTATGGGTGATAAGATGTACTCAAATGCAATTGTGTACCAGAAAATGTAAACAGGTGGTTCCAGAGTTGACTAGTAAAAATCTTGTCCCTATCCGAGATAATCACCAAAGGAAGCCCATGCAGTTTGTAAATATGCAGCATAAAGAGTTTTGCAACTTCCAGAGCAGTGTAAGGATGTGCAAGATGAATGAAATGGCCATATTTAGAGAACTTATCCACAATTACCAGGATGCAGTTAAAGGACTTAGACCTGGGCAAACCTTCTATAAAATCCATGGACATAACTTCCCATGATCCATCAGGAACAAGCAGGGGTTGGAAAAGTCCTGTGTATTTAGCTCTATCTGGCTTAGCTTGAATACAGATTTGACACTGCTGAACAAATTTCTTAGCTTGAGATTTCATTCCTGGCCAGGAAAATAATTTCTTGAGTCTGCTATATGTGACTAGGAAACCAGAGTGACCACCAAGTGGGCTGGCATGAAATTCAGTTAACAGTTTCCATTGTAGCTGAGCATTATTACCTATCCATATCCTCCCCGTGTATTTGATAACACCAGATTGCAGTTGGTAACCTGGTTTAGAGTCAGCTTGCAGAGCCAAAGCTGTCAGTAATTCAGTAGCGTGGGAATCTTGTTCATACCCCTTAACCACATCTAGTAACCAACTTGGAGTGTAGCTGGATATAATAGACAATTCTGCATCTCCTTGGAACTTCCTTGACAGTGCATCTGCAGCAGCATTGCTTGTCCCCTTTCTATAACAGATTTTATAGTTGAGCCCAAAAGCTTAGTAAAAGCTTTATGCTGCCAAGGGGTATGTAGCCTCTGGTCTGATAGGTGCATAAGGTTGTGATGATCAGTGAGAATTATGAACTCTCCCAATTGTAAGTAGGACCTCCGATGGTCAACAGCTAAAAGTATAGCCATACATTCCTTTTCATAGGTTGACAAACCTTTTGTTCTAGGACCAAGTGCCTTACTAACAAAAGCTATTGGATGTTTGTCTTGTGACAAAACTGCACCAATCCCTGCATCTGAAGCATCTGTTTCTATTGTAAATGGTTTGCTAAAGCCAGGTAGTGCTAGGACTGGTGCTGAAACTAGAGCTTGTTTGAGCTGTTGAAAGGCTAATTCTGTTTCCTGAGTCCATTTGTAAGGAACCCCTTTCCTCAGAAGATTTGTCAATGGTTTACTGATGATACCAAATCCTTGGACAAACTTCCTGTAGTAGCCAGCTAGACCCAGGAATCCCCTCAACTTCTTTTGATTGGCTGGAGTAACCCAATTAACAACTTCCTGAATTTTACTTGGCTCAGTAGCAACCCCAGCAGCACTGATAATATGCCCTAGATAGGTAAGTTGTTGCTGAGCAAATGAACACTTGGAGAGTTTCACCTGCCATTGATACTTCTGTAACAGGGACAGTACTTGCTGTAGATGGTCCAGATGGGACGACGGATCAGGACTGTATATGAGGATATCATCGAAGAATACTAAGGCAAATCTTCTCAATACTGTTTTCAAAGTTTCATTCATTGCACTCTGGAAAGTGGTTGGTGCTCCTGTCAATCCAAATGACATAACCTTGTACTCATAATGACCAGTGTGGGTCTGAAATGCTGTTTTGTATTCATCACCTTCCTTCATTCTTATCTGATGATATCCAGCCCTCAAATCCAGTTTTGAAAACCACTTAGCACCTGATAGCTCATCCAGCAATTCATCAATAACTGGCATTGGGTAAGAACTCTTAACTGTGATAGCATTAAGCTGTCTGTAGTCAATTACTAACCTCCAAGTTCCATCCTTCTTTCTAACCAATAATGTAGGTGAGGCAAAAGCACTTTAGCTGGGTTGTATGACCCCTGTGTGTAGCATTTCAGAGATCTGGGACTCTATCTCATCTTTAAGGGCTGGATTATACTTGTAAGGTCTAAGGTTGACAGGTTTTGCACCAGGTATTAGAGGAATACTGTGATTACAAATCCTCTTGGGAGGTAACCCTTTTGGTTCCTCAAAAACACTCTTGAATTGATCCAAAATTTTTCTGACAGAATCAGGAATTTCTGCAAATTCAGTCTGAAACACAGAATTCAACTGAATTAAGTACATTAAGGATCCATTCCTGGCCATGCCTAGACACTGATCAGTTGATATAGGAGGGCAAATAGTAGTCTGAGTTGTGATGCCTTGTAGGGTGATCAACTTTCCTTCCAACATAATCTCCAACCATTTGTTTACCCAGTCAACCTTCATGGGACTGAACTGCTCCAACCAGTCCATCCCTAAAATCACATCATAGCTTCCCAAGTTAAGTAACTTAAAATTACTTTTGAACACATGGCCTTGCATCCACCATTTGCACCCCCAGAATTTGTTGGTTACAGGTCATGGTACCCCCATCAGCTATCTTTACAATTACAGGTTGGCGCAAATTAGTAATGCCAGAGAGAGTGCTGCCAATTTCTGTATCAATGAAAGAGTAGGAACTCCCTGAGTCAACCAACATGAGTATCTCAGTGCCTTGTATCCATCCTCTCAAACGAATCGACTTGGAGGATTCAGTACCCCACAGAGCCTGTTGGGATATAGCCATCAAAGTACCTTCATCTTGCTCTTTGGCTCCTTCAGGACTAGTATCATTTTCAGAATAAGATTCAGACTGCAGAGCCTCTAACAATTCCTGTACAACATGTAAATGTACTGTAGTGGCACATTTATGGTCCCTACCCCATCTCTCACCACAAACAAAGCACAACCCCTTAGATCTTCTGTAGGCCTTGAGTGAAGCCACTCTGTCCTCTTTAGGTTTGGTTGATTCAGTTACCTTACCACCATCAGAAGAACTGCCAGGAAAAAATTTCTACCCTAGAGTGGCAGGAATGAAGCTAGAGAATCTTGGAACTTGTTTGTAGACAGATGGTGAGTCAGCTCTTTTGCTAACAATGGGTTTGCAACTATCCAGGATTTCTTCATGAAGCAGAGCAATTGAACAGGCAGAGTCCAAATCCTGAGGCCTCTGTAATATGACTACCCCTCTGATCTCATCCCTTAGTCCTTCAATGAACTTGGTAACAAAGTACACAGGTGTGAGGGCACTATCATAGGCCATAAGCTGATGCATGATCTTATCAAAATTTTCCACATATTCAGCAACAGTGCTACTCTGTTGAGCATGAAACCACTGCCTGATTAGTGCCTCATGTCTGTCCCTTGTGAATCTAGAGCAGACTAATTCACATAAAGTGACCCAGGTAATGTCAACAATCTGAGATCTAATGGACTGGAGCCAAAAGGCAACATTACCAACAAAATTAAGAGTAGCCACCTTAACCCAATACATAGGATGTATTCCATAGACATCAAAGTACTGCTCGCAATTACTTTTCCACATCTGGGGGTTAGATCCATCAAATTTTGGGCAGATCATTGGGAGGATACAAGCACTCAAATCATGATTGGTACCAGTGGATGCAGAAGTTGGTGATGGCAATTCAGACTCGGCCTTACTAGCAAAATGAACAGGGGTTTGAAGATTTGGATCACGCTTACCAGCAAGCCAAGATGCGTTGTTCCCGATCCCTTCCGTTGGTGGTTCATATTTGAGCATGCTCCCTTCCATCAGCTCCACCTTCTGGCTCAAGCTTTGAACCGAAACGCTGAGTGTCTCCACCTTCTTTTCCACCACTGGCAGTCGGGCCTCCACCATCTTCTTCAAATCGGCGAAATCCGCTCGAGTCCTTTCCTCCACCGCCACTCTCTTCCTCTCGTTCTCCTCGACCACCTTCAGAAGAAGATCTAACTTACTTTCCTGCGACATACTCGACTCCACGGAACAGTTTGGTACTAGAATCACTCGCTCGCTTCCCGAACTCGGTTAACCAGGAGAAGGCAAGTTGCCTTTTCGCGGAATCAGTTCTGAAGAACAGTTCCAATCCTTCCCTGGGATTTTACAACCAAGCCAAGGAGATCTGCGGAGTGGAGTGGCTCTGATACCAAATTTTGTAAACCACCCACAACTCACACCCAAATTACAAAGAGAATTGCAACGATGAGAGAATTAGAGCAAGAGGAATTATGGCAACTCAATATAGTAGTCTTCTCCGATTCCAACAGGAATGGAGCCGCCGCCGCCTACGCCACCGTGGTCGCCATTCAAGTTTCCCTCGAACTCACTGATCTGATATATATATATATATATATATATATATATATATATATATATATATATATATATATATATATATATATATATATATATATATATATATAGTAAATTTGTTTGGTGTCCTATATATATATATATATATATATATATATATATATATATATATATATATATATATATATATATATATATATATATATATCCTATCTCTCTCTTCTTTCCCCTTGTTCACGCTAGCCTATTACAGTATGGACTTCTATTACATGGCCCAGTTAGGCCCACAGTACTTGGGGTTTTGCTTAACAGGCCTTGTAGTACGACGCAGATTGCCTCCCTTTGACTGCACAGCTCCAGCTTGACGATCTTCAGCTTCGTCAGAGTTTTGCTCCCCATCTTCAGTCAATGGAACATCGCCAGGTACCGCCTGCTCCTTGACATAAACCTGCTTATTTTCTTCTCCGTTTTGTTAATTTTGCCACTGAATCTTACAGATATATGTTGTTCATCCCATTTAGTAGTGCACTGTGATAGCACATCATCAAAAACTAGGAGAGCCGTTGGATCTATTCCCAATGGCTTGATTGCAGTCTCTCATGTAACGGGCACGTGTGCTCTTGCATTGGGTCGCATGGAAATTATTGATGTCTAAATAATTCCTTTTTCAAAAGAGAGATCGAGTCTGCATGCGTGCAAGCCAACAATTATTTTTATGGTCATTTTGTTGAAACAGACCATTGACAAATAAATCTTATCATGTGCCTTCCACATATTGCAGCGAAGCTATATATGTGCACATGATTTTGAATATGTTGTTTATGTAGGAATTATGGTAAAAAGGTATATTATTTGGCCAGCCTTCACCGAGATGGTTGTTTACATTTGATTTTTCCAATGTTTTAATACATATGTATATCTAGAACAATGATGTTCATCTATCATTTTGCATGTAAAAAAATCTTGTAAAATTCACATTTACACTTGTGATTTTTTTTGGGGATTTTTTTTGGGAAACACAAATTGTTCGACATACCATATTATGACCTGAAACTATAAGCAGCATTGGTGGTTCTTTTAGCTTATTCGGAAGTTAAAACAAACTATATATTTGTGGATGTGTTCTAGTGTTCCAACGGATGATGGATTATATATGAACTATGTTTATTACAATAATTCAAGGGCACAACAAAAGAATAGATAATCATTTTCCTTTAAAAATATATTATAGTGAGCGATGAACCTATCATCACTAACTCCCACCACCACCTAATATGTGGGTTCTATTGAATAGTGAGTCATGCAAACAGTTCCTTCTCAAACCTAAACATGTTCAAATATTGTTTGTAGCAACGCACGGGTGTATTTACCTAGTTAACACCATGTGTCGAAACTCGAAAGAGTTTGCCTATGTGAATATACTTTGGATATATATATGCCAAAAATCTCCACTTAAATACTATGTTTCCCTATTTTTTTCACTCTCACAAACTAGTACATATACAATATAATAGTAGCATGACATCACTATAGAGTATAAATTGATGGCCGGTGATCAGTGGCATGTGCATGTTATATTATTTATTCGATTCCACTCGTTTGAGCTCCAAAATATGCCAAACCGCCATCAAAACCATATTAGGGGTAATATAACTGGTGTTGTAAAGTTTTTTTTTTTTTGGAGAGCAGACCATGGGAGGGGGTGATTGGATGTCCGATTTAGGACTTTTTCCTATTTGAATTATATTAATGCACTTTGCATTTTGAGAGGTCTACATCATTACATGTCAAGACAAGACTACCAAGCTCGGAGCTATTTATAGCAATGGTTGTCTACAAACAAGCTGGCCAGCGATCTCCATGGTGCACCACACGTCCATAGGTAAGCTTTCTTGCCCTCGCCACCCATAAATACGTGCCCAGCTGCAACATCAATCACCAACCACATTGATCCATCCCTCTATCAATCAAGAAACAAGCAAGATTATTCTAGCCAACTAGCTAGCTTGCGAATGGCTTCCTTGTCCCTCCTTAATGCTCGTCGCGGCAGTGGCCGCATTGTTGGTCATTGGCTCATCTGGCACTGAGGTCACCTTCAAGATCGGTAAGTCCTCTACCACCTCTACACTGGAACTCATCACCAATGTCGCCATATCTGAGGTGGAGATCAAGGAGAAGGGTGGCAGCGACTGGAGGGGGCTCAAGGAGTCATCGGCTAACACCTGGAAAATCAAAAGTGATGCACCGCTCAAGGGCCCCTTATCCGTCCGCTTCCTTGTCAAGAACGGTGGCTATCGCGTCGTCGACAATGTAATCCCCGAAACCTTTAAGGCCGGCTCCGTCTACAAGAGTGGTATCCAGGTCCAGTAATGGACATGCATGTCCTTGCATTAGGTCACATGGAAATTATTAACCTCTAAATAATTATCTATTCAAAAGAGAGATCGAGTCTGCATGTGAACACGTCAATAGTTAAATTTCTGTTGTTATTTTGTGACAACAGACTATTGACAAAATAAAGCATACCATGTGCCCTTCCCACATATTGGTATGGAGCTATATGTGCACACGATTTTGAATATATTGTTTATGTAGGATTTATGGGAAAAGGTAGATTTGGCCATCATTCATCGAGATGGTTGTGTACATTTGATTTTCCATAGTTCAAATATATATGGTTGTGCACTAAACTACACCTTGGATGCGCACCCCACCCCCTCTCCCCTCCCGCACCTTTTCTGTTCCCACATCTTCTTCCCGCACCTTCCTACCATATATCTTCCAGCTTTTGTTAATAAATTAATTACTCTAAACTAGTCTTTGTTAAGTAAATAAATTACTTATAAGCAATTGATCTTGCCATAAAATCCGCATTTGCGTCCCTTTCAACCTTCATTTAGTAAATAAATTACTCCTAACTAGTCTTTAGTCAGTACATAAATAACTTACAAACATATTGATCTAACCACAAAATCTTCATTGGCATCCCAACCTTTCTTATCACTTGGCAAACTATCTGCCTTGGCATCCCATCATTTCTCATCACTCGGCAAAATATCTTCTCATTATGCATCGTTAGTAAATATTTTACTATCGAGATTAATATCATTAGTAATTCTTTTACTAACATTTTATCAATCAGGCCCCTCTTGTACCTTCTATCTGTACACTAAATACTTTACTATTGATATAATATTTGCAGTAATTCGTTCACTAAAAGTATTAATTATTCTTATACCTCCTACTATCCATAGTAATAATACAATTATTAAAATGGCACCTATTAAAATCTACATGACAAAAAGGTGGCGCTGAATGTTTTTCCACCGCCTATATGGGAAACAGGGGAAAATCACATCTCAATGCCTATGAATAAAAAGATTTACTCTTGAATCACACCAGTAGAAATTACACTCAATCAACTGCCTCCGGTGACACACTGGCGAAGGTGCAACGTCGACATGCAAAAGGAAAGTTACACTCAATCAGATTGATGCCTGCACGAATCCGGCAAGCAGGACATAAGGACATTACAACACCAACTAGCTAGACCTGGTTTAGTTCCCAATTTTTTTTCCAAAAAGTCACATCAAATCTTTGGACATATGCATGGAGCGTAAAATATAGATAAAAACAAAAATCAATTTCACAGTTTGCATGGAAATCACGAGATGAATCTTTTGAGCCTAATTAATCTATGATTAGCCATAAGTGCTATAGTAACCCACATGTGCTAATGATGTTTTAATTAGGCTCAAAAGATTTGTCTCGCGGTTTCCAGGCGAGTTATGAAATTAGTTTTTTTTTAATTCGTATCCGAAAACCCCTTTCGACATCCGGTCAAATGTAACACCTAAAATTCTCTTTTCACAAACTAAACAAGGCCTGTACACATAGACGTCGAGGTGATGCAGCACTGCAGCTTCCTAGAGACCCAGATCCTCCTCGTTGACAGATATTTGTCACCCACAGTCGCCTCCAACACGAGCACCTGCATGGGCTGATCCTGGTGGCTGTCCATCTTGCTGCAAACAAAAAGCTATAATGTAATACATCCAAAATCTGTAACTCAACGAATCAAGAATCAGCTCATGAAGTGCAACGACGGGATGCGGATTTCCGATATCCAACGGGAATACAACCAATAAGCTGCTGACGCTAGTGGCCACAAGTAAAATTAAGAATATCTAGTCTAAAAAAAAGTTTATTCTGTCAAAACATTCAAATAAAAAGTCAACGGGACCATATGTAATGAGCAGTTCAGGAAAAAAAAAAACAATCCATCTGCTTTCTTGAACCACAAAATTCAAGAGAATCGCCATCAAGCTCCTTGAGTTTTCATGTATTGAAAATTTCAGAAGGAACAAAACAAAGGAGCTCAAGAAAAACATGGCTCAGTTGCAAGCAAATGAACCTCTCAACTAGCGGACCCATCGTGCTGCCCGCAGCCCCCTGCCCATGTGGGATCGATATGCCATCGACGAGGCTGACCCATCGCAACAGAACTAAAGCTTGTATACCCTTCATCCCAAAATAAGCTCATTTATAGGTTTCTGTATCCAATCGAGCTTAAAAACGTAGCTCAGTTGCAACCCCAACAAAGCAAAGCTTCACATACACACATACGATGCGTTAATTACGTTTCTAAAATTACTCCCGCATGACACAACCGTGATTAGATTTGAGAAAGATAGTGATGTGTGTATGTGTTATATTATTTGTTCAAATCTGCTCGTTTAAACTCCAAAATATGCAGATCTGCCATTAAAACCACATTAGGAGTAATATAATTGGTATTGCAAAGCTTTTTTTGGGGGAGGGAGGGGGTGGTTGGATGTCTGGTTTTATTAATTTTTCCTGTTTGGATTAGATATGAGGATTGCATGCCCTTTACATTTTGAGAGGTCTACATCACTCCATGACATGTGCTAATTTTGCCTGATAGAAAGACAAGCAGGACTACCTATCTTAGATCTATTTATAGCAATTTTACAAGTGTTTGTCGAAGAACAAGCCGGCCAACGATCTCCATGTTGCACCATACATCCATAGCTTAGCTTTCTTGCCTCGCCGCCCATAAATACATGCCCACATATGCAACATCAATCACCAAAATCATCGATCCAATGGCCTCCTTGTCTTCCTTCCTGCTCGCCGCGGCAGTGGCCGCATTGTTGGTCATCGGCTCATACGCCACTGAGCTCACCTTCAAAGTCGGTCAAGGCTCTAGCACCACTAGCCTGAACCTCATCACTAATGTCGCCATCTCTGAGGTGGAGGTAAAGGAGAAGGGCGCCGGTGACTGGACAGGGCTCAAGGAGTCATCGGCTAACACCTGGACGCTCAAAACCGGGGCAAAACTCAAGGGCCCCTTCTCCGTCCGCTTCCTTGTCAAGAATGGCGGCTACCGTGTCGTCGACGATGTCATCCCTGAAGCCTTCAAGGTCGGCTCCGTCTATAAGAGTGGCATCCAGCTCAAGTAACGTACACTTGTGCTCTTGCATTGGATCGCATGGAAATTGTTGATCTCTAAATAATTCTTTTTTTTCAAAAGAGAGATCGAGTCTGCCTGTGCGCAAGACAATAATTATTTTTTATGGTCCTTCCCGTATATTGTTGTGAAGCTATATATGTGCATGATTTTGAATACGTTGTTTATGTAGGACTTATGGTAAAAAGGTATATTATTTGGTCAGCCTTCACCGAGACGGTTGTTTACATTTGACTTTTCCAATGTTTTAATACATATGTATATCTAGATCAATGATGTTCATCTATCATTTTTACATGTAAAAAAAATCCTGTAAAATTCGCATTTACACTTGTGATTATTATTATTTTTTGTGAAACACAAATTGTCCGACATACCATATTATGACCTGAAACTATAAGCAACATTGGTGGTTCTTTTAGCTTATTCGGAAGTTAAAACAAACTATATATTTGTGGATGTCATGTGTTCTAATGTTCCAATGGATGATGGATTATACATGAACTAAGTTTATTACTATAATTCAAGGTCACAACAAAAGAATAGACATTCATTTTCCTTTAAAAAATATATTATAGTGAGTGATGAACCTATCACCACCTACTCCCACCACCACCTGATATGTGGGGTCCATTGAATAGTGAGTCATGCAGACAGTCGTTCCTTCTCAAACCTAAACATGTTCAAATTGTTTGTAGCAACGCACGAGTATATTTACCTAGTTAACACTAGATTTGAAAGATTGATTTAAAAGGCTCTCTAAATATTGATGAAGAAGACTTCCGTATAAATCATACCATTTAAGAAACACCATGGGATATTTTGGCCATGTACAACACTCCACCGTGGGTAGTGGCCACAGCACTCCAGCTAAGCGATGGGTAAATTCCCTTAAACCTACTCTATTCATCATGCGCTAATGGCCTAATTCATTTTACGTATTTTCACAGCCTTCTCCTCTCCTCTTCTCCTATACTCCCATAGTTTCATATTATAAGTTGCTCTAAACTTTTTAGTAGTCAAACTTATATAAATGTTATCAAATTTATAGGAAAATTGATCAGCATCTATAACATTAAATTAGTTCCAATTAAACTAACATTTAATATTTTTTTAGTATGTTCATTTTATATTGACAATGTTACTATATTTTTATATAAACTCAACCAATTTTTTTAAAAAAAATGACTAGCAACAAACTTATGAAACGAAAGTGACAGCTCTTTTTCTCTAACAACGAACTGGCGTACGTGGAAGGAACACGGCCACGATATCGTACAGACAAGAGAAGCCGCTTCGAGAAGACAGCCGCTGTCCATGCCGACGCGACTCCACGCGCGCCCCGCGTCTCCCTCCGCCGCAGCAGCCTCGTCAGCTCGCGAGATCAACGCCGGCCCAGTCAGCCCAGCCACATCACCGCCCACTCCACCACCCCACCCCGCATGGCCCGGATCTAATAACCAACGGACGCGGCTCGCGGGCCCACCGGCCCACCCACGCCCGCCCACGGGATCTCTCGCTGACTCGGACGACGACATCGCCTTTGCCGCTTTCACAGTGTGGGCCCCGCATGTCGGCGCCACGGGGGGCCACGCCCGCCTGCGCTGGATCCGAGTCAGCCTCGCGTCGCTGTCACACTGACGCAGCCGCGTGTTATCTTAATCAGCCACAACTTTTTAATGCCTAACCTTTAAATTAAGCCGCGACGAGCACTGCACGGTGGTCGGAGGAAGGCGATGATGAAGAAGTGCCCGTCGGAGCTGCAGCTGGAGGCGTTCATCCGGGAGGAGGCCGGCGCCGGCGACCGCAAGCCCGGCGTGTTATCTCCCGGCGACGGCGCGCGTAAGTCCGGCGTGTTCTCTCCCGGCGACGGCGAGATGTCCGTGTTGGATCAGAGTACACTGGACGGAAGCGGCGGCGGCCACCAGCTGTGGTGGCCGGAGAGCGTCCGTACGCCGCCGCGCGCCGCCGCCGCCTTCTCGGCCACGGCCGACGAGCGGACGCCGGCGTCCATCTCCGGTAGGTACACGACATAATTTGAGTTTTTTTGAGTTACAGAGCTATTGTACAAACAGCCCATTTTCTATGCGTTTATTTGGAGTTATGAAACACACCCAAATTTAGTCAAATTCATCACATGTTGGGTTCATTTTGGTTGCAGATGACCCCAAACCAACCACCTCAGCGAACCACGCGCCTGAAAGCGACTCGGACTCCGATTGCGATTCGCTGTTAGAAGCAGAGAGGAGTCCACGCCTGCGTGGCACGAAATCCACAGAAACAAAGCGAATAAGAAGGTACATAGTGATCGATCAATCTTGATTTCTAGCAAATGCAAAAAATTTGAACAGAGAACGCATTCTTATGAACTGCTTGTTCGAATTTCAGGATGGTGTCCAACAGGGAGTCCGCTCGACGATCCAGGAGGAGAAAGCAGGCACAGTTATCTGAACTCGAATCACAGGTATTATAAATTTCAAAGTTCAAATTTCCAGATGCGTTGATGCAAATATCAGTGTGATCTTACAGCAATCCATCTATGATCAGGTCGAGCAACTCAAAGGCGAAAACTCATCCCTCTTCAAGCAGCTCACAGAGTCCAGCCAGCAGTTCAATACAGCGGTCACGGACAACAGGATCCTCAAATCGGATGTAGAGGCCTTAAGAGTCAAGGTAATTAGAAACCAAACTCTCCTTCAGCCACCAATTATCGGCGCATTTAACTTTTCGCCACTTTTAAGATGCGGTAATTAAGAATTTACCACCCACAGTCTATGACAACATATGGGTCTTTATCACTTTATGTGTCTATGACATGTGAGTTCAATTGCAAATTGTCACTCGTAAGAGTAGTAAATAGTTAATTGTTTCCGATGGTCGGCTTCCGGCATCTCTCCAAACTTACCAATTCTTGGCTTCGATCCCAGGTCAAGATGGCTGAAGACATGGTCGCGAGGGCCGCGATGTCGTGTGGCCTGGGCCAGCTCGGGCTGGCGCCATTGCTCAGCTCCAGGAAGATGTGCCAAGCTTTGGATATGCTCAGTTTACCACGGAACGATGCCTGTGGTTTCAAAGGCTTGAACCTGGGTCGACAGGTTCAGAACTCACCGGTTCAAAGCGCTGCAAGCCTAGAGAGCCTGGACAACCGGTTATCCAGCGAGGTGACCAGCTGCTCGGCTGATGTGTGGCCTTAAGACACTTCATCCGTGTTCGAGAGAGCTTGAGATTCTAAGAAGCAGCCGGTGTGAATCTGAAAAGGCTAGTTGTTCAGTTTCCGATTTTTAGTTTATGTTTGGATTCTCTGGCTACTAATGCTCAAAATCTGGGAGAGAATCTAAATCGTTTGGGACAGATAAAAAATTATGCGAGAAGGTGTAGCTGACAGAAACCTTCCCAAACAAATCTCCATCAGAACCTATATGTAAAGTAATACGGTATCCTCTGTTACTAGGTGCATGTGCATAACTGACAAGCTGCTAAGTACTAGGTACTACAGTCTGAGGCAAGTATTTCTGGTGTTTTGGTGCTGAAGAACTATGTTTTAGTGCGTTTGATCTGCGGCAATCAAGGCCATCTGATCGAAATTTGATTGGTATAAATCTGATCGAAATTTGATTGGTATAAGTATAATAGTTTGATTTTGATCACCTCTAGTCGTCAGCGCCTTTAGTGTATACGCTCTGTAACATCTGTTACGAATTGATCTGTTCAGTATACTTCAACAGTCCTGCATTGGTTCAGTTCTTGGCGTAGCTCTGGTGCTTCTGGTGCGCATAGCATCGGTGTGAAATGTGCCACTTTTCATGGCAGTTGTAATAGTAAACGACTGCAAAATTACGGTGTACTATAATTCCTAAACAAATATGTGACAATTACGATGAAAATTATCACTAAGATGTTATTACCATTATTTTTCGTACACAAATCTCTTAATTTTTACAAAATTTGTTACTAAAATGTGAACTCTCTAATCCCACGCTATCCTTATTCTTTTTCAAGAAAAGCACGGTTGGTGGTGGGGATGGTTGACATATGGATCCTCCAGCCTCACATGTCCTTTCCCTGAAAGTTGGTGATGGGATGGTGACAGATTAACCACTCACCATCACCATTGTTTTTTTCTTTAAGGAATATAGATTGAATACATAAGATTTATGGGGAAAAGTATAGTTCGCCAATCTTCAAGATGGTTGTGTACAACTGATTTTCCAAAGTTTTAGTATGCTCCGAACCAATGAAATTCGTTCATCTTTTTTTAGCATGTCGGAAATGATGTGAAAATTGCACTTACACTTGTGGTTTTCTTGTGGATACAAATTGCTCAACAAACCATATTAAGACCTGAAACTATAACATCAATCATTAGTACATCTTTTAGCTTATTCAGAAGCCTGAACAAACTGCATAGTATCCACAAATCACATTTGCCCCATCCGCAAAGCAGAATGAGCGGCAATGAAGCTAGCTGCGAGAGGAGCTAAATTAAGCTCCCCATCTTATAATTGACCAAGGCTCCAACCTACGTCCAACAACAAAATTTATCTAATACTACCACAATACCAGTGTATTACAAAGGATCTCAAATAAATGTACCATTAGTTCCAAAAAAAAATAAAGAAACAAATAAATAACTCTCAGGACTCTCGTCTGCATCTCCTAGCATGCATTCTGGAGAACAGATTTATCAATCGAAAACAAAACAAGGCCTCTGCTCTAATCCTGCATTCCTAGTTTGCAATGTTCAGAGTCTGCAAGTTGACAAAACTATCACGGTAGCACCATACGATCTTCAACATATTTAATTCTAGCAATTTTGAGACATGAATCAGTATAAAGCTGACTAATATATTCTCAAAACTTGTCGTTAAACTCTCTTTCACTTACACTTCATTGTGCATTACAGACCTAACAAAGACAAACAAGGATTAGTAATGAGAATTCAAATTCGTGAAAAACAATGCCACATAAAAATAAAAAAGCATTGCACAACTACTAATTTCTGAAACTCGAGTTTGACATGCTATGTAAGTAAGTGCATGAAGAGGAATATCACAAATACACAAACCATGTTTATGCACATGTAACCCTTTGATTAGATGACCACATGTCAGCCGTCAGTGAAACCCGGGGATTTGTGTTCCTCAATACCTCATGCAAACCCAGCCGCTTGGTCTTTGTAGCCTATCAAAAGCATCATCCTTTATAGTAGTTCTAAACTATCATAAAATATGGATTTAAGCTTGCACAAAATCTTCTAAATCACAGTATGTTCAACAAAACTGAAGGTAAGTTATAGATGTGACACATCAAGATCAAAATTCCAATCTGTGAAGACAGATGAATCAAGAGTTAGGTTACAGTGCATTCTTTCAACCAATTGATGCGCTCGACGCTTTTCTGGACATTTCTCTAAGTGCCAATGGCACTAACTTGTGCCAATACCATGATTAGCTACAATGAATCTGTTGCGATCAATATATTTTCCACGTGTCCACTTTCAGTTAGCATAGATCAGTTCAAATCCTTACTAAAATATAGATTTTATTTTTTATTTTTTCTTCAACATTAAATCATATAAAAAATTAATCATTGCCGTACATGTGCTATCAAATGTTGTATATGCAACAGTAAATATTCCCAAAGTAAAAGATGAAATTGGTGCTACTCCAATTTGTCAAACCCCGCCTTGGCACCAGTACCGCGTACAATGGTACGGGAGACAGTGTGCCATGGAAGACAGCGAACACTTCAGCACTAATGTTAACTGCAGGAGTTTAAGACATCTGGAAAGGAAAAAAGGGCCCAAAAAACACTTCAGCACTGTCACGAGCTTCGGTGAGACTATTTTGTGGAGTTGAATGTAAAGCGTAGCCGTGGCTGGCGGAAGGGCAAGGGCAAAGTTCTCCTCGTCATCCCGACGCCGTAACGGCGAAGAGAGAGATAGATTGAATAAATTTCTTCTTATTCGATTACTTCCTCCCAATCCCTTTAAATAGGAAAATCTTACAGATAACAAAACTCAATCGTATCCTAATCTGAAAGTAATTGATTAACAATCCTAACTAACTTACTAACAAACTCTAGAGATAAAACGAAATTAAACTAAAACATTATCCTTGTTTAACTTGAGACTTATGCCTACTCTGATACTTACGCCCCCACATGACAAGCACTATAACTGTAACAAAAAAAAAAAAACCTGAGAACCTCTAGATGCATGAAGATAATGGGAAAATGACAGTGAAAAGAATCAGATAAAGGGTTGACCAAACAGAATTTCTCAGAGAAAAGTAAAGTTGTCTCTGGAAAGATCAAGAGCCGCAAACTGCGCCGCCTTTTCAGCTTTCCCCCCACCTAAAGGGCACAGTGACATTATTCTCTTCTTTAGAAAAAATGGTATGGCATTGCTCACACATGTCACCTTGCCACAGAATTTGTTCTGGTCCACTACAATCTAATGGTCCATTTTGTAAGTAGCATACCTTCCATTATTTGGCAAGCCTAGCTAATGCTGTATATGAACACTACGCAGTTTCTTGCCCAAAGAGTAGGTCAGAAAAAAATTGCACATTGTCTCCTCCAAAATCACCCATATGCAACTTGACTAAATCGAATTTAAACCAATGAGCATCGAATATTGACGAGTAAGTGGTAGGGCACTCTGGAATGATGAGTCCAGGGGTGAAGGAATGTTCTCTCAGAAAGAGATTAATCCAAAGTCAAAGAGGGAATGGGCATGAATTCTCACTGCCTCTCAGCCAACCACTCAGCGACAGAAATACCCAACTTGTGAATATTAATTGATAATAAGAAAATAGGCATCAGTAACTTATATTGATCGATCTGGATACAGCTCGCGTGGGAGGGAGGAACACATATCTTGGAGTACTGTTGATTCCTTCAGGTTTCCTACTAAACTGAATTCGATTTGCTTTCCCTTGATATGAGCATATTTAACTTTGCTCCAGATTGTAGCCATGGTAACCTTTAGTGTTTCGTGTGTATTTTCAAGAAACAACAGAATATCTACACACAGATTGCAGATCTTCCCTCCTCAATAGTTCTTCCACAAAAAACTTTTAAGTCAACAAAATTCAGAACACATTCGATTGTTCTGAAATTTTAGCATCCTAAAATTATTTAACTAATTACGTTTTTGACATTATCATGGAATTGCCTTTTACTTTTAGAACAATATTATTAAGTCTAGTAAGCCATGAAGAACTCCATGATTTTTCAAATCCATTTCTTTTATCCTGCACCCACAATATCATTGAGCTGCACTGTATAGCTAATGCAAAGTCTGATTCAAACAACTTTTAGCCAAAATTTTCCTCGGTCCCAATAGCTCCAGTAGATAAAATAATTGTGTAAGCCAAAGAGAGCAATGCACAATATATCAGTAAGGCGCATTGCTCTTTGTGTGAGGGGGCAGAATATCTATCCATATCAAACCTAACTCCTCCATATATACAAAAGAATCAGGCATTGTCTTTGATAAAAGAGGCAGATCAGATTTCACTTGTACACTTTTGGAAGCCTATAAATAGCAAGCCAGAAGGATCATAGAGTATTGCAGAACACAGAAGGCAAAGTCATATGGATGACTGAAATCCTACATAGAAGCGGCAGTCGATGGCATGCATCATCTAGTGGTGCATATCCTAGAGAAGTTCCGAGAGAAGTATAGAGAGACTATTAGGTGCTTGTTATCACCCAATGCTAGGTATGAGTTATGGCTATCAGTGGCCACTCGTGAAATGAGATAGAGAACGGAATGCAGCCAAGGATGACTTGCCGGTACGTGTATGCATGTTTCAAGGTACTATATGTGCCCCCAACTGTTTTAGATCCATGCTGACATTTTCCGGCAAGTTGTCCTTGGCTACGTCTTGTTCTTTTTCTCTCACGTGAGGCCATTGCATGGTTTGCATTTAGCTTCCAGGTCATGCATGTACAGTGATGTATATCACTGTAAACCAGAAATATATTGATGGGATTAAGGATTAGTTTAGTTGTGAAGGTGATGCACTTCTGATTGCTCACATATAGATATCCAGGCAACATCTGATTCAACCTGATTGATCTTTCCGGTATGATGACAGCTTGTTCAGAGTTGGATATGCCATTGATGTAAGGTGTTGCACCTCATGTTCAGTTATGTTACCTCATTCAAACACACATGCCGCTGGATAGATGTTTGGACACTTTCTTTTTATTTTGTAATTTAAGCAAACATGTCGATTATAGGTGTCGTGGCCCATGCTCAACAACATTGGCAATCCAAGGATAAAATAACTTGCAGAGGCTATACCTTGTCATAACTAACTAGCTAGCATTATATTCAAAGTTTTCCCCTTTTAACTAAAACCCACCGCTTCAAATGTTTCAAATGATCTGTTAAAAGAAGCATAGACAGTCAAGTTTCTTGATTACTCAAATTTTGAAGTGATGCATGCCCAAGATATAGCGACAGCTGATAAGATGGGAATATATGTTTTGTTGTTTGAGGTTAATGGAAGTTGGTAATAGCCGATAAGATGCAGGATCCTATGTTTGGGGTCTGAGTTTAATGGAAATTGGTAGTACCATGATGCGTTGTGAGGTGGAGTGACAGCAGTAATCAGCAAGTCTTTCTTCATTGGTGGAGTGACAGCAGGAAGATGGTGCCTAGAGCTAAGGGACGTGGTTATGACACAATCATCATTCTCGCAGCTTGGCCGATTTGGAAAGAACGGAATAACCACATCTTCAACAATCAACAAGAACATGGATGGAGGTGGCTGCTGCAGCTGCAGAGGAAGCTGCACTCTGGCATTCAACCGGGGTGCCAATCTGGCTCTCGCTGGCACGGAAACTGTGGTCACAAAATAGATGCCGCGAGAATTAGACCTTTAACCGCATAATCAGTTTTTTTTTCTTTTGTTTCTCATTTTAGGGATTTGTAACTTGAGCTGCTGTACAAACACTCCATCTTAATACAAAAATACGCAGTTCTTATGCGTATTCCCAGGGAAAAATGATGTGTTGTGAGGGTTGTCCAAACTCAGTTAACTCCTGTTGATGAGAAGTTAGCTGGACAATCATCAGTAGCTAAGAGGAAAAAAAAAGCACTGGTTCTATTGGTCGACACTAGATTCAATGCTACTATCCAATACCAAAGTCAGGACATATATGGTCTAGTAGCAATATCAAAGTCAGGATATATATGGTCTATTTTTTTTAGGGGATATATGGTCTAGTATTTGATATAGAGGGAAAAAAATTCCATTAAAAATCTACATGAAATGAAAGAAGCAGTGATGATTGAAATCCCCCATTTGGCCACTAGCCCCAGGAAACCCAATCAGTCAATCTAAGTGTCACTACTACTAGTAGTACTAATTAGACCTGCCCTAGCAATAGAGCAACTACGACGAGCTCCCACCGTAGTCAGATTCGCAGGCACTAGGGTGTATCAATATCAATCAAATCGAAGGATCCCACGGTTTCATCGGCGATACAATTTCGCAGCGGAGCTTCAATGCTTCATCAAGATGTACACTACAAGTTGGTTACCTCTCGAGCGCCCGTGGTCGCGTCGCGTCTTCGCGCGTGGCCCCGTACGTCGTACGCGGCGGCGGAGCGCGCCGCCCACGACGACCAGCGCCCGCCATCTGGCCTGGGGTTGCCTCGGATACGACGCCGCGGCGGCGCGGCTCGTCGGAGAAGGGGAAGAAGGCGACGCCGCCCGCTTGCCTCTTCGTGGGCTTCGAGACTAGTATTTGCTTTGGATTCTCAATCACTCACTAGGCCTGGTTGAGAGATGGGCTGGTCGAGCTAGTGGGCTGGCATGTGAGGATAGGTTGGTTGGGTAGACTATTCCATCTTTTAATTCTTAGGGTAAATTTCACAAAACTATAGGTGTTTTAATCAAGTTATTATAAAACTATGAAACTACCGATTTAACACTAGGTTTATCATAGAGCTATAAAATATCGCAAAAGTACATATTTAGTAACAAAGTTATCACAAAACTACAGGTTTTATATCAATTTAATCATAAATTTTGGACATTTATAACTCAAACATAATATTAGAGCTAGGAATTAAAACGTAAAAATATGTACTTTTTGATTATATTATTAAATTTTTAGTTTTATGATACTTAGCCTTAAACGTATAGTTTTAAGAAAAAATTATTGTTAAATATGTAGTTTTATGGTACATCAACTTAAATATGTAGTTTTGCGATAATTTAGCTTAATTATCTATTGTTCTGTGAAATTTACTATAATTCTTATAAACAAAAGATTCCTTCGTTTCTTAAAACAAGAAAAGGATAAAATATTCCAGGAAAAACTTGGAGTGGAACTTCGTACGAATTTGGAACAAATTAACAATAAATAAGGTAATAAAATAACTAAAATATTGTTCAACAAGAAGAAATCGTCCATAAATTCAGGACTTTTTATAGATTGCAAAATTGAAAATTCCCATTAAGTTGCTTGAATAATTTGTTCTTCTTCTTCACCTGTACAAAAGCACAAATTTTACTGTTTAAAATTATCCAAGGCTTTTATGGGGCTTTCTTTGGTCAATGGTCACTAATCAATAAAATGTTATTTGGTTACAATAGAAATTTGATCTTTAACAAATGAAATACTTTAATCAATAAACAGTGTTTACTAGTGTCACTATAATACCATTTATTGTATAGATTTATTTAATCATTTTGATGTTAACATGTCCCAACCAATTCGTTGACAGCATTATCACCACCACCACTCATGACATGCCACAATGAAAAAACCAACAGCTAAAGCAACACAAAATCAAACCCCAATCAGCTGCAAAACAGAAAGACAAAACAAGAAAAACCCATAGATTCAAATTTAAAATTCGCTGGAGGAAAAAAAACAAAAAAAAAACAAATCGGAAAACAAAATCCGCTTATGCAGTCGTGGCCCCCTTCCCCATCGCGTCTTCCATTCCAGCCCAGATCGAGCGAGAGAGCCGTCTCCCTCTTCGCTTCTCCTCTCCCCCCCGTGATCTGACCGCCGGCGACGACCCCCTCCCACCACCCGCCGCCGCCGCCGCGCCCCCGCCCCCGCCGGCGACGACCACCATGTCGTACGATCGCGTCACGACCTTCGAGGACTCGGAGAAGGAGAGCGAGTACGGCTACGTCCGCAAGGTTCCCTTACCCCTCATCGTCTTCCTTCCTCTTCCCCATGTTGGATTGGATCGGTCACTCTCGTGCGTAGATGCGGCGGCCTCTGCTTCGGATTCGGCTTGTTCCGGATCGGTGGAGTTTTAGCTGTGAGTCTCTGTGGATTTTAGTGCTGGTCTCGAATCCCCGATCGCGAGAGTGTGGGTGGCACTGCTGCTGACTGGGGAATCGTCAGGCGATGCGACTGTGCCGAGAGCCTCGGACTCGGGTGGTGTTTGGATCGAGTTGAATTGATGCGAGATTAGGTTGATAGGACGGTTGAATTTAGGTTTCTACTGGTGTTCGGATCACGCTGGCTAGACTGCGTGGATCGAGGTTTGATGCGTTAACTTCCAAACTCATATGCGGGACACTATTGTGATGGGGTTGGTTAGTGAACCATCCCCGATGTGGAGATGCGCTATTATCCTTGGGAGTTTAGCCCGTTTGGATAATATGTTGATTGTCTACTATTGGCACATGATCCATCATTTCATCCCTCTTTTTTTTTTTTTGTATTGAACGAATTGTTTCGCCTTCATATTGCATTCTTCTAGGTTTCTGGACCTGTGGTCGTGGCTGATGGAATGGGTGGTGCTGCCATGTATGAACTTGTCCGAGTTGGTAATGATAACCTCATTGGGGAAATTATTCGTCTTGAGGGTGATTCAGCCACCATTCAAGGTATAGGACGGTGAAATTCTACCTCACATATTTGTGGTGCCTTTTCCCCACATGACATATACAATATAAATTTCACCATTTTTTTCTTGTGATTACCGCTTGCAGTTTATGAGGAAACAGCTGGGTTGATGGTCAATGATCCAGTGTTGAGAACAAGAAAGGTGTGATGCATTGTTAAATTCTATGTGCATTTCACATATGGTTTTCTTACCCTTTTCATTTCTTTTATAACACATTGTTGCTATTTTCATCAGCCTCTTTCAGTTGAATTGGGACCTGGTATCCTTGGAAATATCTTTGATGGAATCCAGGTGAGACAAATGTAATAATCGGACATTTATTAGGCTGATATGAGGACTTTATGCTGACTACATGACCTTTTTTCCTTTCTACACTTTGCAGCGCCCTCTAAAAACTATTGCTATAAAGTCTGGAGATGTGTACATACCACGTGGTGTTTCAGTCCCTGCTCTTGACAAAGATCAGTTGTGGGATTTTGAGCCAAAGAAGCTAGGTATTGTGCCTGCTAACCTGTTATAAAATCTGAGCATGTCTCTTTTCAAGTTTTATCCTGTACATAGATAAATTACATTGGTCATTTGAATAGGTGTTGGAGATGCCATCACTGGTGGAGATCTATATGCTGTAAGTTAACAAGACAGTTCCCTTTTTTACAAGTTATTATCTTGTGTTATTGCTAGCGATCTTCTGCAATCTGCAGATCCCTGATGATGTTAATCTTTTTATGTGTCTTTGTGTTGCCTAACTGCCTCACAGACTGTGTTTGAGAATACGCTGATGAAACATCATGTTGCCCTTCCTCCTGGTTCTATGGGGAAAATAAGTTACATTGCACCAGCTGGCCAGTATAGCTTGCAGGTTAGTACGTGTTACTTAAAGCTGCTTCTTCTGTGCCTCATTTTTTTTTTCTGCTTAACTTTATGTGATGTCCTAATCATAATGCTCTGTACACAGGATACAGTTCTGGAACTGGAATTCCAGGGCATCAAAAAGCAATTTACTATGCTCCAGGCAAAGTGCTTTCCCTTTCATTAAATCTGTATTTACGAGTTTATGTATATCTGAATGTCATCATATTTATTCTCTGCAGACATGGCCTGTCCGGTCACCAAGGCCTGTTTCATCAAAGCTTGCTGCTGACACGCCTCTTCTAACAGGACAGGTACACGAAGCTTGCTACTCCCAGCTCCTTCATAATGTGTTATTTTATTAGTGTCAAAATTTAATGAAGTGATGCTTTCCTGTCCTGTTCTATCATATTTTGCCGTGTCTCATATCCTGTGAACTGTTTTCAGCGTGTACTTGATGCACTATTTCCCTCAGTTCTTGGAGGAACTTGTGCTATTCCTGGAGCATTTGGTTGTGGAAAAACTGTCATTAGTCAGGCACTTTCAAAGGTATTTTCACTATTCCTCTCTATTTGATAACTGCTAGCATTGCCCATGGGCATTAGCCTTTTAAAATGACTGAATTCTGTGCCTTTCCTGACTGAAAATATCTTATGCAGTACTCCAATTCTGAAGCTGTGGTTTATGTGGGCTGCGGGGAAAGAGGAAACGAGATGGCTGAGGTCCTTATGGACTTCCCACAATTGACAATGACATTGCCTGATGGACGTGAAGAGTCTGTCATGAAAAGAACTACACTTGTTGCTAACACATCCAACATGCCTGTTGCTGCTCGTGAAGCCTCCATTTATACAGGTAATACATATATACTGATTACTGATGTTTTTAATTTCGCATTCCACTAGTATAGTACTACATGAATGTGTTTCGATCTTCTGAAGTTCATTTTCTCTAGAAGAAAGTGTTGCTTTGTTGGAGACTATAGCTATCTCAATACATCAGACCATGGATTTCTGCAGGCTTGTCCTTAGCCATTTGTGATCTATGAGCTAATTTTGGAATAACTAAGGTTGCATTGACAAATACATCTGTGCATGTTCCATAATTGTTCAGTAGAACATTGAGGATCACATCTTTATGTTATCCATGGCCTGTATTATTTATTGAGGATATACACATATTCCTGTTAGCCATGACCTGTATTACTTACTAACTGTTCTGTTGCAGTTCAGTTTATGAGTTATGACGGATGGTAACTAACTTGCTAGCACTAGATCTTTTAGTGAATGAACATCATCAAAGTGGTACAATATGTGTAGTTTCTTGTAGAACACTAAAAGGAGTCCTTGCTTAGTTATGCTTTATGCCTGATGTTTTCTTTATCAACAAAACAATCATATTTTTTTCTGCCCACCAGGAATTACAATTGCTGAATACTTCCGTGACATGGGCTATAATGTCAGTATGATGGCTGATTCTACTTCTCGGTGGGCTGAAGCTTTGCGTGAGATTTCAGGACGTCTGGTATGATGCTTCCTTTCGAGTTGCTATTTTACCTTTTTGGCCTGTATTTTGCAACTTATATTGACTTCTCAATGCTGTGCTGTGACATGAATGAGAATTCTTTCTAATGTATCATTATCCACTATTTGTATTTGGGGTTTAATTTTTTTCAGGATTATTGTTTATTTTCTTTCCGTTCAGTAGCTTATTTTATTACTAATTTCATTAATAGCTGACTGTACCCTCCAACATCAAGAATACTAGTGCAATGGGGATATATTAATGTGTTGAACAGAAGTAAAATCTGTTACTAGTACATCATGCATGAAACATTTACATGGAAGTTATCATATACGTCTGATGCATCGTGCTTGAAATATTTACTATGCAGTTATCTTACTAGGAAATTATTTGGAGTCGAAAGTGCTCTCGCTAGCTAGTTACTGCTTTACTCTGCACTAATATGAATTTGAAACTGATGATTTGATCAATTTCCAGGCTGAAATGCCTGCGGATAGTGGTTACCCTGCATATTTGGCTGCACGTTTGGCATCCTTTTACGAACGTGCTGGTAAGGTGAAATGTCTCGGCAGTCCAGATCGGACAGGCAGTGTCACAATTGTTGGTGCTGTCTCTCCACCTGGAGGTGATTTTTCGGATCCTGTTACCTCTGCAACTCTTAGTATTGTGCAGGTAAGGAAACTGCTAGATTAATCCAACCTTTGAATTAAATTTTCAAACCTTTCTAACTGCATGTTCATTGTTTGATAATCTTAACTCCTCTCAATTGCAGGTCTTTTGGGGATTGGATAAGAAGCTGGCTCAAAGAAAGCATTTCCCATCTGTCAATTGGCTCATCTCTTACTCAAAATACTCAAAGGTTATTCCTAACTTCCCTATGATGTCAATACAATTAAAATCGCCATTTTACACTAACATACTATATCCTGTACTGTAGGCTCTGGAATCCTTCTATGAGAAGTTTGATCAAGATTTCATTGATATTAGAACAAAAGCTCGTGAAGTGTTACAGAGAGAGGACGATCTAAATGAAATTGTCCAGGTATTTTTTTTCACCTTGTGCAAGGATGATCTGTTCCCTAGATTTAGTCGTAGAAGCAATAGTTTGAACTTGGACCACTTAAACATGGTGTTTTTGTTTTCCAAGGTCCTCCTTTTTGGTCTTTCACAATATTTGTTTTCTTCATTAGATTTGGAGTTGCTCAAACTATTCAATTTGTATTTTATTGATATTTGTTGACCCTTCTTGCTTTGTGTAATATTATTGTGGCACCATTTGGCCTAATATCTTCACCAAATTTCAGCTTGTTGGTAAAGATGCACTGGCAGAATCTGATAAGATTACATTGGAAACAGCCAAGCTACTAAGGGAAGATTACTTGGCACAGAATGCATTTACCCCGTGAGTCATACCCTAGTTTTTTCTGATTTAATACAGATTTATTGGTTGTCTCTATTTTAATGATTAACCATTTTCTTTAGTCTGATCATCTCTATATAATGAAACAGATATGACAAGTTCTGTCCATTCTACAAGTCTGTTTGGATGATGCGCAACATTATTCATTTCAATACATTAGCAAATCAGGTAAATCTAACGTGTTTTTACCACTCCTTTCGTCCTTGAACCTTAAATTACTCAAGCAACTTTGATTTGAAATTTGAAGTATGAACCTGCGAAGAATGTTTTCTATAGCATTAGTAAGATTGATCTTGTTTTGAAGTTTTTTATTGCTTATGACAATTTTCTTTTTACCAATGTGGATTGAAATATTGTTGTTTTTTTGCTACATGATCTAGGAGCTTATTGGATTAATTATTTGATGTTTCTTGCATGGAACTGATAAATATACCGTGCTTTACTCCTATCATGAACTGTGTTGTGATATGTCTTAAATATCAGTGAGCCATGCTCATTATCTTTAGGAGGCTAGCCCTAAACAAAAAACATTAAAGCTCTAACCCTGGGTGTTGGCACCAATCGCACAGATCCTCAGCCAAACAGAATTCTCACATTAAAAGTTGATTAAAAATAATGGCTTCGCTTACTTAACCCCAGTTCTGTTGCATTCTTGCATCCACTCTCACTAGCTCCCTTGGTTGGCTTCGATGCTAGTGTGCTAATGCCTAAGGGTTCACCATGACATTGTGTTCATATGTCCACCTCAACTGAGTCAGCAAGGGCAAGTTAAAAGGATTTGGGTTTAAGGGAACCATTTTTGCTCAAATTCCTCTGGTTGAATGAAAGTGTGTGACTTCTTTCTTTTTTCTTTTTTTTTTGGCAATTGGTGCACAAACTACTAGGTGCTAGGGCTAAGTGTAAACTCGAAAAGCTTTGGCTAGACTTGCAACGGGCTGAAGTTTATATAATGATTATGTCAATAAGAAAAGTTACCAAGCAAATACTTGATATTTATTCACCTAGTTTTAGAGAAGGTATGTAGCAAGTAGCAATATCCTTTAGTTAATTGTGATGTATGAACTTTCTTGTAAGACTCATCTGATATCTGCACTATTTTCTTTTGCTGGAAAGAAACTTATAGTATTCATAAGTGAATGTAGCTTGTTTGAATCCATCATACCTTAACAAATTGTATGTTTCTGTCTTGTCTTGTAGGCTGTGGAGCGTGCAGCTAATGCTGATGGACAAAAAATAACATACAGTGTCATAAAGCATCGTATGGGTGATCTATTTTATCGCCTGGTGTAAGTATTTCAGTTCCATACCTCAAATGGTGACCATTTGATTGGTTTTATTTTCATTGGTAATCCTGTTTGCTGAATACTTCACTCTTGCAACAGATCTCAAAAGTTTGAGGACCCTGCAGAGGGTGAAGATGTCCTAGTCGCAAAATTCCAGAAATTGTATGATGACCTCACAACCGGATTCCGCAACCTAGAAGATGAAGCTAGGTGAAGTGCTGTAAATTGAGGATCACATTCGTGTAAACAATAAAATATCACCAGATATTCGAAGCGAGTTGGGGCAATTTATTTTGCTTCGCGTGAGGTTGTAGATGTGAATTACGTTTAAGAATCATCATATTTTCCTTCTGCATCGACACTGCTGCTGCTTTTTGTAGCTTCCCTGTTTGGCCTCCGGTGCTCGATGAAGGCATTCTTTTTGGTGTACAATTATTTATATTGTAAGATACCTGTGCACATGTTGATAGTTGAATAAGCACGATGACCATCTACTTGAACATCATATATTTTTCTCCCATCAACACCTTACTTCCTGTATGTTTCCATTGGAATGTGAGATGGGTTCCCCCCATGTGCAAAGCACAAAACACGCAACATGCCCAATCTTGCACCTGTGAATGTGATTTCTTGGCTTACATCCAGGCCAGCATTTGGAATCCTGCCGGTGCATGAGATGAGATGAGATCCATTTGTTCTTTTTTTTTTAATTACCAAGTCCATCCATCCATTCATCGTTGCGGACCAGGCCAGCTTACCTAGCTTTTGTCTCGACCTGGATCTCTCTGTCTTGGCTCATGGAACACCCAACCCAAACAGGCCAACACCACGTTCGTTTCCTGCTGGATGTTCTGGACAACCTTCATGCTTGAAAGAGCCATCAGCCATGGCTCTTCTTGTTTGCTTCCAGGTGAGATTAGTATTTTGCTAGGTAGATCCAGAATCCAGATTCTCTCTACCTGTCATTTCTAGGTACGGTACTTGCGTTGCGAGTACTCCAACCGTAGTAGTAGTATTGTACATTTGTACACCCAGTCACCAACCCACAGCATTAACCAGTCAACAAACAATTTGGCACCGTTTCCGAGTTTCAAACTCTGTAAAATTCCTCTGAATCTTTGCTGAAATGTTCTGCGAGAAAATTGCTGTTGACCTGTTGTTGTGCTCCAACATCCAAACAGGGGTCTGATCTGATCCCAAAGGCACCAGCAAAGATGTAGTGGTGGTGCTAATGTGCTTTTTTGTGGGTGGCTGCATTACTTTTGTGCCACACATGCATATGCACTCTGATACCAAAGGTAGATGTATATTCAATCAAAGGTATCCCTCTTTTGGATTATTTTCTAGATTATTGCAACTTTACCACATTATTTCGAAAAAAATCTAAACAAATAGATTTAGGCCCTGTTCTTTTTAAATTATTCATCGGATTATTAAAACCGGTAATTTGCTCTACACTTCCGAAAACACGTTTTTCTAAAAAGAACTTACTTCTATTCTATTTGCTAAGTTTATTTTTCAAAATATTTAATGTATCCCTATAATCAAACCGATAATCCGTGATAATAGTCCGTTCAATAATTTATCTTAAACAGGGCCTAAGCATAACACAAAGCATAAACAGCATCCAATTCAAACGGATCAAGACTTAAATAATCCCAAATCTAGAAACCTAAGAAGAGCCCATGACTACCTCGAAAGGTAGAAACTTTCAAGGGACCCAGGTGCAAAAAAAAAAAAAGCACACGCCAAAAATTGATTACTTAAATCCAAACCCCTCCTCCAGTTTTGAAGCCCATCACGGCAGCAAGAGGCGACTCCCTCCCAGCACTTAACCCAACCAATTAGTGCCACTTCCAGCTTAATTAATCCATTTGTTTATATCTCCCTCCTCCTCCTCTCTCTCTCTCTCTCTCTCTCTACGACTCCCACCTCCACCTCCGCCATCCCAATCCGATCTCCCGCGAGCTCCAGATCCACCTCCCGGGTCGCCGCCGAGCTCGCCGCGGCCACCTCCTCGCCGGAATCGGCCGCTCGCGAGCTCCAGCCCGGTGCCCGTTTTCGCGCCATTCGTGCGTGCGAGCTAGCGAGCTAAGCTCCAAGAGCTGCGCCTCCTGCGCTGCGGTGAGGTGCGGCGCTGTGGTGAGTCCTCTCGCATTGGGCTTCTGGTTGCTCGGATAGCTTGGGTAATTCTTCTCCGTGCGTGATTTAGCTTGATTTTTTTTGGTGGTTCCGATTTTTTACGTGAGCCTCTTTTTGGTAAGGATTGTGGCTTAGGCTGTGTGATTTAGCGTGGGCGTGGTTGGTGCTTGTGGTGGCGAAGCTGTGGATTGGATCGAGTTGGAAATGGCGTTCTGGGTTAGCGAATTGGATCGGGATGATTTGGTCGTAGTTTGACTTTTTCCGCGAGCCGCCACCATGGACTTGAGCAACGCTGCCTGCCCCTGTGGAAATCACCTGATTTCAACGCGTAGATCACCTGTTTCCAACCAATTGCAACTGCCAGCTTTTGCTAGATTCATCGAGCAGTTTAGAAATCTCCAAAGTATGGGAGCTGGTAGCTCGCATCACAGCTGGTCATAGCTGAATCGCGTACTAGACGCATCAAGATTTGTGCAAAAACAATCATTGGCCAAATGGAATGTTGTTTGTGATTGTGCGGCTGAATTCTGTCCCTTATCTAGGAGCTTTCTTGATTCCTTGATTAATGTTGTGCTTACTTGCAATTGCAGGAAGGTGTCACCTTGTTAGTTCCCTCAAATTTCATTGAGCCCTGGTGTAGTAACTTCACATCATAATTACCAGAGTTTGATTACTTTGATGGTGGTAACTTCTAGATGATCTGAACATATGGAGAGGAGATAGAAGTGTCTTGAGTGTTGCAGTAGGACAGCAAGGACATGACTGTCATGCCATCTCTGCGCCACCGGGCTGTCGCCAAGAAGCCCAAATGGATAATCATTCTTGTGTCACTGGTTTGTTTTGTATTGATTGGGGCATATGTTTTCCCACCACGGCGGTATTCGCAATGCTACCTCTTCGGTTCTGGTGCATGCGCAACTTTCAAGGATTGGCTCCCATCTGTAACCCGCAGGGAGCGGACTGATGAGGAGATCATTTCATCTGTAGTTCTTAGGGATATCCTTGCAATGCCCATGCCAGTGTCGAAAAATCCAAAGATCGCTCTTATGTTCCTGACACCTGGTACACTGCCCTTTGAGAAATTATGGGAAAAGTTTTTACAGGTTGGTAAAGATATATTTGTTGCATTTGTGCTATTTAAGAGTATAAATCATTCAATGGTTATGTCGTTTCCTTTAACTGCAAAGCAACATCAGTTTCTTTTTTGCATAAATACAGACAACAAGTTGTTTCAGTGGTTAATGCTCTAGTATTGTTTTTAGATACATATTACTGAAAAATGGCACTTAATCAATATGTTGGTGTTCTTTATGAAAGTTGTAGACTTGTAGCAGTGCTTCACTATTGTATTATGAACAGCATTTTAAATTTGATAGATACTGAACTAACATAATAAAATCTGTAGGTAATGTCTTAGCTAGCATCTTACAAGGGTCATTATATATCATTGAGAGAAATGCTGAGGATGATTTCCATTACTGCACAAGAAGTCAAACTAGTGGATATTTCCTTATACTAGTTAACAAACCAACTAGTATATTATACCGCAAGTCCGCAATAACTAACAAGTGTACTTTACAAGTTACTACAATCTACCCCCAGTTTCAAAAAAAAAAAAAAAAAAAATCTCCCCCCTCTTCTCTCCTGAACCTCTGGAAGTATATATATATTGTGATAATGCCTGTTGCTTGTATAATTCATTTAAACCTAAAAAATCTTAATAATTTTGACTTCTCCAAACAGGGTCAGGAGGGAAGATACTCCATCTATGTTCATGCATCACGTGAAAAGCCTGTACATACTAGTTCTTTGTTTGTTGGTCGTGATATTCACAGTGACGCGGTAATTACTTTCATCTTCAGAAATTCTGTATTTAATGCCTTTCCTTTGATTATGTTCTTTATTAAGGATTTGACCTGCAAAATATGTCTATTTTCAAAGCTTATGTCTATCTCTCTGCATTCCAAATGACTGATGGATGTGTTAATGACCAAGTGGTAGATCTTGGTTCCATCAGAAACTTCTTTGTTTGGCTATCTAGCAAGGTAGTAGTGATGGACAAATAGTTGTTTTACACACCAGAGGACATAGCACTATAGCGACGAGCACATAACGAGCATATATTTGATAAAGATCATTTTCATAAATTTAGCATTCATTTTTCAGGATGTTCTATATCAGTAGTAGATCATGCTGTAGTAGGTTCTATGCCAATAAGGTTCTTTATCTACGCCAATAAGAATTATTTCACTCTTTTTAGCTTAAGGGCTACTACTATAATGTGAGATCTAGCTATTGTAAGAACACTTCGAGCAATTTAATCTGCTGTGGAAATAACAAAAAGAAACTGTTAATTTCTTCACCTCTTAATCCTGGCAAATTGAATAACTTTGTATATTTTGTGTATTTTTCAGTAGACTTCTCAAATGGATTATTATATTGGCTTGTGTCTGAACAGAGTGCGTGGTTGCTCTGCAGGTAGTATGGGGAAAGATTTCAATGGTTGATGCAGAGAAGAGACTATTGGCCAATGCACTGGCAGATGTTGATAACCAGTTCTTTGTGTTGCTTTCTGACAGGTTCTGACTCTGATTATGGATAACGATTTTTGGGCCTTTCTTTCACTATATTGAAGTTATCTTCCTGTTTCTTACAGCTGTGTTCCACTGCATACATTTGATTATGTCTATAATTATCTGATGGGAACAAATATCAGCTTCATTGATTGGTAAGAAGCTAAGAACACCAAATTCATATTCAAATTTCATAAATGTAAAAGTAAGAGTAATAGGTGAAACAAGTTCTGTTGACATGTGATCAATAAGTTGATGTTCATTCATTCTTTCTAGTATCACTTGGAAATGGTGTTGCATGTATATTTTGATCATATTTTTCTTCATTGTTATTTTCTCAGTTTCCGTGATCCTGGCCCTCATGGAAACGGGAGGTATTCTCCTGAGATGCTCCCTGAAATTGAGGAGAAAGACTTCAGGAAGGGTGCCCAGGTAGTTTGTTGTGTTACATACCTGATTACCTGGCATTACAGTTCATTCTTTTAGCAGTATATGGTTTGTTTTTTGTTTTTTATTTTTTCATGTCGATTCTAAACTGACATGTTTTATATTGTGTTAATGTTTGTTGTTTTAATAGTGGTTTGCAATTACACGAAGACATGCTCTACTGATTCTGGCAGACAGCCTTTACTACAAAAAGTTCAAGTTGTACTGCAAGGTTTGCTGCCTATTCGAATTATCACTCTCGTGTGATATAATAGAACAAAGAATAGGATTCAACTAATGTCCCTAAAATATGATTAAGGAACTGAATATCGGTCTGATAATTACTTTCTGAAACATTTGGAAGTGGTAAACTTCTTGCAAAATTACCTTTTCCAAGTATTTAAAATATACTAAATAAGGTCAATTCTTATGGGATCAAATTGGATTCATTTCTTGTGTTGGTTACAGAACACCTAAGATTCTGAAAGTGTTTGGGCTTGTCCTGTAGTCATCATTTATGAAAACAAGTGCTTATAATTTTTTTCTAGTTTTTTTGTACATGTTTCTGCAAGACTGATTTTTGTATGATTTGCCTTCAATGATTACAGCCAGCAGACGGACGCAACTGTATTGCAGATGAGCATTACTTACCTACCTTATTCAGCGTCAGTATTTATTTACAATATATTGAAGTGACATTTGATTCTTTTGGGGGCTTACTTGCTAAATACATATCATTTTGCATATCTTCAGATGGTAGATCCTGGTGGAATTGCTAATTGGTCAGTTACACATGTTGATTGGTCTGAGGGAAAATGGCATCCGAGGTCATATAGAGCTGCAGATGTCACCTACGATCTCTTAAAGAATATAACAGTATGTTTTTGCTTTGTTGTATGTCTTTTTTTTCCCCATAAACTCATAACAGTACGTTCTCATGCTAATTTACATTACTGTTGTGCAGGCTGTTGATGAAAATTTCCATGTAACAAGTGATGACAAAGTAAGTACAACAATTCTTTGTCAGTAATAGCAACTGAACAACATCACATTAATTACGCATGTTAAATGCTGTTCATTTACTTCATCTTGGATTATCATGTTACATATATAAGTGCCCTTGGTTGTCAATTTTACCATGGACTCATTGATTTCATTGCTCATATAATGCATGAAATGTGAAACTGGAACAGCTAGAAGACTGACTTGCTTTTTTTTCGCCTTCCTTTTGTAGAAACTTATGACACAGAAGCCATGCTTATGGAATGGATCGAAGAGACCATGCTATCTTTTTGCTAGGAAGTTCTACCCTGAAACTCTTGACAACCTACTGAAGCTATTCACCAGCTATACATCTGTTTGAGCTCCATCAAATTCTTTGTCCTTGGCATATGGTCTCAAAATCCCATGGGCTTTTTTTTGCTGTTTCTGTAAATTGCAAAATCAATACCTAGACTCTTACACATGGATCTGGACCTAGAGACTATAAGACTACACACGCAGATCGTCATCGCAGCAACTGTGACGGCTTGGAGTTCTTAGTCACTGGGAAGGGCTGTGGCGAAATTTGTAGCAATGACACTGCCCTCACTGTAATTTATTGTGCTCTCTGTAATTTTTCCATTGATGGTTCTTAGTCCATTGACTCCATTCCTGTTGAAGAACAGATAATTTTCCATTTTGTCATACCATTATTATATGATCCATTTTTTCTATAGTCAGATAACAAGAGAAGTACCTCATCCTATTTTTGCCATGATGTGCATCTTTTGTTGATTTTGTTTGCCCTCTTTCCGAAATTAACAATATGTTAATATGCTCAAATGAAACCATTTTTTCAAGATTACACGGATGGCGCACACCACTACACACCAGGGTTTACCTTACGCCGTAACCGCGCGGTTACCGGGCTTACCGCAGGGGTATGTACCGGCGGTTATCGGGCTTACCGCAGGGGTACGGTAATATAAATACCGCGGTAACCTCCTTAAATTCAAATAAATTTAAAAAATAATTTAATTTTTTAATAAATTTTGTACGGTTTTGTACGGTGGTTTGGGAAACCTTGCTACACACACCCCGTGAATGCGCTCTCCGCTCTGTAATACGCACTCAAATGAATTATCTAAGCTCTATATTTATACTCCCTTTGTCCGAAAATGAGTACACTTCTAGCAATTCTTATTAAGATTAGTAATATTAAGAAATGTCAGGATCTCTAATTAAAATAGGTTAGGTATAACAGCCTTAGAAACAGTGCCACATGCACGGCAGTTGCTGCAGCCGCAAAGACTGGCTACCAAACAGCCTCAACAAGTCAATGAGAGAAGGGTACTGGCTTGGGACAGGTATGGAATTAATGAGATAAGCCTCATCATGCTAGCTAAAAATATAGTCTCTGTAAGATAAATTTTGAACAAATGAACCTTTTTTGAGATGTAGTATATCATATCCTCTCATTAAAAAGGAGTACTATATCATGTTAGAGACAGTTGTTGTCTTAGACCCTATTTGAAATTTTAACTACCAATTTGATCCTATTTTCTCAACTTTATTTATTTTATCGTCTTTTTCAAATGTATCATATATCCTAGTGAAATTTCTTCCAATTTCCTGCGTAAATAAATATATCTCTACTATCCTTTATCCATTCCAAAATACTGTACATCGACCTTTGGGTAATTGGGTCCACCCCTCACGGGCCCACAGAATCCATTTAAACCCGTTTCCTCAGGCCCACGAGCGAGCCACGTAGCACCACTCACATCCCTCCACGTGGCACCCCTCCCCACTCTTCCCTCCACCTTTCCCTCCCTCCCGCCACGTCTCGCAAACCAACCTCCCATCTCAAAAATGCTCCACTTCCTCTCCTCTTCCTCCCCTCTCAATCCCCAATTCCTCCTCCCGAGGCAATCCGCGAGGCTGCGCGTCCTCCTATCCATCCCGGTCTCCGCCATGAGCTCCTCGTCGTCGTCGTCGTCGTCGCGGGGCGCGCTGGCGGCGGCGGCGGTGCCTTCCCTCTCCGCCGACGAGGCCGGCGCGGCGGCGGACGAGGCGTTCTTGAGGTACACCTCGCCGAGCATGCGGCGGAGCGGCGGCGGCGGGGTTGCCATCGTGTGGTTCAGGAACGACCTCCGGGTGCTCGACAACGAGGCGGTGGTGCGCGCGTGGGCCGCCTCCGATGCCGTCCTCCCCGTCTACTGCGTCGATCCCCGGATCTTCGCGGGGAGCACCCATTACTTCGGTTTCCCCAAGACTGGAGGTGAAAGAATTGGGCATCAATCTCTGACTGAAATTCAGTTTGCTTCGTGCAGATTACTTTGTGTTTTGGTGTGATTTTGGTTGCATCTTCGTTGGGTTCATGAGGGAAACGCGTTGATTTGATTGGTTTCTTTCAGCATTGAGGGCGCAATTCCTGATAGAGTGCTTGGAGGATTTGAAGCGCAACCTGATGAAAAAAGGTCTCGACCTTCTCATCCGGCATGGGAAACCTGAAGACATCCTCCCTTCAATTGCAAAGGCTGTCACTGCACATACGGTGAGTTCGTCCGCCTAATCGTGCCCGTGACGAATTCTTAGTAGATTTCGATGTGGGATTTCGGGCCTTGGAGACTTGGAATTCTGAATTCAGGAGGAGTTTTAAGGCAGTAATTTGTGGTGTATCTCCAGGTCTATGCTCATAAGGAAACCTGCAGCGAGGAACTCCTGGTTGAACACCTTGTGCGCAAAGGCTTGGAGCAAATTGTGATTCCTCAGGGAGGAGCATCTAACCAGAAGAAGCCTCGAAATCCCAAGTTGCAGCTCATCTGGGGAGCGACATTGTATCATGTCGATGATCTTCCATTCTCCGTGAACAATTTGCCTGACGTATATACACAGTTCAGAAAGGTGTATAAACTTTCTTTATCTAGGTTGTCTTGTCCCTTGTTTTATTGGCATGATAGTTACTGTCAATAAAATGTTTTTACCAGGCTGTTGAATCTAAGTCCTCGGTTCGGAATTGTAGCAAGTTGCCACCATCACTCGGGCCGCCTCCTAGTTCTGGACTGGATGAGATTGGAGGTTGGGGAACAGTGCCAACACTGGAGTCACTAGGCCTAAGCATGACAAAGGCAGGTTCAGTGATTTCAGTTAACTGTGTTGAGCTAATTTTCACTGATCAACTGTACGTTGGCAGATAAGCTTTGAAAACTTCACTTATAAGTTGTAACTGTCACTGTTTGCTTCTCTCTATAGTCAGAGAAGGGAATGCATTTCGTGGGAGGGGAGAGTGCAGCTCTGGGAAGAGTTCATGAGTACTTCTGGAAGAAAGACCAGCTGAAAGTCTACAAAGAGACCAGGAATGGCATGCTAGGTCCAGACTACTCCACCAAGTTCTCCCCTTGGCTTGCTTCTGGCAGTCTTTCGCCTCGTTATATTTGTGAAGAGGTAATGAATTCATGGTAATCTCTGGAGATCAGTACCTTTGTCTCATGCTGTATTTTTTGCCATGGCGCAGGTAAAGAGATATGAGAAGCAGAGAATAGCAAATGATTCTACATACTGGTATGCCTTCTCCAGAGTTTTATCACTTCTAAACTCTGGTTTTTCAGCTCTCGTTTATTATACTATTTTAGAAATGAGAGTTATTACATATGCTATAAAGTTTGTAAGGAATGTGAAATATTTATAAATTATTACAATTAAGGGTTTCCAACTTCCTTATAAGTCAATGGTGAAACTGAAATACTTTCTTGATATGACAATGTTTTCAGGGTTTTATTTGAGTTGATATGGAGAGATTACTTCCGGTTCATATCAGCAAAATATGGGAACTCCATTTTTCACCTAGGTAAAGATATAACTCTCTCTCATGTCCCTAGATAATACATGAAAAACAAGTATCACTCTGAAATTCACTTTTATTGTTTATCCTGAAAATACACAGTTATTTCAGCTAAATATATGTAGAATAGTTAGATTTGGCTGGAAAAAAGGTATAATCCTCTTTAAACTACTGTAGGGGGTCCAAGGAACGTAGAGTCCAAGTGGAGCCAGGATCAGGCACTGTTTGAATCTTGGAGAGATGGTCGAACTGGGTATGGAGTACTCCAAATTGTTCTAAAATTTTCTCAGATTAACTCATAATTCATCATGTAAACCTTCTGAATCTGTTGATGGTGACTTTCAGGTACCCTCTTATTGACGCCAACATGAAGGAGCTTTTAGCGACTGGTTTCATGTCCAACCGTGGCCGTCAGGTAACCATTGGCATCTTATCACATAAGCAGAAATGCAGAATGACCGCCCAAGGGTACACCCAAGGCCATTTGATCCAAGTATTCATCTCTCATTGCTTCTCTACAGATTGTCTGCTCATTTCTGGTCCGAGATATGGGTATTGATTGGCGAATGGGAGCTGAATGGTTTGAAACATGCCTATTGGATTATGACCCAGCTTCAAATTATGGTAATTGGACATATGGAGCAGGTTAGTGTTTATTTCCTCATATACAGTTACTTATTCTTGAAAGCATTTTATAATCATTAGTCAAAGCAAACAAATGACACAAAAGTGGGAGCTCATTTACATATCATGCCAGACTCTGAGACTGAACTGCTACTACTGTAATCTTGACAGGAGTTGGCAATGATCCAAGAGAAGACCGATACTTCAGTATACCTAAGCAAGTAAGCCCCAAAACTAAATATTGGACTCTTTCTTACCAGACTAAACACTTAAAAAGGAATCGTTCTATACTACTAGAAAGAATCATAGCTAGAGTTCTAATCTACTAGCAAGTGACACGGCAAGAAGAAATAATAAGTTTTTAGGCACCATTCTCACCTCGACATTTTCTGACCATGAGTGAAACTGTACATTCTTCTGCAGGCCAAGACATATGATCCTGATGGAGAGTATGTTGCCTACTGGTTGCCAGAGCTCCGATCAATTGCAAAGGAAAGAAGGAACTTCCCAGGAGCCTCGTACATCAAGCAGGTTGTCCCACTGAAATTTGATGGTGGACATCAGAAGAGAGATCAGCAGTTCAACAGGCAGAGAAAGCCAGGCCACATGTATAGAAGACAAAAATAATAAGATGCATATATGTATTTATAATTTACACCATATATCAATACGAATTGAAGCAGATTTACAACAGAAAGCTAGAGAGCAAACATCGGCGAGCCTTTGTATGTTCTTGTGCAAAATTTCAGTTTCAGGGGTGTAAGAGGTTGAGCATGATGTTGCGAAATGTTTAATTTGCGAGCTCAGAAGTTAGAAATACTGGCAAAATTTACGATAAGAATTAGAGCGCACCCTTTAACCTTTTAAAATGGAGATAAATCAAATTGTTGAACATGAAACATTGGAGAGAACATGACTGATGTAGCTCTCCTCAACAACAGTATAGGGGCCTTTCAAAACAAATGCAGCACTCAGAAATAGAAGGCCAAAACATTCAATCATCCACCAACAAATCCAGCACAGTTCAACATGGTAATCAGAAACTAAAGGAAAACAAATTCTCTTTCATTCAGGTTATCTCATTTCTCAGCAACATAGGTTTGACAGACTTTATTTGCCAAAACTAGCTTCACAGCCGACAAAACTGAACACAAAAGATATGTACACCACTGCCGATGACAACGATACAAAACTTGAACACGGCAGCTTCTAGAGGGTGATAACTCATATGTACAAATTGGCCTTGAAGAGGCAAGCAAAGTTACAACTACAACTAATGTCAAAAGCCGGAATGTTCACCAAGCATGTCCTCTTAGGTCTGGATGCCAGCGGCATGAAGCTCATAAATGTAGCTTCAAGCCTTTGTAATAGATCCTTCCCTCACACAGTAACGAACATTGCAACCCTTTGTTGGTATAGGAATGCTAAGCGACTGATCAACGTTTTGCAGCTTCCATGCACAGAACTGTGTATCATGTACAAGTGGATTGCTTGCTCGAACTGGTGGAGATCCCGTAAAATATGGAGGAGAAGCCTGTAGATTGCATTTCTAGCTTAATTTGGAAGCACATTTGAGCAACAGCCAAAAAAAATGTGGGGTAAAGAGAAAAGAGAGAAGCTAACCTTGCTCATAATGAAATCAGAAAGATCCTGTGTTAAATCATACTCCTTATATGACCTGAATAGCAAAATAAATCACAGATGCTATGCAGTTAAAATCAAAATACCCGAACTTATCTGAATATGAAAATTCCAGATGAGAAGTGAGTGTGTCAGTATAGTCAAATTGAACATGCAGAACACAAATGACAATGTACTCAGCCAAAGCAAGATGACTTAAGCAATCCGACGCAGCAATAGACAGTTAGACTATGATGGGATGAATTTGATAACATGTGATCTATTAGGATATTGAGGGTATTTGACAATGTTTGTTTATACCACAATTGTCTTGTGGACAAAGAAATTTAGATTTAGAATCATATTAAAACCAGTTAACCGGATTGTAAGTATACCTGCCACTCTTGCGTGGTACTGGACATCTGATCGCTCCAGCCCTGCTTGTTGTGCTTTGGCAGGATTTCATCATTGTTTCGGTTCTCAGCTTTTCTAGCTCCCTCATTTCCTCAATAAAGCCTTTTGGGTAAGATGTAACCAAAGTATGTGCAGTCAGGAGTGGTTTCTTGTACATTGAAACAATGCATACCAAGTTAAAGCATGGCTACAACCTGATGAAGGATTCGCGGTGTTCAGCAGATGTTCCATGCCCATGACAGTCAGTCAGGAATAAGATCTAAGATCAGCAAAGTCCCTGCACAATCAATAATTCCTCAAAATATAGAATAAATCAAGAGTAAAGAAATACTTTTGAGTCTAATTGCAGCATTAACATCAAATAATCAAAACGACTTAAGAAAATATTTTTCCACTGTATTTTTACATGCCAATAAAAATAATAAATCTCTGAAAGGAATAGTTCAATCCCAAGAGTTACATGTATTCCATACTAATATAAGAAATTTCATCTTACTTTATCGGGAGTTGTCATGAGAAATGCAAAAATCTTTAATGCAGCGTAGTCGCGCCCATTGCCCAATTAACCCAAAAATAAGCGCTCTTCTACAGAAGCAATTTGTAATACACATAGGTGAATTGGGAATTGATTGCCTATACCAATATGTAAGATTTTTTTTCACTCCAAATCTTGCTAATTTTGGACCATTCAATTGAGATCCAACGTTTCACCCCTACTGATTTCCCCACAGCAAACTCAACAGCGAACCCGCCGCCGCCGCTCCATGCGCCGCCATCTGTCTGCCTCATAGAGACACCAGTGAGGCCCTCGGGAGTATGGTTGCTTCGGACGCTGCTGGAGCAGCCTCACCGCCCCGTGTTCCCTCTTAGCGAGGGCTCCCACCACCCAGTAGCCACCCAGTAACCTTAATCTTGCTGGCCAATGGAGCAAAGGCGGATTTCGTCGAAGGTCACCAGCCCACGAATCATCATGGGATAGATCCAAAAAGATGAGAAATTTGTAAGATTCTGTGACAATATTCCGCAACCAATCCTCTGATAGGTCCAGATACACACACAGCAAAAGGCCCTAAAAGAAAATTCATACTTTTATACACAAAATCGTCAGTGCAAGATTCTTTAATCTGGCGATTTTGATTTGCACCGCAGAAACTGAACCTCGCGCCTTTCTCCCCCAACATATCCCTACAGATTTGAACCCCGTCAACCCAAAATACCTCAATCCTACGGCGACACAGCGATTAATCTACAGAAATCCACCGAACGCGCAACGCCTCCCCGCGCAAAGCACTAGATTGGTTACCAATCTCATCTCATATCCTACAAAGAAGTAGTCAAAAATCACCATAGGAGCGCAAGAGAACTGACCTGAACAGCGGGAATCGAGAGGAGGGCGGAGAAAGGGGAGAGGAGGGGAGAAGAGACACCGAGGCGCACAGGCCCCCGGCCTCCGGCTCGCCGCGCTCCCCGCTCGCTCGTCCGTTCGTTGGCTCGCTCGCGAGGCGAGAGAGAGGAGAGGCAAGGGCTATATTTATGCGGCGGACGGCGGCGAGGATAAGCGCAAACACGCAGCGCCCCGCGAGAGAGAAAGAGAGAGAGAGGGGGAAAGAACGGCAGGTAGGAGGCCTCGCGTGCGCGTGCGTGCGTGCGGTTGTGTGAATGTGTGTCATGTGCGGTTTGGTTTGGTTTGGTTTGGTTTGCGCGCGCGACGCGGGGTGGCTCTGGCTCTTGGCGGTCGGCATCAGCCGCGCGGCGCGAGACGACGGGCTTTTTTGCGGTTGCGTGCGTGCGTGCGCACGCGAAACCGGGGCCGTTGATAGTAAGATTGTTTACGGGACGCGAACCGGTGCACGGCGACGTCGAGATGCGGCTGCGTCACGGGTCGTGAAGGGGTGAACGAGATGTGCAGGATGCGGTGCGGGGTGCGGCGTGGGGTGGGGTGGCCCGGGGGCGCGGAGTCGTGGGCATTTTTTGCAGTTTTGCACGCACGTTTCCTTACCTCCCTCTGGCGGGGACCGGACCACACGTACGGAGGAGGATACACTCGTACACTGTACACCATACTCCCTCCGGAAAAAAAAAAAACAAACAAACAAACCCTAGGTCAGACTGTCCGTCTTATATTAAATTTTTTTATAATTAGTATTTTCATTGTTGTTAGATGATAAAACATGATTAATATTTTATGCGTGACTTGTCTTTTTAATTTTTTCAATTTTTTTTTAAAATAAGACGGACGATCAAACGTTGGACACGGAAACTCAGGGTTTGTCTTTTTTTGGACGGAGGGAGTACATCCATACCTGCGATAGTCACTGACTCATCCTGCTAATGCTGGTGGTTCTCTATCAATGTCAAACTTTGTGAAATGACATGTATCTTAATGGTTGCAGTGACATAAGTAGCATTCAAAGATCCTGAGTTTAAATTTTCATAGGAGCGAATTTCAGATTGGGTTATTTGAGGGCTAAGCTAAATTCCATGCTTGATAGGCTAAATTTCTAATTTAAAAAAGCTGCATATATCCAGTTGGATGTAGAAGCCGGGTAAAAAAATACCCTTCTAAAAATACAATTTAAAACACTAGAGTACCTTCTCTTTTTTTTGACATATGGGGAACCGATTTTCTTGATTCAAACCAAAATATAGTACTTACATATATTCATAATGAACATCTTTAAAGACTAGGGTGTCAAAATCATCGCACATTGATAACAAATGTTTTAAAGAGACACAACTTTCGAAAAATTATTGATTACAACATGGATAGCCCACTCCATGAAACGTTAAATCCCAACGATCGAAAAACATTACAAAATATGTAATCAAAACTTAAATAGATGCAATAGAGCGGAATTCAAATTTAATCATTTCATTCCTACACATGAATCACCGAATTTGGAATATTGGAATAAAAAAATACCCAAAAAATAATATGGGCCTTCACCCTCATACAACAAATAGCTTGTTCTAAAAGTATATCATCACAGGTGCCAAGCAAGCAGAAGAGAATGTTGGCAATAATGCAGTGAGAGTGAGATAGGAATCAACTCCATTCTAGAAGCAACGTGCGTTCAAATCTGACAATATATGTAGGAACCAGGATCAAACAACCGATAACAAGCGTTATAGTTCAACTACACTTTATTTTTTCAGAGTTTTCCTACAAATAAAAGAATGGTGGAATCTGATCCAATCATCCAAACTTCTTTGTTCTTTCTAAGTCTTCTTCTTGGCATTACATAGTGTCCGCATCCATTTGAAAACTTATAAACTTTATACAAATTGGTTTATTTTATCGACAAACGGAAAAATCATCTACACTTTAAATTCTCAGTGGGCCCATCAATCGACTGTAGTGGGAAATGGATCCTCTGATATAGCTGCTCGCTAAGTCAGAGGGACATCGGGTGCACCAGTAACATCCATTCCACATCGGTTGATACAATAAGCAAGACGGACGAACATGCTCGTGTTTGGCCTATACCAGCAAAATCAAGACGACCCATTTGAAGAAAGAGTTTATTGTAGAAGCCATAGCCACCGATTGCTTGTTGTCACTCACCGTCTCAGGTGAAGCTTGCAGAAGCCATGGCTACTGATAGTTCGTTGCTGCTCGGCGTTGGCGTGGTTGGAGCGGATCTCCGAGGAGGAGGCCCCTCCCCTCGATGGCGCCCTCCTTCCCATCCCTTGCACCCATGTCCCTTACTTGCGCCCTTCTCTCCATGCTTTCACCACCAACCACATCAGAGCTCTACCATTTGCCAAAGTGAAGGAGGCAAAGACTTATATACATTTCTGTTATTCAATCTTTTGTTTATTCTCTATGGTGGAGTTTGATCAATAAGTTAAGGCCCCGATCGAAAGTGAGGGAAGGGGAACAATTCCTCCGGCACGGAAAACGGAGCAGGCCATTAGCGTGCGATTAATTAAGTATTAGCTAATTTTTTTTCAAAAAATGGATCAATATGAATTTTTAAGCAACTTTTATATATAAACTTTTTTTAAAAAAAAAACGTACCGTTTAACAGCTTAAGAAGAGTGCGCGCGAAAAATGAGGTGGCGAGGGCTGTTGCCCGCGGGAACAAGCGCACCCTAAGACTTGCGCATATATTGGATTGCAGAAGTTCCGCCAAAACAGTGAGCCACAACGAGCTATCGACGATCATGACTTTTACGATAAGCTCTTTCATTGAATGGGACATCCCAATTTCACTGGTACGGCTCAAATACAAGCTCATTCAGCTGCCTTACTCGTTCTATCCATCTGATGTGAACAGACGTCGCTGGTATACGTAAGATGATCCAGTTCCACCGTAGGGGCACATGACGGTGAACATAACAGGAATTGAAGGCATCAATGCATCATCACAGCGACACAGCCATTTGGCCGATCGAGGGTAGGTCGTCGAACACAAGTCACCCAGAGAGACGAGACGCTTTCCGCCTTTCTTCTCCCAACGCTTTCCCTTCTTCCCTCCCTCCCTCCTTCCTCCCAAATCCCAATCCCACCTCCCAAGAACGCTCCCCCCTTGTCCTCCTGATCCCAATCCTCTCCTCGTGCTCGCGGATCGACCCACCCAACCCAGCTGATGATTTGTTAGGAGGCTGGAAGCCAAAAGGCAGCGGCAATGCCGGAGTGTCCAGCGAGGGAGCGGTTCTCCGCGCTCCGCGGCGCCCGGTGGCGCGCCGATCTCGGCGTCCTCCCCGACTGTGCCTCCGTGTCCACCGAGGAGTTCCGCCGAGCCGCCGCCGACTCCCGCCGGAGGTCAGGGCCCTTGGAGAATTCCGCTCCTGTTCTTGGAATGCTTTGGTGACCCGGCGATGCTTTCTTTGCTTGGAATGCTTAGCTATGCAGCGATTCTTTAATTCGTTTTGCGATGAATCGTTTCTTTAGATCATTACTCTTTTCTCTTATCCCCGTTAGTGTGTTGATTACGCTCAATGGTACTAATGAGCTGCTTAGCTATTTGGAGTGTGTATAATTGTACTGAAGATACAAACTTATGCTTTACATATGCCAATTTGATGTTTCATTTCTCTGGGCATTCGATGACGGTGAATGTTGTATGGTATTATACTGTTATGAATTAATCTACTTGTGTTAATATGGAGGCAAAATAATTCAGGTTTGTTAGGTTCGAAGGTTTTTACTCCTGGTTTTGTATTTTGTTTTTGTTGTAGGTATGCTAATTTGCGGCGGCGGCTGTTAGTAGATCCCCATCTCTCTAAGGATGAAGAAAACGCTCCTGACCTTGTTGTGGAGAATCCACTATCACAGAACCCAGGTGGGTTTGCTTTTGCCCTTCAGTAAATGTTACTTCTCTGAGTTGCCATTACTTGCATCACCAGGCATAAATACTTGTTGATTTAGTCTGTTACATAAGATGGTCAGTGGTGTTTTGTTAGTCCCACAGTGATTGCTGAAACAATACTGCCAAACATCCTGTTATTAACTGTTTGTTTATACAGTTGGTGCTAGAATAACATAGGAAGGTCAGGGTGGATGAGGGGAGGAGGTGGTAATATGTTAATTCAGATACTCTAAGCATAGGTGATTGTTTTAAGTCCGTTGAGCTGCCAGAAACCTTGTTTTGTTGCTACATCATCACAACTTCAGGTGATAAGTGATAACTGATTGCTCACAATTAGCAGAACTCATCAGTGGGACATTTTCTTGATTCAGCACTATCCTAGGTGATATAATAAAGTGGCGTCAGTCGCATGTTTGGTGGCTTCTTTCTTCACAAACTGATCACTATTTAGTTTCATTATATTGTGTTATTTGGTTCTAATCATTATGTATGTATTGTGAATGCAGAAAGCACTTGGGGCCAATATTTCAGAAATGCAGAACTAGAGAAAATGTTGAACCAAGATCTGTCCCGGCTCTACCCTGAATTGGGGAATTTCTTCCAAACAACCATATGTCAGTCCATGCTTGGACGTATACTGTTAGTTTGGAGCCTTAGGTACCCAGAGCTCGGTTACAAACAAGGTAAGCCATTGATGTGTACACTTCCCATGTGACCTAACAATCACAGATTCCATCTAAAGACACAATCTTGCAATATGATGTTCCTAAACCGAGGCAGCAGCTTTGAAATAGGACAAGTGAATTGGTTACTAGGTTTGGCAATTGGTAATGTAATATTGTTGAAGTCCATGGGCATAGCACGTTGAACATAAGTTTGTTTGGACTATAGAAGTAATAATAATAATTTCTTCCATATAGGAATATAAGTCTTCATCAATAATCAACATTTGAAACTAGGTACTAATGTTCTAATTGCACTAAAGATCCATCTGTCCTTTTAAATTTGTCGACATCAATCACATTCCTTCTTTCTGCAGGAATGCATGAGCTCTTAGCTCCTCTTCTCTATGTCCTCCATGCTGATGTGCATTACTTCAAACAAGTCAGGGAGCTTCATGATGAGCTTTTTAGTGATGATTTTGATGGCCAAACATTTCCAGATAGGATAAAACTGAACAGGAGTGACAGGACAAACACAATTGAGGGTAGTGCAGCTAAAATAAGAAGTTTGGAGGATCTTGATTCTGATACGAGGGACCTTTTCTTGATTAATGATGCTTATGGAGCAGAAGGGGAGCTGGGTATTATTTTGTCTGAAAAGTTCATGGAGCATGACGCTTATTGTATGTTTGAGAGTTTGATGCATGGTTCGATGAATGGTGCACAAGGTGTGGTTGCTATTACTGACTTCTATTCTCTCAGTCCTGCACCAGAATCAAGCACAGGTTTAACACCTGTAAGGGAGGCATCATCTGCAATATATCACTTGCTTGCTAGTGTGGATTCCCCTCTTCACAGTCATTTGGTGGAGTTGGGAGTAGAGCCTCAGTACTTTGCGCTACGATGGCTGAGAGTTCTATTCGGTCGTGAATTTTCACTTGACAATCTTCTGTTTATTTGGGATGAGATCTTCTCATCTCCTAACCATTCATATTGTGCAGACATAAAGAATCAATCAGACTATCAGTTTAAGATTTTATGTTCTCATCGTGGTGCCCTGATTTTGTCAATGGCAGTTTCAATGATGCTCCATCTCAGATCTTCCTTGCTAGGAAGTGAACATGCAACTTCATGCCTAGTAAGATTGTTAAATTTTCCTGGAGACACTGACTTAAAGAGCTTGATTGATAAAGCCAAATTATTGCAACCTTTTGCTCTTGAAGCAAATCTTCCTTCATCTCCTCTCAGAGGAAAATCTCCCTTGAATCCACCCAACTACTGGGAAGAGACATGGAAGATACTCCAGATGTCAGAAGAGAAAAGTAGTGGTGGTTCAATTAATAGGATGAAGGTAAGAGGTTTGTTCAGAAGAAGTTCCCCCAACACTGAATCAAATGTTTCGAGAACCAAGGATGCTAATTTTGAAGATAGCAATTCGACTTCAGGTACACAATCTACTGCTGATGAACATCACAGATCTGGTATAGTTCCAGTAAATTTGGTAAATGGTACACTTCACACGCCTATAAGAGAACGAACAAGTCATGTTGAACAATGTACTGCAGAGAATATGATCACCACCTCAAACAATGTATTGGAGGCAGGACAGCCTGAAGTTCACCGCTCCAGTTCTGTTGATGTTAGAGATGCTCTTGGAGTTGCATGTGGAAATTTATCAAGAGACAGCAGTACCTCGTTATCATGTGGTACGGAGTATGACCATGAGACTCATCATGCAGATGAGCCATGTGCTTCCCATGATGATAAGGTGGTTAGTGAGCCTGATCCACTCCCTGTGCATAATGATAAGATTGATGAAGTGACAATCGCAGCCATTCAAACATGTGCATTGGTCGATTATCAGCAATCACAACAGAATAAACCGTGTTCTGTTAATGGGAAATCAGAGGTAAAATATCAACAAAATTTTGCTGTGCATGAAGTTGGCCGCAAAGAAACATTTGAACTAGGTTCAAGCTCAGATGTGGCTGATAAAGAGCTACTTGGAACATTAAGGTTACTTGGGGAATCTATGGTTGAAAACATTGAGGTAACCATGCTTGACAGGAAGTTCTTGATTTTAAGATTTAAAGTACAAAAATGTTATTTCCACTTGAGAGTAATTTATTGCTATATACCCTACCACTTTCTGAACAAAGCACCGTGAGCATATATGTAATATAACTTAACATGGTTGATGCATTTTCATCTTAAGATCCTACTTTATGTTGGTTGCGTGTATAATAATCCCTATATTCTTCTACTTAACAATTGAGTTGGCAGTATAGTTCATAATCCCATATATAGATTCCTTTATTTCAGTACTGTCCTCCTGTTTTTTTCTAAAGAAAAAACAAAAGATTAAAAAAAAACATGGTGGTGTAACTTCAGACTATAAAACTATGCTCAGACCATGAGAATGTTATGCTATATACTTTCCCTTTTTTGTTTTATTTGTCTGATTTTCTGGCTTTTGTCAGGTTATTGACTTGTTGTTTCAACCAAATTTGCACTCTACCTCACTGGATAAATCAGAGGAAATTGTTCTTGGTAGTATGGAGCAAGCTAAAGCAAAAGTAGCTCTAGAAGGTCTCAAGAAGATTAGTGAACTTCTACGACGAATCTAACGTGTATATTTGTGGAAACTCACAAGAGTAGCTCTAACTACCTGTTCCATACTTCCATGATATATTTTCATTTTTTTTCACACAAGTTTTAACTTGACAACAGAATTGTACTGAACGAACAATGGATAAATGGTCCAATTGCTTTGTAGATATTTTGTACATGTTCCATGTAAGCTGATGAAATCATCACTGTATATTTGAACAACTCTTGGCTGATTTTGAAGTGCTGCTGGCCTTCCGATTTTATATGGCTTTGCTTTTAGCATTGGCAGACCCAATGATGGATAAGCAATGTTTGTTCATATCCTTTTTCCGGCCCCATTGTTTGGCAGCATATTTGCAAACTAGAAGTAATTTGTAAATAAAACTTTTATATACATGTTCTTAGTGACCTAAAAGCAAAGGCTGAAAAATAAACTTCGATGAAAAAAACTCAAAATCAGCTTCAAATTTAAGGTTGAAAATTTAAATGTTAGCTGATAAGCATAAACGAAAGAGATGGAGCCATTCATCTGTATGTTTTGATAACGAGGAAACACACATGATTGGTGTCCTCTCATGTGTTGAACTTTGTTTACAATATTATGCTCCTTTTATCCGGTTAGAATTTTGATCTTGATCGAGCAGCAATGTAAAGATCTATGCATTCAACATCAATAGAAGAGTTATACCGTGTCAGCATACTTGCACTGCATAAGCTTCATCAACCCCATTTTTTTCCCCTGAAGAAACCTTCATCAAGATTTTTTACATGGCACAGAGCCACAGACAGATCATGGAACCGTGACCGAGATTGTAAATCTGTAAGCGCAAGATCGTGTAAAAAATATGCAACAGCAAAATCTCCAAGCAATAGTTATTCATAATGCCCTGTCAACACGTTGTGGTTTTTTTTTTTTGTAACTCCGTACATAGTGAATTCAAAAGCCAAAGGTCGATATAACTACTTTCTCATCTTAGAAGTACAAAATGCTCCCGTTTGGTTTCCAGCTTTAAGCCTGATTCCATCCTGCTGCAAGCAATGAATGATGTCAGTCAACAATACCCAAATGACAGCAAGAAGAAACAAGCATTCTGAAACTTAAGTAGTGCTAGCAAATTGACACGAAAATACTACTAATGCAGCGAAGGTTACAAAAAAATGTACTCGAATATCATACAGTATGAATACTGAAATTTGGCGTTAACCAAATCGAGTAAAGATTTTCTAAGAAGTTCACAATACAGATCAAAGTACAAAGAACCATAGGCTCCCCTTGTAGCCTTGCCAATACTCTTGACAAGACAAGAAAAAACTTGCACACCTAAGACAAGCTCATCCTCCCAGTTAAAATGATGAATAAACAGCTATGAAGTCACTATAACCTAAACTTCAACAAGCTTCCTCACCATAGAAAAACTTAGTTGCCAATCTACATCATCAGTTACTCTAATTCTAAAATACTCTTTTGGAAAGCATGCCCATTGGCACAAACAAAACCTAATTTTTCCATCAACAAATAATCCAACAGGAGACCTATCACTCGCGAAAATAAAGAGAGAACCTATCATGCCACATTGCCACATCAATTAACAAATTTCTCCAATTAGTAAACAACCGAACCAAGTAAACACCCCCAAAGCTCACATTAACCAATCGACTGACAAAAATTCCTATTTACTTATTCAAGTTGCACAACCGTTACCCTATTTACTTTCTGGACCAATGCCATAAGAAGAGGCTGCCAAATTTCTTTGAGGTAGGCTCATGCCAAAACATAGCAGGTAATCAAATTGCACCTAATTGACCACCTAAATATGTCTTAGTACAAACAATGAAGTTAGGACAATCTCACACCTGTTACAATCAAAGCAATCAAGCCCATGCGCCATCATGTACGAGGAATTCAAAATACAAACATCTGTGGTTTCAGGTTGTACTCAATCCTGAGCATCAATATCCTACTCCATTTTACCTATCAATATTATCAGCCAACCACACTCTCAAAATTACATAGGTCTACTATACTATACATCAATTCCTAACTTTGCAAACCGCTGAATTGCTTGTACCAAGGCTGCATAATTTTTTCCCACTTTGTCCAAAATAAAACATACAACAGAGTTCAAAAGGCATCCAAAAGCTAAAAATTCAGAACTATTTATTGGATCCATAATCAGGAATACGAATCGCATGCTTGTACGAAGGCTGCATATTTTTTCCCACTTCGTAAAAAATTGAACATACATCAGAGTTCAGAAGGCATCCAAAAGCTAAAATTTCAGAACTATTTATTGAAACAAATCAGATATACAGCAGATCGATTAATTAATACTCCGAATTACACAGAAGCAATTCAAACTTATAACCTAACAAACGAGCACGCTTCACCGACAACGGATTCCAATTGCGCAAAAAAAAAAAAAAAAAAAAAAAACTCACCGCCTCAGGCGACGGCGACGGGGCGCGGGGCCGGCTTGTGCGGGGGCTCCTTGGCGTCGGCGAAGTCCTCCTCGTTGTAGACGACGGTGAGGAAGAGGGAGCAGGAGGGGCACCGCGCGATCTCCTCCCCGAGGCGGAGGTCGGCGAGCGTGATCTGGAACAGGTCGCCGCAGGGGCACGGGTACGTGTACGCCCCGAGCTCCGCGTTCCACTCCATGTCCTCGATCTCCACCTCGTCGTACGCCGACATCTCCCGCCGCTCGCCGCGCGCCCAACCACACACACAAACCCTAGCTCCTCCCCTCTCTTCCTCTCTCCCGCGAAAGCTTCGGATTTTTCGCGCCGCCGCCGCAAGTAGTAGGAGTCGCGTACACGACAAGGGTAAAGGCGGCGGGTAATTTTCACATAAACCCCTTGTAAATATTTTATTTACGGATAGGTCCCTAAGCCGACTTGGGGCAAAACCGGCGGAGGCAGCATGCAGTTTTCCGAAATCCGAACCGGATACCGTGCAATTTGCGGACAAGCCCTCGGATTACTGCTATATTTACCATCGGCTCCCACACTCTCCTCCTCTCAAACTTTCGCGACACCACCACGCGTCCGCGGCGAGCGCCACCGGTTTGCGAGCTCTCCGGCCACCGCCGCGTCGCGTGTCCATGTCGGCGTCGTCGCGCGCGCTCTCCCGGGCGGGGTTCCTGGCACGCCGCGTCGCGGCGCGGCGCGGCGGGGTCGGGATCCTCGCCGCCACCCGGTGCGGCTACCACACCCGGCGCCGGCTGCCTCTCACGGCGGCGGAGGTGGTCGAGGGCGGGGGCGCCGCCTCCGCGGCGGGGGGCGCGTCGACGTCGGAGGAAGCCGGGTCTTCGTCGAGCGCGATGGCGCGGCGGATGGAGGAGGCCATCGACGGCGCCATGGCGCGGATGTCGGAGCCCGAGTGGGCGCCGTTCCGGCCCGGGACGTCGTACTACGCGCCGCCGCGGCCCGCCGGCGCCGCCCGCGGGTTGCTGGCGCTCGTCAGCCACGCCGCAGCGAGGATGGGGCCGGTGCCCCGCGCGCTCTCCGCCGACGAGGCGCGCGCCGTCGACGCCGCCTCCCGCGGATTCCCCTGCACGACCTACTTCATCGATGGTAGAGTTCTTCAGAATCTAACCATTCTGGGATCTCGATTTCTCCCATATTGCTCATGCTGCCCAATCATGAAATTTTTCAACAAGCTCGCACAAGAACTACTCGAATTCAGAACAAATTTGTGACTATTGTCTATTCATCGTTTCCTTATCCCTTCGGCAATTCCTAATCATGAAATGCTTGAACAAACTCGCACAAGAACTGCTCGAATTCGGAACAAATTTGTGACTACTAATTGTTTTCCTTATCCATTCTGCAATTCCTAATCATGAAATGCTTCAACAAACGCGCACAAGAACTGAGCAGAACAAATTTGTGTATTTCATTGTTTTCCTTATCTCTTCTGCAATTCTAATTTGGCTTGCCTATTTAGTATCTACTCTACTGTTCTTGCACTTAATTTTGCACCCTTACTCATCTTTGGCTTACTTAATGATCATGCAGGACACTTTCCGGATGAAGTGGAGCGCTCGGATGTGATTCCAGCTGAAGATGAATGAGCGAAATTCCAGCTGAAGATGCATTAGTGGAAGCCAAATCAGCCGAAGATGAATTCAAGCTTTGCCTGTTTCATGTGCTAGTATTTGTTTTCTGCTGTTGTACAAATGTAGAATTCAGAAATTCATGAGCTACTGTGAGGGAATAAAAACGCAGGAATCCATGTAGCTCATCTGGTTATAATATGTAAGACTCATCAAACAAACTATAAAGAGATTAATAATTACCACCCTTTTCTTGGTATTATCTGAGTTGGTTGGTGAAATGAAGAGTGGAGCATAACATGTGATGATTTTGGTACATCGGCACTTGAATGATCATATCAGTTTCCAAATGTGAGTATTACATTGCATCGTCAGGATGCAGTATTGAAAATCGTCGGACTATACAAGCTGCTCCTCAAAATTGGAAAAGGATATACGATCAAAATCGGAGGGCGATACAGAAAAGAATGTGCAAATTCAGACTAAATTTGAATTGTTTTGCTTTGGAGGATTAGCCATCGCAACAAGGCCACCGAATGGATCACCAAATGGATTGGATAATCCATCATGAGAAGGAACAGCAGAATACTGTGTCTGCTGCTGCTGATGGTATGTTTGCGGCGGCAACGTCACCATTTGCTGCTGTTGCTGAATCTGATAATACTGCTGCTGCTGCTCCTGATAATACTGATGCTGCTGTTGCATCATGGCTAACTGAACATTCGACGGTGGCGCGAAGTTATTAGACATTGCAAATGGATCGTTGGGATCAAATGGGTTTCCTGCAACGCTGCCGGTGTAGGTTGCACTGGCTATTTGCTGCCTCCTTGCTTCATCTTCATACAGGCTGTCTAGCAGTAGCTTGTCAAATCCTCCAGCCTGTTGGGCAAATGCAGATAAGTTATTAGCTCTTGACTGATTTTAGTAGTAACTTGATATCAGCTGCAAATTATGATTATCCTTCTTACTAGTATTGAGCTATCTGAAATCCTGTATAGAGTGGTAAAAAATACAGCAACTAGAAAGAACATAATTACCAACTGATTGTCAACTGGTCGACTTGTGTGGGTACTTGGTGCGGTAACCAGTGCCAATTCCCACCCAGACTTGTCCAGCGCAAACAAATCTTGTGAAGCTGAGGCCTTGTTTTCATTCCCTGAACCATCCATAGTACAATATTTAGTAGCAGATACAATCTTTAGAAACTAAAAAACAGTATCCGCACATGAAAATAGGATCGACGATGATAAAATGCATTCAATGCTGAGGTGTTGTCCTTATCAGCTACTTAGCCAATTATCCTATATGACAAATATGAGTGAAAGTAGTATATCTGAACCAGAGATTGCATCTAGTATATACCTGGTGCCACAATTGCAAGAGCCAGTGCATTACTTTCTTCAATATTTGCAATCAGGGGGTTTACTTCTTCGTCGAAATTCTGCACGCAACATAGAAATCAGCGTGGAGGATGCGATGAAATAGGCACTGAGATGGAGGAGATGGAACTTACTAACAGATCCCCAGTAGTTGCTAGTGGTACCGGCTCTGTTTCTTCCACGGGCTCAGCTGTAGGCTGTGGCTCTTCTTCAGGCTCTGAAGGTTCTTGTTCCTCCTCATCCACTGGTTTCTCTGTTTCCTGTGGAGCTTCATCTTCGTTATCACTCGGTGAATTCTGCTCCTCGCTTTCCTGTTTCAGCAGCAGAAACAAATCAACAGAACTGCTGTGGAATCTTCTTTCTGCTATGACCTTCTCTTTGTAGTTATACCAACTGTTAACGCACTCACCAAACTTTTACTTGCTATGCTGACACGGGGTGCTTCTCTGATGTACTCTTCCATTGTTATAAGGAATGAAGGGGGAGGCTGCATATGGGTAATCCATCAAAACACCATGAAATCATTGTAACTGGAGATTTAGCAGATAGGAAGTAACTGAAGTGTAATATTTATACATAGGGATAGGCAAATAGCCAAGAAAAAAGTAAAGAAAACCGTAGGCCATTATCACGTAAATGTGATTTTGACAATGGGTACTAATTAGGAATGTTTGGTATATCAGGATATTCGTGCTTCTTTCCACGTCCGATAAAACTATTTCGTTTTATGTAGAAGTAATGAACCTACTGAAGTCAAGATTGGGAAGGATTCTTCAATTTAAAACAGGGAAGAATCACTGAATGAATGTACCTGCCTCAAAGTAGGAAACTGGAAAGTCCTTGCCAATTCAAGACGTTTGCAGTGCTCATAAAAAGCAGAAAGCTTTTCTGCCTGTTGAACAGGAAAAATCATACCATAGAGTTAAAAAAAAATAGTAAGTTGACGTAGCTATATGCTACACCTCGCTACAGAATATCACAAATGAGAGCTTTATGTACCTGATAGCCAGCTCGTTTATAAATTTCAAGTGCCTTGATAGCATCATATTTTTGCATATCGAAATACTACATGAGATCAGAAACCAAGCTTATGTTCACAAATTGTTGCTCCACATATGCAAAACACTTGGGAGGATATCAAGAAGAACTGTCAGTGTACCATATCAACAAGATTGATGATGCCATCATTGATCGAACAGTATATTTTGAAGCTCTCCTTCAAAACCTAAGGCCAATAAAAAAAACCTCCACAATAGTAGTAGGAATCACGCACTTGCAGTGAATTAAAATTGTAATGAAAAGGGGATATCTTTATGACAAAGTTTGAAACTTACAAGGGCCAATGCATATTGTACAAGATAATTTGTGCAGGCTGCACCTTCAGGCTGCAACAACAAAAATGATGGACTTGACGAGATAATAATATTGGAGAACAGGGTAAGTGCATGTGAGCTTAATAAAATTAAACCTGACAAGAAATGAGCCTGAGTAGTAGTCTCTGCAATGCAGGCAAGTGATCTAAAAGATCTCCACATGGTAGAGTTCTTGTTCTGCTGTGTGCCTGGAATTGATTTATCAAGATTTCAACATTACAACCATGAAATCAGCCAGTCAGAATTCTGTTAACGCTGTTCAACTATCTGTATCCAACTTAGAAATCTGATGTCACCTTGCCAGAAGCTTGGGGTAATTTCACCAGGCGATCTGCTTCAACATCATATTTTAGAATTCTAAAGCATTCGACCCGTTCATCTAGATAGGATGCATACGTGCGCACCCAAACAGAGCAATCCCAAGCTGACTTAAGTAGGGCGGAGAGCATCAGTTCAGATGTGAAACTAGGATAGAGAGATCTCTTATAGTTCAGAGAAAAAAAAAATCACAAACCTAAAGGGCTCGAATCATCCTTGAATTGTGGAATCTGCAAAATAGTTCCTCTATAAGAATAGTTCAAGAAGTCTTCTTTAAATGTCCCATCACCTTCTCTGAGCAATCTATGTATCACTATCAATGTTTTTAATGCGACCTACAAAAACAAGATAAATAGCTGTTAACATCTGAATTTTTTTTTCTCACCCTTATTTTGAAAATTCCAAACATGAGCAATTCTCAGTAGCTATTCATTGGAAAACAAAAGAATGAACAGAACCAAATGGAATATGCTTAAAAAATCAGGGACCATCAGCATAAACCCACAATCCAGTTCTTGGTCTTGGATAATCTCCTAGCCAATGTACATATTGAGTAACCAACATCGGATCGCGGGCGATTCGCCGAGGTCGCAAAGAGTATCTCTGCATCCAGCAATAAATAAATAAATAAATAAATAAAATAAAACCTAGCAACATTTGGTGAACCAGAATTGGATATGGCCATATGGGGAATTTGCTTGCATCCCACCCCCCAAGAACAGAAACCACTCACTCCTGAGGTATCGCTCCTTGGGCGGGCACTCTACGTGGTTGGTTGCCTTCACAATGGCGATATCCAAATCCTGCCAAAATTCCATCAAGAAAACAATGTAGGTATCAGATCGATCAGGGTAACAACCAAACAAATCTGAAATGCACATTACGCAGCAGTGTTGTGGCGGATCGATGGAGGGGATAGGATTTGGGGAGGGAAAGGGGGCTGACCTTGTACTCGCTGTTGAAGTTGGCAAGGCCGACCTTGGTGGAGTCCTTGAGCGCGCCGTAGGCCTTGCGCCAGGTTCCGGGCCCCATATGCTGCCCTCGCCGTCGCCGTCGCCGTCGCCGGCCGCCGCCGCCGCGCCCGCAGCCTCGCGCAGGGAGGGGAGGGGGGGTGGATCGAACGGTGTGCCAATTTTAGCTGGGAGACGAAGAGGAAGAGCGAGACGAGGGGAGGCGAGGCGCGCGCGCGATGGTGGTGGTGGTGGTGGAAGCTGGCCCGGCTACTTCGGCGGTTGCTAAAAATGAGAGAAATCCATCGGCGCACCGCGCCATGGGTGCACTCGATTCAGCACAAGCGAGCGCACGCGCGCACTGATCATGTCCTCCGGCGGCGGTGGCGATCGCCGTTGCTTGTGCCGAGATGATGCGCCGCCTGCGTCCGGCGAGTGAACCGGACGCGGAGAGCTTCCCAGTTCCAGTAATAAATCGAACACTATCGAACCAGAGTTCAATTTATTACTACTGCTTTTAATTTTATTAAATTTTGATGATATTATCGGTATCATCTTATCAAAATTTGGTAGTTTTGAAAATTTTCTCGCATAAAAACATTATCGAATTTTGTAAAGAAATCAAACTAAATTCATCCAAAACCAACAAGATTCAATAAAGAAATTTTGGTTGGGATGATTTTGGCCACAAAGTGAATAAGCCCGTAACAACCCAGAGTAGGGTCTTTTTGCAAATAATCCAGGTAAGGGCTCATTTCCAAATAGTCCTGACGAAGCAGGTAGTCATTTGCATAAATTCCAGGTACGTCAGGCCTATTGTTATTCCCGGCCCAGCCGATCATTGGGGGGATGCTGCCGGCGCGGGCGCCAGCGCGTCCCTACGCGTTTCTTTTTTTTTTTCTCTAGGTCTTCTATTTTAACGTCACTTTTTTTTCCTTTTTTAGATCGCTTCTTTTTTTCTAGATTTTTTAATCGCTTCTTTCTTTTCCACACGGGCGCATGAATTTTTTTACATTTTATAAATTCAATCTTTCACCTTCAATATCAGTTGAGAGTTTTGAATTTGAATCGAAATGTTTCTAAAATTTAAGTTGAATGTTTTGAATTTTAAGATGAATGTTTTCAAATTTTATCAAATATTTTGAATTTTGAGGTGAAAGGTTTTAAAGCTAAAAGTTTTCAAACCTGAGTTAAGTTTTCAAATCTTGACTTGAAATTTTTAAATTTGAATTGAGAGTTTCAAATCTTTAGTTTAAAGTTTTCAAGTCCGAGTTGAAAGTTTTCAAATCCGAGTTGAACGTTTTCAAATCCGAGTTGAAAGTTTTCAAATTTGAGTTGAAAGTTTTTAAATCTTGACTTGAAAGTTTTCAAATCTGAGTTAAAAGTTTTTAAATCTTGATCTGAAAGTTTTCAAATATTGACTCCTACTCTTAGACGTGTGTGGTAGTTAACGGCAAAAGAAAGAAAGAAACACAGTAGTTGCGCCTACCAAAAAAAGGGAAAACAAGAAAAAAGAAGCGCGCAGGCTCGGTCATAGGAGGACCGGCCACGTGGCACGCTCGCGACTTGGAGAAGTAACGCGTTGTTGACAAGAAAATCGAACACACCGGCCTGGGAGATCTGCTTAGCTCCTGTGCAGGTCCAAATCTTGATTAGATGTGAGCGTGCCAGTCAGTTTGATCCTGCAATTGACAAGATATGCAAATAGTAGATCAAAACAGCCGATCGGCTGACAAGCCGATGGAGTAGTTCCAGCCGATTGCCGATAATAGCCGATAATAGCCGATGCCGATACCAGCCGATAGCGATAGGGTTTAAGCAATCGGCTATATGTCCAACGTAGATAATGATATGAAGGCAATCGGCTGATGAGGATGTAATAAAATAACAATAATATAATCCGATAGAAACCAATCGGCTAGAAACAATATATAATAAGCACTGATCTGAAGGTTAAAGCATACATCGGCTGGAGGTCCGATGTCATTAAATCCACAAGATTAGATTAAACAGTGAAATCTATGTTGCGATCGGCTAAATCCAACTTATATGTATATGCAATCCTTATGAGCAGATGCAACGTCCAGATAACTCATCGGCTGAAACCCCGATGAAACCCTTATTGGCAGTCAAAAAGCAAGCTAGAGATTATGGTTCTAAGCACGACTTAGTAGATCAAACTTAACTGATGCAGCACTAAGTATAAAAAGAAACACAATATCTAGACAATCAAGCCGTTGACTGATTTTCAGGGTAGTAGATGTCTAGGCTAATCTAATCTAGCAAGGCGATTTAGCCGATACCGACAGAAACCCTAAAGCGAGAGACAGCCGATAGAGCTAAGTTGAGATGCTAGGACTAGATTAACATAGACATATGATAAATAGCCAGACAAATATATTATCCAAACCAGAGTAATCCAAGAGGTCGAATGTACTGATGCAGTCTTGAACGACGCCGACGTAGACGATACAATTGCCTGGACCGATGGAACATTGGACTTATCCCTTCGTCGGAGATCGAACACCGATGTAGCCCCGCGTCAAGTGCCAAGTCCCGCTGGACGATAAAATAAAGTAGAAAAGGTAAAAGGTAGCGATGCACCGAATTGTATTGATCGTGGAGATAGATTACATAGACCCCGGGTGTACATATTTATACCCATGGGTTGATACAAGTCCTTGTCGGACAAGAAAGAAACTAACCTAAAGATAAAAGGAAAACATAAAGTCCTTATCGGACACTAAACACACCTTCCTAAAGATAAAATGAAACTAACAAACTATTCCTAATTAATAGATAAACTGCCATGCCGCATCCTCTTTAAACTCGGTCACTTAGGGATAAGCTTCCTTTAGTAGATTGATTTCCTTAACCGAATATAGCAGGAATCCGACTATTGGCTACTTGATAACTTCCATCGGCTGATTCCGAGATACTGCAGCCGATAATGATTCTAAGCTGATGACGTCTTTGCCGATTACCAAATTTCACTATTAACACGCGTAGGCGCGAATTAGGATTTCTGCGATCATTAACAACGAAGCTGTCCGTCCCATGCGGTGGCCGTGTGTATTGGAGTGGGCCAAAACTGGATTGCGGTGTCCGCACAACCCATACTATTTGGGCCGGAAACGCGATTATGGCGTACGTGCGGCCTATAAAGTTGGGCCAGAACGAAATTACGTGGTAATTTATACTACTATATTATAAGTAGCGTTGATTTTTCTATGTTAAACTTCTTTAGTTTGATTAAGTTCATACAAAATATAGTAATATTTTTAACATAAAATAAATAAACTATCAAAAATACATTTATGCTAGATTTAAGAAAACTAGTTTTGCGCTATTAATGTTGGTATATTTTTCTATAAGAGAATCTAAAACATGTCATTGACAAGCACACAATTCTAAGAAATGCAATCGATGAGTACGAGTTCCATGAAATACCATTGTACAAGCGACTTTATCTTAGAAATGTCACCACTATTAGGTTTCCGTTAGTAGTCCTTCGTTAAAGTGCTATAGGATGAACAGTGTGCATTTTAACGACGTGGAATGGACATAATCCTATCGACGATGGTATTTCTAGGATAAAATTGTTTATATGATGGTTTTATGAAAGTTGCACTCGTTGATGGCATTTATTGAATTTGATGTTTGTCAATGGTATTTCTTAGATTTTTTTCTTTTTATAAACTTGATTAAACTTTCAAGAAGTTTATCTTTAAAAAGGCAAATCGATCGATAATATAAAACGAAGGGAGTATTATAGTGCTTGTCAAGACTCAAGAATGATTTATACACTTGTGCAGGTAACAACTAATAATATCTCTGCAGCAAACCTGTTTCTCTGAGAAGCATTGAGCAGTAGGACAATCCACTTATCTTGGAGGATACTTGAATCAGATGTATACGTGTGAATGATCGAGAATTCAAGATATGTGCTAGTTTAGTTTAGGGTTGGAAATTGGTTTGAGGTTGCATATTTGTACTCAGCGAGGACGATGAGCAGCCTCTTCTTCCATCTTACTGACGCAATGAACGAGAAAGCCGGTGCTTCGGTGGTACGGAAACTCTGAAAGTGATAGTCTGAACTTGATCAAGTCTTCAAGATCAGCACATTCACCCAGAAAAACACATACTCCTAGTACAGTACATTTCAACTACTAATAAGTAAATACTGCTGGAGATCCAATTCATGTTTAGTCATTGCTTAATCAGTACATATTCGTGTATTGTGTATTCCTTTATGTGAAAAAGATTTCTAGGAGCTGGAAGTGTGGGCAAACTCCTCTTTTAACTTCCAAGTCATAAACCCTATATCAATCCATCATGCTCTGATATCCAATACAGGAGGCAAATATAAAAATGTCAAATCTCAAATTACACAAGGTAGTGCAAACTGTAAGCTTCTGAATTAATCTCAAATTAAAGTCATCCATTGCTAACTTCTGCATGATGACATAAGCCACTAAGGCTGCATGCTGATCTCTGACTCCACAACATTAAACTTTGCAAACAGTTTATGACTTTCAGTTATTCTGTGTGCATGTGCTATGATCCACAACTCCAGATATTTTCCCCCACACGACCAAACAGCATGTGAATGATGTGAGCCACAAATTTGTTCACAAGTCTAATCAAATCACCAATAATTAATTAGACCAATGTATGGTTCCCTATAGCACTATCATCTAATCACATATTTGGAGTTACAGCATTGGTAGCCACCTCTTTTTTTTCAAACAGAAAGGGAAGAAAATCTACTACACCAATATTCTTGAGAGGCTAATCACGAGATTTAGCTCTACTTAACACTCTTTGTAATGGGAAAAGAAAAAGAGATCAAACAAAGCCTCTGCATAAGTATCATTTCTGACGAGCTGTGTCACTGACATGTGGGCCACCCAAGGCGTTGGGCGCTTCAGAACACGAGCACTCGTCCCAGCCCTCCTCGTTGTCCGCGGCGGCGCGCCGCCTGGCGCGCGCGCGGGCCATCGACGACGCCACCGCCGTGAGCAGCCTCGCCGGCACGTGCGCGCACGCCTCCAGCCGCCGCAGCGCGTCCGCATGGCCGGCGCCGGAGACGCCGGAGACGCGGTGGGCCGCCACCTCCCACCACAGCGCGGCCGCCATGGCGACGCGGAGCGGGACGCGCGCGGCGGCGACGTCCCCGCCGCACGCCCGGAGCGCGCGCCCGGCCGCCGCGGCGCGCCGCCGCGCCGCCCCCGCCGCGAGGCCCATCCGCTTGCCCCACCCCTCGAGAACCACCTCCGCGCGGGGCCGCGCCGCCGCCCTCGGCCTCCTCCTCCTCCCCCGCCTCGCCGCCGCCGACGCCGCCACGTCGGAGTCGGCCGTCGACACGCACGACGTGCTCGACGCCGCCGACGCCCCGGACTCATACCCCTCCTCCTCCTCCACCTCCACCACCACCACCGCCCCGGCCGCCACCCGCCTCCGGTGGTGCCGCGACGCGAGGAAGTTCGCCCCGTGCACCTTGGCGTCGCACGCCGCGCACAGGAACGCCGCGTCCGCCTCGCAGTGCACCGCCGCCGCCGCGCCACAGAGCGCGCACCGCTCCGCCTCGCCACCCATCCCCTCACCTCACCACACGACACGAGCTCTCTCTCTCTCTCTCTCTCTCTCTCTCTCTCTCTCTCTCCGATCGCGTCGCGCGCCGTGACGATGCCTAACCACCCCGCGTGGCGCGGCGCGCGTATTTAAAGCGCGCGACGAGCTTCAGCTCACCGCCTCACACACAAACACACAAAAAAGCAGCGATTTTTCTCTCGATCACACGTGCAGCAGCGGCGTACATGGAATGATGGGAAACGGAATGTGACGACGAAAATCTTTCGTAAGAGCAAGTTTAATAGGATAGCTAGCTACTAGCTTGAAATCATCTAAGGTCGATTTATACAATAGTTATATACAACACTACTAATACCTGATCTCACCTATCACATATAAATTACGTCTTTAGAGTCTTTGCTATATCTAGCTACAAATATGTAGTATGCTATTTTTCTCTCTACTCTTTTATTTTTTTAAAATATGTTTACAGTTGGTTTATAGTGTGCTGTTGTACCTGCTCTCTAACGAAACAGAATTCGCAACGTCGCTGTGGCTGTCACACACACATAAACGTACACCGTTGGATCGGTGGATCGATGGGTGGTCGACACTTGGAGGGATTTCCATGGAGGAGTTGGGATACTTTATTAGCAGGATCAAATCAGGCTCACACATTGACACAAGTGGTTATGGGGGGCTAATGGCCTAAAATTGGTTAATTGGAGCCGCTCGTTGGGAGATCGTAGAGGCGTTGGTGGCCACACAAACCTCGTATCGTCCCGGGTCGAATTCAGCGCCCACCGGCCGGTCACTTCCTCCCCTGGTCGTGGTTTTGTTTTTGTTGTCACGATTGGTTATTGTTTCTGGTGTTTAATTCGTCTTCTTCTTTCGCCTGTCCTGGATGGGAGCTGATCGACGGAATTGCTGTTTCCTTTCGGTTGGGGTTGGATTTGTTTAATTCCTAGTTGGGGGCATGGATTTATTTGTTTGAAATTTCGATCTGCCACTTGTGAGTTTGTTTAGCGTCTGACGATTCTAGACGCACGGTGTTATATATTAGGATCAAATTAAAAAATCCTTTCCATCCCCTTCTCGTCGCACTGCAAATTGCGGTTTAGTTTAGTAAAATATTGCCGTGGCTAGAGAGAACGATATGCTTGGGGTTCAGCTTGTTTGCTGACGAGCTGTTAAAAGATTTGGGCGATCGAATCTAGTCCCCTCGTTTGTTTATGCCAACACGAACGTCGTACGTTGCCACCACTGGTACTACTCGTCATCCTCTCCTGGCCTTGCAATTTTAATATGGTCACAATCGTAGAATATTATATACTCGTGGTATGAGAAGGAGATCGATCCGTATTGGTTGATGACCACATTGTGGGTATAAATCGCTGTGACTATCTCGTGGTTACGTCGCGGTAAAGCAACCCACCATCAACGGAGAGGAAAATATCCTAGTCCACTTTCGTTGAGGGGTGGAGATAGGCGACACCGCGCCACGCTTCGAGAGACCAATTGTAAATTGTTGATTAGTACTTAAAAAGAAGTGTTAGAATCGTCCTAGCCACCGTTTGGATTTAGACACGGCGCTTACCCAAAACATCTGAAGATGCTGAGCCCCACTACAATGCTATTTCCTGATACTTGAATATAATCTAAACCGTTAATCTTATTTAATCAAAAAGTTTAAATTTGTTTGTACTACTATCCCTGCTAATGAGAGTATAAATATAAAGGGCAATATGTAAAAAATAGTTATGGAAAGGTATAATCAGCATTTAGCAGTGGCTAAAACTTCCAACTTTTTTTTTTCGGAATATGAGTGATACCAGCAAAATGAATGACCACATATCGATCTAGAAAGAAAAAAGTATATGACAAAGTTATCCCTAATTAGTCTTAATAAATTACTTCCTCCATTTCAGGCTATAAAACGTTTTGACTTTAGATAAAGTCAAACTACTTTAAGTTTGACTAATTTTATAGATAAATATAGTTATATTTATAATACCAAATTAGTATCATTAAATCAATAATTGAATATATTTTCATAATAATTTGTCTTGTGTTGAAAACGTTATTATTTTTTTTCTATAAACTTAGTCAAACTTAAAGTAGTTTGATTTTGACCAATGTCAAAATGTCTTATAACCTGAAACGGAGGTAGTATTAATTTACTTTTAGTAACAAACGGTTCAGATCATATCTACTGGTAGTATAATACTACTGGTAGAGAGCACCGGAGTATCACTTCAAAAGACCAAAGGTGAAGTTAGGATAAAAGAACACTTTATTTATTACAGATTTGAAAATAGATTGATATGATATGTTATAGCAATTTCGATATAATTTTTTCCCAAGAAATACAACGTTTAACCGTATCAAAAACGAAAACCGGAATAAAATATGTATCTTTATTAGAATTGAACACCCCTATCAAACCATTTGAAAAAAGAAAACCAAGATAAAATATGTATCTTAAGCACGAAATAAATAGCCCTCACACCGTTTAAAAAGTGAAAATCGTGATAAAATATGTATCTTAATCGGAAACGATAAAACAGCCGTATCAAACATGTGTGCTGCTTGATCCCCGCGATGACGGCGTGGCCGGTGTTGGCGCCGCGCGCGCCCTGTCTATCAACGACGCGAGAGCGCGGGTGGCCACGTACGTGCGCTGCGAGCCAGCCAGCCGCGGGCGCGCGCGCGGGGAGTGTGCGCGTGGGCGTGGCGGGTTGGGTTGGGTTGGCGATCAGATCGCCGGGGGCGACGCGTCCCGTCCCGCGAGCCGCGAAGAGATTCTCTGCCGTTGCCGTGCCGTGCCGTGTGAGCTAGCGCCGCGCGCGCGTCGTCTCGCGCATCACCGCGTCCGCGTGCGTGTGGCCCTCGCGCGCGCGCGCGCGACACCGTGTGCGTGTGTGGTTGTGTGCGTGTGGTGGGCGATGTGTGTTGTGTTGATCGATCGGTAGGCCACCGTGGGAGATCGACACCGCATCGCCATCGCGCGCGTCGTGGGTTCTCTGGAGATCAGGTGATTCAGGTGCTTCGCTTCGCGAAGCTACCGCGCGCCCGCTCGATCGCCCGGGGGCCCGAGAAAAAAAGGAGTGACCACACGACGGTGTGTGTGGCGCGCAGGTATACGTAGAGCGAGCGGCGCGCTGCCGTCCACGGCACGAGCGGTCACACGTACGCGCGCGAGTCGCCCGGGCTCGTAAACTGCATTACTGTACGTAGATCAAAGATGTGGATTTGACTGCTGCCAACTAGTCTGGGTACGCAAGAATTCAGAAGCTTTGCAGCACACTGAGGAATTATTATTACTATATGCTGAATGTTGAATACTCCCTCCCTCCAAAAAAAAAAAAAAAGCAAACTCTAGATTTTCGTGTCCAACTTTGGCTGTCAGTTTTATATAAAATTTTTTTATAATTTGTATTTTCATTGTTGTTAGATAATAAAACATGATTAATATTTTATGCGTGATTTGTCTATTTATTTTTTTATAATTTTTTCAAATAAGACAGACAATCAAACGTTAAACACGGAAACCAGGGTTTTTCTTTTTTTTTGAACGGAGGGAGTAGATGGATACTCTCGTGGTAACTTTTCGAGGGTACAAATTAATTGATTAACTATTATAAAATAAAAAATAAATTTAAAATGATTATTAGAAACCAATTCACATATATTTTTTTATGAAAATTACACCGTTAGCCGTTTAGAAGCTCGGAGATTTGTGTTGCATTAATAAATCCACCATTTTATTGATCGGAGAAAGACACACCTAGTCAGATATAGGGTTAATCAATAAGCAAACACAAAACCAATAAGGCCTTATTTAGATTAAAAAAATTGGTTAAAAAGGTCACATCAAATATTTAGACACATGCATGAAGTATTAAATGTGGATGAAAAAAAACCAATTACACATTTTGCATGTAAATTGCGAGACGAATCTTTTGAGCCTAATTACACCATGATTTGACAATGTGATGCTACAGTAAATATTTGCTAATGATGAATTAATTAGGCTTAATAAATTTGTTTTGTAGTTTACTTGCGAAATTTGTAATTGGTTTTGTTATTAGTCTACGTTTAATACTTCAAATATGTCCGTATACTTTAAAAACTTTACACCCAAATAACAAACACACAAATTCCAGACCCTCGCAGGCTGGACCTCCAAAAGATTCGATGATTGTGCTGTTATAGTGTCAGGCTAGCTGCAATGTCCTGGTCCAGAAACTAAGGCATGGTTTAGGTGGTGTTTGGATCTAAGAAATTAATGTAGAGTATTAAATTTAGAGTATTAAATATAGACTACTTATATAAAACTAATTACATAAATGAAAGCTAATTTGCGAGATAAATTTGTTAAGCCTAATTAATCCATAATTAGAGAATGTTTACTGTAGCATTACATAGGCTAATCATGGATTAATTAGGCTCAATAGATTCGTCTCGCGAATTAGTTTAAGATTATGGATGAGTTTTATTAATAGTCTATGTTTAATATTTCTAATTAATATCCAAACATTCGATGTGATAGGGACTTAAAAGTTTTAGTCTCATCTAAATAGGGTCTTAGTTCCCAACTTTTTCTTCAAACTTCTAATTTTTCTATCACATCCAAACTTTTCTACACATATAAAGTTTTAACTTTTCTGTTACATCGTTTCAATTTGATTCCAATTTTGACATGAACTAAGACAGTTAATATTAATGGTACAGAGGCAGTTCTATCTTCATGGTTCTGAAGCTTCTGCCCAGTTAGTATTTATCAGTCTCTTAACATGGACAGGTGGATCACACAGCTGCACAAAGCAAACCTAGCTACATACTACTGAAATTTTTATGAAATTATACTGTTTATCGATTGATTGTGCAAAAATATACCGGATAGCGAACGATTTGCGGAAATAAACCATCGGTATCGCTTTTTGGAATAGCGATACCGATGTTCGCTCGTTGAAAGTGCGATAGTGTGGCGAAATCGCGATCTGACAGAGCGATAGTGAAGTTGAGCTGGCGCTCTCGTGCAAGCGAGACGCGAGACCGAAGCGGTATCGCTTTTCCCACGAGCGAGAGCGCCACGAGTACCTCGGGCGGAGCCATTGCTCTCGCACTTTCGTTACGCGAGACCGATGCCGGTTTCGTAATATGAAACCGCGAGACCGGTTATGACGCGACGGGGAAGACGTGGGCACGCGGTATCGCGCTTTGCGCGCGCGAGACTGCTGACGCGGCATGCGCGAGAGAGAGAAAGCCTGGGGGAGGGCAGTGGGCCCGCGGCGTCGTGCTTTGGGAGCGCGAGACCGAACACGGTGTCGCTATACGCGTGTGCGAGAGCGAGGAGCGAGGTGGGGCAGCGCTGTCGCGCTTTGAGGGCGCGAGACCGAGCGATGTCGCGGTTTGTGCGCGCGAGACCGTGGGCGAGAGCGAGTGCATGGAGGGCGCGGCAGCAGGCTCGGTATCGCGGTATGCACGCGCGAGACCGCCCTCGGTATCGCGCTCTGCATGCGCGAGAGCGTCGCCGCTTTTCTCCACCGACACCTTTGTTTCCCATCTCTATTTCTTTTTTGCTTTTTGCACGGGTTGTAGCCATCTACCTTAGCTTTTTAGGGAGAGGTGGAAGAGCTCTGTGCATTCTCTTATCAGTTTACTGTTGCAGTCACATCATGCCGGCCATTTGTAACTGCTAGCGTTAGAATCCAATGCGCTCACGGGCTTAAATTGAGAGGAGAGGAGATGGTCCTCACAGAGGAAGACAGAAGGGAGTGAACTGAGGAGAGGAAGAGCAAGAGAAGAGAGGAGGCAGTGCATGCAGTGGAGAGAAGGAAAAAAAGACACGTAAGTTGATTAGTTTTCTATTAGCACAAATTCGTACGATGAGGATTTAGAAAATATTAGTTCACGTAGTTAATATTTGTTTGTAATTATGTCAGAGAAAAATTTAGGTATGTATTAGTTACAACTACATTATATTTTGTTAGGTCGTATGTAAAAATAGAAATGTAGAAAGTTAATAGAGTCGATTCGGGTTAAAAGATAGATAGACATAATTAATTTATAAGGTACATAAGTATAATATAAGTTAGAATTAATTTGTACGTAGTAGTAATTATAAGTTATAATTAATTAGTAGTTCATGTGATGTTTAATTTTATATATACGACCAATATTATATGTAAGAAATGAAAAAAAATATTAATAGTTATATTTGTAGTTATTGATCATTGATATTAATAGTATTGATAATTATTAAATGTGGTACAAAAAATTAAATTAAAGTTGTAATTAATTTGTAGTAAATTTAAGGTACAATTACTTAGTAGTTCATGCATTTATTTATTTTGTAAGAAATGGAAAAGGTATAAATATTCGTTAAGTAGCGGGAAATATATATGGTGTGCTTAAACATGTGCTTTACATTGTAGGTTGTTACGAACGAACAAATAAATGCAGTAGTACGAAGAACTTTGAAATTGGGACTTTTATATGAGCAAATTGGTTGAAAAGAAGAAGGCAAGACAAGGTATGGTACTATAATGGAAGACAGTTTGTAATTAATAGACAGTCTATAATTTATTTGGTATTGTAATTAAAGTGCAGTTAAATAAATTTATGTCGCTGCAAATAGTTTTATACTATAATAAATTGGTAGTTATGATTAATTTGATTAAGTAATTAATCAAGTGAAGTTAAACTTAGTTCTATTAATTTATCATGTTATGATAAATTTATAGATAATTTTGTACTAACTGATAGTTACAAATATTTTGTATTTAAGTAAAGTTACGGTCCGTTAGATAATTTATAGTTAAAGTAGTAATATATTAAATGTACTCATCCAAATTTGCAATAGTAGTATTGTTTCGGAGGTCATATCTAAGTAGGTACAAACAGTCCGTAGCAAAGAACATGATGCGGCTCAATGAGTGTCATTGTCCTAGATAAAGAATAGAAAGAGCTAACCAAAATGATTTTTAACTTAGCTTCCGTCAATGTTTCTTCAGTGCAAGTAGTCATTTGTTGTATTAAAATTAATTGATATGTATAATTAATTTGTTAGTTAAACATATGGATTAGCAGTGAACTAAACTTTGAGGCAGCAATTGTTAAACATATGGATTATGCAGTGAACTAAACTTTGAGGCAGCAATTGTTATACGAGAAAGCTGGTTAAAAAGGAGTAGACGGTATCTGATAAACGCAGGTAAATATTTTGTCATCATATTTATGTACGATATGGTATGGTTGTGTTGTTTTAAGTATTACATACTCTTTTACTTAAATTAATTGCCATAGTTATGTTTAATTACGTTTTTTAATTAATTAATATGTATTAATTTTACTGTCATGTGTATATTTTGTATGTCAAAGTTGTAGTAAAATTATAAATAATGAATTGCATTGTCATGTATTCGTAAGTAAATAATTTATGTTCACGTAATTATTTATTTATAAATTTTTTATTACAAGTACATGATTTTTTTATAAATAATATGGAAATATAAATAAGTAGTTATTGATAAAGAATTTTTTATCAAAAAAAAAACAGTATGCGTGTAAACTAATTTTGGTCGCGAATAGGACACATTTGTTCTGTTAGACTTCCTTACGGACTAGTCCGTGTTGTCTGCAATGGCAGGAATGTCGGCATTTAGAGTGTATTTCGGTGAAGGTGAAATTATGGAAAATGAAAGTGGTGTCGATCTGAGCAACTTTAGGCAATGCACACTATACCATCCAAATCCTGACACCCTTACCATGCCCGAAGTTTGGTACTGGCTAACATGCACATTTTCTTTAGATCCGGGTATATATAGTGTTAACGTGAGGGTTATGTGGAGCCGATCGGCCAACAACATAAGATGGGAGTTAAAAAATGTGACACGGAGTAAGGCCTGGCAGGATTGGCTCGCTGGTTGTAGGAGACGGGGATATGAATATGTCATGCTGGTGCAAGCATGTCAAGGAAGAGTCCCCACGGAGAGCGCAGCGGGGCAATCCAGGAACCGTGAGGAGTTGGGGTCTAGTTCACACGAAGAAGATGAAGTTGTAGCTCCCCATCATGGTGGCGATGTTGGTCCTGACATTCAAAATCTGTCCATACAAGGAGATGAAGTGGTCAACTGCCATCCTACTGGTGAAGCCGATGAAGGGGAGGACATACCTGCTATAGTTGAAGAAATTGAGAGGGTGGACCGACATGCAATCGAAGATGAGGAAAACCTCGCTGCTGAAGAGAATGATGACGAGGATGAACAAGAAGTTGAGGAAGTTCCTATGCCTGCTTCGTGGAACCTTGAAGACCCTGGTTATATTGCAGAAAACTCTTGTCATGATTCAATATGGTTCTACGGGGATGGCCAAATCAATCTGGGTGCAATGTTTCGTGACAAAACGGGGTTGCAAGACGCAGTGAAGTCATGGTCATTCAAGACGCAAAGGCAGTTCAGGGTTGTGAAGTCTAACAAGACTGAGTACACGGTCGTCTGTGAGACGGAAGGTTGCACCTTCCGTCTTCATGGTCACGTGCCAAAGTACGAGTCTTACTGGATTGTGTCCAAACTGCAGGAACACTCCTGTCTGATTCGGAACACTAGGGAGTCACACCGCAACCTGACCGCGGCATACGTTGTGAACAAGTACTACAAGGAAATTATTGAAGGTAATGACCTGCCTGTGCGACACATAATAAAACTGGTGGAGAAAGGTGAACAATACACAATTAGTTACCACAAGGCTTGGAGGGCGAAACAGAAGGCCATGGAGAAAAAGATATGGGACATTTGAGGAAGCATACGACACTCTGCCACAGATGCTTAACATTCTAAAGAGTAGGAACCCTGGGACCTATGTTGTTGTGCAGGATCGGGAGTCAATTCGTCCTCCAAATTATCTTGTGATGCAACGGGCATTCTTTGCATTCGGAGCATGCATTCTTGCGTTCCAGTGCTCGAGGCCGGTGCTATGTGTCGATGGTACTTTCCTAACTGGGAAGTACCGAGGCCAGATATTAACAGCCGTTGGTGCGGATGCGAACAACCAGATAATTCCAGTAGCTTTTACTTTTGTTGAAAGCGAGAATTACGAAAGCTGGTTGTGGTTCTTGCAACATCTAAAGTGGGGAGTGGTGCAAAAACGCACATCGATATGCATCATCCATGACCGGAATGCCGGTCTGTTGAAGGCAATCAAAGAGCTCCAGGAGGATGGTGATGGTGCATACTACTGGCCTGACATGCATAGCCATTGGTGCATGCGGCACATAGGAGCCAATTTTTTCAAACAATTCAACAGCCGGCGTCTGATGAACATGTTCAAGCGGTTGTGGAAGGCAAATCGGTCCACAAAGTTCGATAAGCTTTGGAAACAACTTGACGAGGCGATAAGGACACATATCCGGTCAAAGCAGACCAACATCAACTTGCTGGATGTACATGTCCCCCAGGCCTTGGAACCAATGGATGATCTTATTCCATCAAATGGAAAGAAGCGTAGGTCATCAAAGAATATCAAATGTTTTACCCATTGGATTGAGTGCGAGCCGAATGATAAGTGGGCACTCCTGCATGACACTAATGGGGCTAGGCATGGAATAATGACCACTAATCTTGCAGAGGCGTACAATGCGGTTCTTAGCAAATTAAGGCCTTTACCTCTGACTGCTATTGTTGAAGGCATTATGCACAGGACAACGATGTGGATGAGGACGAGGCGGGCCGCGGCGTTGCAACAAATGTCTAACGCACAAATACCTTTCTGCAAAAAGATGGCAGAGTACCTCCAAGAGAAGGCTAACAAGGCCAGATTTCACACGGTCATTACCACTAGGAACGTAAGATGAAGGTGGGAAGTCACATGTCGCACTAAGGGGGGTTTTGGATCTTCTACTGGGGTCATCACTCATGAAGTTACTCTGGGCACGAATCTGATAATACATGTTCGTGCTCTTGCAATAAGCCGAAGCTTCTTCATAAGCCATGTAGCCATGTCCTGGCCGCGTGCGCTAAAATTAAGCTTGATTCAACATCATACGTGTCGACGTTCTGCCTAAAGGATAGAGTTCTGAATGCATGGAGTGCTGAGATCCTCGGGTGGAGGTCCCTCCAACACCTAGTCGAAACTGGGGGTGATAACAGGATCTATGTGCCAGACTTGGATTTGTTGAAGGCTGGTAAGGGTAGAAGACAAACACGGCACTTAAGAAATGATATGGATGCATCCGAAGCGGGAGGGCCTGTGAGGCGATGTGAGGACTGTCTTCAGTACGGGCACCACACTAGAGATTGCAAGAATAACAAGGAGGGTACATCTTCAACCATGGAACCTAGGCAACAACGTGCGAGGAGGAATAGAAGGGGCTCTCAGGGTGCTCACGATAGGGAGGAAGGAAACCTGCAATAGTTATAACCTACACTATCCAGTTATTTATGTTCGGTCATGATATGTTCGCTGCATGACGTTGTATTTCAATAAGTTTGTAATATGTTAGTAAATAAGTATGTGTAATATTTATTTTATTATGGTAATGTTGTAAGATTTTATTGTAAGGTGTTACCAAGTTTGTAACGTTTGTAATCCTATTGTTGTACTATTTATTTCAATGATATTGCTCGAGTTTGTACTTGTACTATGAGAAAATTTTATTCCTTAATTTAATGCATTATGTACTTTTCCGTATGTGCACTTGATGAAATTTCTAATTTACCCTTCATGATGTACATGCAGATATGGAAGAGGAGTGGCCTTACTCGTTGCTTAGCAAAGAGATCGATGCACGACATCGTGCAAAGAAGATATCTGATGGAAATTCTTGCTCTAGTCTAGCTGTCCTGATACCGCGTACAGCCGGATGGTGGGGGATTGATCGACGATGGAAGGCGAGGTGCATAAATGGTTAAAGTTTGCAACATCATGATATCGTACTATAACATTGCCTAATGTGACTAATAAATTTCCTCATAGGTTGTCAGCTGCAGGTCTTCTTACCTTCGTGCAGATGACGCAGGCAAGGATGCATTACGACGCTAGAGAACCTAAACAAAAACAAATGGGGGCACATAGCAAACGACGACAAAATATCGACAAGTCCCTACTTATGGCACTGGTTGATAGGTGGAGGCCAGAGACACATACATTTCATCTACCGTGCGGAGAAATGACCATAACTTTGCAAGATGTGTCCATGCTCACGAGGCTGCCACTAGCCGGCCAGGCAATTGTACTTCCAGACCCTCCGAAAGATTGGAGAGATGATATTGTATCACGATATGTCTGTATTTTGCCACAGTACGCTACCGGTGATACAGACGATGATGAGGACAAAATATTTTTCTCTGAAAAAGAAACTCATGGCCCCACATTGAAGTGGTTGTCACAGTTTGAGGTAATTGAATATTTTTAATTAAGGCATATTCCGTTCACATTCACATATCTGACAACACATTGTTTTTTTGTTAGGTGCGATATATGCCCGACAATGTCCAGGAGTACCAACTGATGTTGTACCTTGAGGCTTATCTACTTTGGCTGTTTGGTTGGGTCATGTTCACCGGGTCGCACGGGAACACTGTGGACGCCAGGCTAATCCCCCTTGCTCGCCAAATTGCTGAAGGTAATATATCGCCTTCTGCACAGTTTAGCTGGGGATCAGCCGTCCTTGCAGCCACATACCGTGGTTTCTGCGACGCTTGTATTAAGACCGGGCAAAGGGAGGCGATTTTCACGGGGTGTCCACTTTTGGTCACGTTGTGGTCGTACGAGCGCTTCTCGTTCGGACGTCCATACATGAGCGTGGCCGTGGCCCACAAGGACGATTACACTGACGCAGTTGATGATCGTCCTACCTTCGGTACTCGCTGGTGCTACGGACCGGTACGTATGCTTGCATTAAAGGAATATTTGTGTCATTTCAATGGTACTGCATAACTAAATCTACAATCTCTGATCGTGCAGCCACAGTGGGCGAGAATCCAGGTGCACAATGTGTACGAGTACTTTACCGAGGCGTTCGAAAGCCTTAGGGAAAACAAAGTTCGGTGGACTCCGTACACGAACGAAGAGGCCATTTTGCGTGCACCACATGGAGTAAGCATCTTATGCTACCGCGATGAAGCGTACTGGATGACATGAAAAATGCTGGTGTACGACATATTCGTCGAGGGGTATAATGTTCAAAGGGTAATGCGTCAGATGGGACTGTACCAACAAGTCCCAGTTCCTGTTGGACTTCACCTTCCACCAGATGTGCACACGTATGTTGTTATTTCAATCCTGTCTAATTTCTGTGCACTAACAGCTAATTGTTGTATTTTTGTTGCAGGCAAAAGAGGCAAGTTGACAACAGGTATCGTCGATCTATGCACTCAAGGATGACCCCATGGATAGAGGCGTGGTCATAGGCCTTGAATGATGTCGTCCAGGAGACCAGGGCATACGACCACAACACTTACGAACAATACATGGCCTGGTACTCATCGCAGACTCGCATCCGGCTGCTTGCACCGGAGGATCTCGACGAGCGAGGTCCACCAACAATTGATCAAATATATGATATGCAGCTAGCACCCCCCCCCCCCGCCGCTCACTTGATGGTACTACTAGCATTTAAATATTTTGTTGCATCGATGTGTCCTTATACATGGGGTTCCACTTTCTAACAATTGTTGCTACGCTCCATGCAGACCGACATTGCAGGGGAGTTAGTAAGGGATGCGAAAACATTGTGGGAGAAGCTTAGAGATGGAATGGCGGGTACCAACCAGGAAGTTATGGCTGCGGTCGACTCCCTCCGTTGAAAAGGAAAGCGAATCATGCGGCTCGCATCGTGTCGACATTCCTCGGACGTCTATAATTCGGCAACATCAAGAAGGACGTTCGAGCCAATGCCGGAGCGTCCCTCTACCTCTTCCCGGCCGTCCACCTCAGCCCGCCCTTCAGCATCCGCGCGACGATCCAGTGATGGTCGTGCAGGAGTAAGGTCAACTTCGTTTCGTGAGCCACCCACTATTCCGACTATCCCAGAAATCACTGAAATTTCGGAACGCCTAGGAGGCTTTGGTTCAACTCAAGGTAAAATACGTTATTGCAGAATGCTAAAATAAATGCCATTTGTATTAAAGACTAATTTATACGTTCGCAGCACAACTGGAACGGGTACCCCCACATAGCTCTACGCCCATCACCTCTCAATGGCAGGGTGGGTTTGCGTCGTTTGCTGGTACGGGATAGCTCATCAATATGCTATTTTTTTCCCAATTGTTTATGTGAACTGACTAAATGATGTTTTCCAATTGATGACAGAGGGAACGCGAATGGTCCGTCCCGTGCCTCATATGCCTCCTGCTAGGCCACAAATGATTCCTCAAATGGCTCTCGATGTGCCAACCTCACACTGGCAAGGAGGATTTGCACCATTTGCATGTCCGTGTACATTCAGTACCATATTGGCATGCATATGTCCACTCGTAATTTTACTTTTTACTAATTAATTGCACATACAGGGACTAGCCAAGGTATCCCTACCATACCCCAAATGTCTGCAGATTTTATCAGTCAAGGAGGGTTTACATCGTTAGGCGGTCAATCTCCCCTTACATCTAATTTCATATTTTTATTATTTCAATTTATTAATTTTTCATGTATATGAATCTTATTGACTATTTACTTCCTGATATTAACAGGGCCTACTCAGTCGGTTCCACTGCATGCACCTACATATGGCACCAACCCATGGCAAGGACAATCCATGGATTACGGTGGTACGCACAGCCATCATTCTCCATACACATATATCGATGGCACTTTCATGCCATACATGATTCCCACTTCAACTTAAGACAATAACTCCGTGACATTTTATATGGATGCAAGGCACGTCATTTGGTGGTAGAGTACAGGGTTATATGGACTTGTTGCAACAAGTTGATTGGCTATTTGGTCAATATTCCTCGCATCCAAATGAAATTCCATATATGCAAGCACCGTCAACAGGTTTGGATTTTTTTTTTGTGTTATTGTTGTTTGCTCCAGCTTTGATAATTTCATTGATATCTAAACCTTGCTGTGATTTTGGCTTATTCTTCATGTTATTTGTACTGCAATAAACATTATTTATTTGTACTGCTTATTCTTCATGTTTTGTACGATGTTTCGTAGTTCATAAATATCTCATATTTTTATGCCCTATTTTGTAGCCAGTTAACACATATGATTTTTGGTTAACTATTAATTTTTCATACGAGAGCTAACAAAAATAATAGTCTCACAAACTAAATTAATAGTGCAGTTTCTATGTTACTCGTACGGTTAAAATTACATATTACTTTTACTTTTTACTACTATGACTTAAATTGCCCACTAATTTCTTTTCACAGAGATGCAATGATACGCACCTAAAATGGCATCCTCTCTTTCCAATCACGAGACATGCGCCAGAGCATCAAATCATTCACAATTAAATTTTCAAGATTCTGCTGCGCTGCGCCGAAAGTGACTTCGTCGCTTTGTGATTAATAAAGCAAACAGTTATGCAGCATGTGCCGCCGAAAGTGACGGTGTCGCTTTGCAATTATTGTCATCATGAGTGAAACAGTCTGACGCTATTGAATTGATTAGTGAAACAGTCCGATGCACCATCGTCTCTTTCCAATAATTGAAACTGCGTAGCTTCTTGCCATCCCCTATAAATAACAACCAAACCTAGCACACAACTACATCTCTTCTTCATAAACATTCTGCTGGTTCCAACTTTGTGTTGCATATTCTTAGGCCCGGTCTTGAGGCAGGAACTGAGTAGTTGGTGAACTCGCTCTATGTTGTTCGTTCACTCGCGATACGGTTCCTGTCCCAAGACTAAGTCTGTGAATATACAAATGTGATTTTTTTAATAAATTCTAACACCCACTCTTTTTTTCAAGTTCCAGCATCCGTTTGTAAATATGACCTACTCCTGCAAATTCATAAACTCGGTGCTGCAGAGTAGTTCGTTAACTCGCTAAGCGGTTATTGTCACAAGACCGAGCCTGTGAATATGCAAAGGTGGTTTTCTCTGTGAATATGACATATTCTAAATTCCTATTCTTTGTCAACTTTGTAAAAATTGCTCCCGAATGATCTCTCTACTCCTTTATATATTTTTAATAAATATATATTCAATTTCTGTTTTTCTATAGGTAATATATGTTTTCTTTCTCTGATATCATTATTTTGCAAATTCCAAGATATTTATTTTTCTTCTCGTAGCCGCGTACATAATCTATGCCTATTTTCAATATAAACATGTTTCTCATGTTCATTTATGTATATATATGTTGCACACATAATAAAAAAAATATGAAAAAAAATTATCCTTTCTACTCCCTCCGTCTCGAAAAAAACGAATATAGTACTACGTTGGTATTTTTTGGGACGGTGGGAAAAAATTATACTTTTTACTCTCTCAGTCCCAAAAAAAAAAATCTAGTACTACTTTGGTTTTTTATGGGACGGAGGAAGTACGTACGGTGACATGAAATATTAGCAATTTGTAAAGTGTAATTAGCTAATCGCTCTCGCGCACGGGGAGAGCGATATCGCTCGCGGTCTCGCTCTTTCAAAGAGCGAGACCGAAGCCGTCGCTGTTGCACTGCCGCCTCCCAGGATTAGCAGATGGATTAGGGGCGTGGACCACGCGGCAACGGTATCATGGTTTTAAAGGGCGATACCGCCGGCGCTCTCGCGCGCGCGTACCGCGAGACCGACACGCTCTCGCTGAGCGGTAGCGCGAGACAGCTCCGGTCATTTCTCGGACCCCACAGGCGTCAGTCGGCCCACGCTGCTACGCTCTTGTGCATCCCGGCCGCGATACCGCACGCGCTATCGCGCTTTCAAAGCGCTAGACCGCTTCGTTTCCCACGTGCGTCAGGCGGCATCATACGGACGCGCTATCGCTTTACAAAAGCGCGACACCGCCTCGCTCTCGCGCTTTACGACCGCGAGACCGATGCATTAGCGCTCCCTCACTCCCAATTAGCGATAGCGCCGGCGCTTTCGCGCACGCATAGCGCGATATCGCGCTATCGCTGTTTCAAACCGCGACGCCAGTATATTTCCGCAAATCCGCCCCTAATCAGCTTAATCTTGCAATTCCGGTCAATAACACGATTAATTTTAAATTTTTTTTCCATACCACTCAAATAATCTCGACGCAAATCACCAGCAACCACAAAACCAAAACAACATGAACACACACATGTGGTAATAATACCAATATACCATCGAATGGTTCCATGGCACAACACATCTTAATACAATCAACCCCAAACAATGCTTTTCTACCAAACAAGGAGAGCCACAGAAACCGGCCTAAACAATTCTCATCAATTCTAGAGATTATTGCAAAGATAAATTAAAAAAACAAGGGGAAAATCAATCGAAGGGTCCATATATCATGTATCGATCGGTCCCATGCCTAAGCATCCATCCAACATCATTAAAACGGAAGATACTATATGCAACAAGCTGTGGCCAACCACATGGCATGATCGGATCAACTGTTCTTCTAGATCTAAAACCGACGTCACAACAATTCTCTTCACAGACTCGTGTGATCACCATGCATTTGGCGATTTTTTTTTTGTGGCCGGAGAGAGGTCTTGTCACTGTCCTGAAGCAGTTTGCAGCTAGCTCTCGTGGTTGTGAAGTTACAGGGTGGTTCAGTTTTCAGGTTGAGCATGTCAGTCTCGCACGAAATTGGAGTAGTTCCAAGAGAGTTTTTCATAGAAAATAATTTACTGCCTTTTAAATTTTGCATCATTTAAGTTTTGGATTGTCGTATGGACTGCCTTAGGTATTGCTTGAGGTTCAAGAGGAAACGATTTGAAGCTCTAAACACAGGTCTGTAGCCAAGATTGAACACATTTAAAACAATTTCTACCAGCCGAATTCATATCTGAGTACAAGAGAAACGTATATCCCGTCTGTGTAAAGTACTGAAGTGTGGTGCCTGCACATTGTGGTGCATGTGCATCTTTCATGTAATATGAAAAGAAAAGGTATAGTGGAAGTCCAAAATAATAATTTAAAAAAGAAAAGGAATGCAAAATTAACCTAACAAGAAAGGGTGCATCTTGACAAGCACGTTCCGAAATATTTGTACACCAACTAATGACATTTAGATCGAATCTAACAAAAATAAGTTATAAAATTGTATGATAGCCATAAACATCACAATTAACAACCAGGGTATGGTGTGGGGGAAGGACACGGGTAGAGGATTGTTGGCCATGCTTCTGCCCCACGATCCAAAGTAGTAGTACAAACCTTCATAGTTAGACATTATTTGGAACACATGAATCTCGGGGGAGAAAACATTATGACGAGTTCAGTTCCTGTAGGAGCAGATCAAGTTCGTTTAAACATACTAAACATGCCGACATCTGTATTAGGCCTTAGGAATACAAACCCTATCCCCGCAAAACAATATAAGATAAACCCTATTAATAGAAAAGAATACGCAAGGTGCGCATAGCTCAACTGGTTAAGTTCCTTATGATGGAACCAACTCACCTAAGTTCATATCTAGATTTGACGCAGGTATTCATATTTACAGCTATATATGCCGGCCCATTCCTTTGGAGATGCACATTAGGGGTAGAGCGTGCGTGTGTTATTCGTTAATCTCAAGATATATGCCGGCCCGGTTATTTAGAGATGCACATTAAGGATAGAGTGTGCGTTAATAAGGGTGAGTGTGCATGTGTTTATAGAGAGAAAAATACCTTGAGGAGAAATAGAAGAATTGGCTGGCACTTATTTTTCAAAATACAATTATGCAAATGGCCTGGCCTGAACCTAAGGAAAAAAAATTGAAAATATACCGTTTAATTTTTTTCTCTCAAAAATATTCAGGTTATAATTTTATTTGCATAAATATACCGTTGATATTACGATCTCGCACAATAAAAACGCGAGACCGCTCGGTGTCGTGCAGCAAGTTCGCGAGAGTGAGCGGTCTCGCAAACTCAACCAGAGAGAGCGAGCGGTCTCGCAGACTCAAGTAGCGATACCGATCCTTGCCGCTATTAATTAGTGATTAATTAATTATTAATTAATTTCTAATTAGGATAATTAATCACTAATTATTATTAATTAATCATTCTCGCACCTCTGCCGCGTGACACTGCGCGGTCTCGCATCCTCTTCATGCGAGACCGCCCGTATCGTCAGCCCATGTCAGTTTCGCGCAGCGGTTTAGCGATACCGGTGATATATTTGTGCCAAAAAGTTTATATCAAGACTATTTCTGAGAAAAAAAATATGAACAGTATATTTTCAAATTTAAGTCTGAACCTAAGCGGCTAAGCCTAATCCAGGCCAAGTGGCCAACCCAGTAATACCTTTGTGGAATAAGTTCACTTTGACTCCCTTAAAAGTGACTCGAATCTAATCCATGACCCTAAACCACAAAACCGGATATCTCGACCCCCGAACTATTGAAACCGGTGCAATTTGACTCTCTATGTGGTTTTGGAGGGCGGTTTCGCTGACATGGTGGTGTTGACCTAATCTGTGGGGTTGACGTGGCGCTTAGGTGGCATTTAAATTAAAAAGTATCCGTGGGACCCGTTTATCATTCACACACTAAAAAATTGTGGAGCCAACTGACATGTGGGCCCCACATGTCATCCTCTCTCTTTCTTCTTCCTCCCCTCTTCCTCCCTTCTCTCTTTCCTTTTCTCTCCCCTTCCACCGGCCGCGGGGAGCACGGGCTGGAGCAGCGGCGGGAGCTGAGCTCGCCACCGCCACGAAGGTCGGCGCCGGCACCGCTGGAGGCGAGATCGACCGGACATGCAAGTGCGTGAACCCTGGGCCTGGGAGCCCGACGGGATTGGACCGCCACGGAGCTCCGCTTTGGCTGCGGCCCGGGCGCCCTAGCCGAATGCTTCATGCCGCAGCTCGTCAGCATCATGCACGTAGCCGCCGAGAGGGTCAGTGTCATGACTCGTGACCCACCAATAAAATCAAAAAAAAAAAAAAGAAAATCAGCCATCCAGTGCAAATTCACCACAAAAGCACGGTGAAAACCACCTGTTAATTATGAAATCTCCACCGCGATGCAGGAGATGGGAAAGAGCATGTCTCGGAGTTCTCTTTATATAGGCCGGAGGGGAGGAGGTCGACCGCACGGACGGAAAACAGCGCCGGCGACAGTGGAGCTCCCTGTTGAAGACACCGGTTTAAGAAATCGATTGGGGGCGATTTAGTGCGGGATTAAGTGGGATTTGTTGGGGAAATTGATGCCCACTACACAAGGAATCGATTTTTGCAATTAATTTGGAGGAGAAACAATAGGGCAGGGAGATCAACGGAGGTGGCAGTACTTGAGTTCCACGGGAGAGATGAACAAATGACGGACAGAGGTGGAAGAAGCTCCTGGCGAGCTGGGCCCGCCTGCCAGCGCATGGACAGCGAATGGAAGAGAAAGAGAGGGGGGAGGATGAGGAGAGGATGATTTATGTGGGCCCCACCTGTCAGTGGTCCCACCCATACTTTTGGTGAATGACAAATGGGTCCCACACATATTTTTTTATTTCTAATGCCACTTAAGCACCACATCAACGCCACGTGGAAATGAGACCGAGTCAACATTGCCACGTAGACGCCACATCAACGAAACCGCCGAGGGAGTCAAATTACACTGGTTTTGAGAGTTGGGGGGTCGAGATATCCGGTTTTGTGGTTTAGGGTCACGGATTAGATTTCGATCACTTTTGAGGGTCAGAAAGTGAACTTATTCCTACCTTTGCAAGGTCAGAAATGGACCGTAATTAACTTCCACAAGCCCATAACATACCTTGTGCCAGCCCAGCTCGGCCCATAGCTCAGGTCCACGACACTAGATACTCCTTGCCAGAGATTTTACCGGTGTCCAGATTCCTGAATCCAACATAAACTTCTGATCTTGCAGCAAATAAAACAGATCATTACAGAATATGAAGGCCGGGCCACTTTTTCCCCAGGTCTACAGACGATATACATAACATGAAACACAAGCAAGAAAGTAGCCCTATGGCACAAAATTGAACCAAATCATGAATGTTGGTTACAAGAAGGGGGTAATGATATAATATCATGTCTGCAAAAGAATACATCAATTTCAAATTTGCAACAACTAAGTACATGTTGGCTGTACCTCCAGTATCCTTTCCTGTGTAAATGTGGCTCCAAGTTGACACACGTTATGGTGTTAGTGTATACTGCTCTAGGGAAAATAATGTTCTTTGCCAGAATTCTCCCCAGAATGTGCCGAAAGAATTTCCTCCCAGTATCTACAGGCAACTCAGCAGGCGCTCGAGATCTGTATGTCCTTGATTTTTGTTTTGTGTTACTCCGATTCCTCACCAGTTTCATTTACCATTCTAGCTAGGTCTTGGACAACTTCAGACATTGGTGGCCTGAATTGTGGTTCCTGCTCCATTAGGAAAGTTTCAGATTTTACACATGATCCCTAGTACTCAAAACGCTTTGTGCAAAGAATGTAAAGCATCGGAACATGTGCATGCGTAATACTAGTATGCTTGCAAATGCAGTTCCAGTACGAATGAAGAAAATACACATCAATTACCCGGATACACCCGCTGATTATGTCAGCAAAGCGTGACAGTGCTTTCTCAGAACATTGCCCTTGTATAGAAGGGTCCACCATCCTGGACAGTGATTCTATGTCATGAAGCTGAGAATTGGCCCATCTAACAAGATGTTGCTCAGCACGTGGGAGTGAACTGAAATTTTTTTTGAGGATAAAACAGGCATGTTAATCAAATAGTTCTTTCCTCGTTTCGCACTAAAATTTTGATCTAAAACAATTACGGACAGCTCTTGAACTCCTGATCAAACATCATGAGAGAATGATACTTTAAATTTTTCTTACCTGTCGTATGGTTTACGCCCAGTAAGAATTTCTAGCATCACTACTCCAAAACTGTAAACATCACCTTGTTCTGTAACTATCCCAGATTCCCGGGATTCCGGTGGTTCATAGTTCAACAGTGAATGCATTCGATCTGCCAACTGGAACAAGAACATACAATCTGTAAGTGCACCAGCTGTCATTTCCATCAACATAACAAGATGATTTCTTCACTGCCTAGCAAAATTAAATTAGCTAAATCTACTCATTTGTGATCAAACAACAAAGCATGGCATCAACTAGTCTAGCAGCATAGTAAAAGTAATTGCCAGTGAATCAAAATTTAATTATTTCCAACCAACGGGTAGAGAAGAATTCTCTAGTAAGGTTTATTTAAGGAAATTTCCAATAAGCTTAGTCACACCTAAGGACCTGTTTGTACCTCCTCAAGGACTATAAAATGTAAATCACTCTTTACATGTTCTAAATTTAAATGCTTCAGCTATGGCAACTTCAGCACTTCAATAAATACATGGAACAACTTATCACACATATTGTATCTTACCTGAGTGACAGAACTTGATGCCAACAATTTTTCTAGTCCACATTCAGCAACACGCACTGAAAATTTATTATCAAGGAGTACATTAGCCGGTTCAAAGTTCTGATGCACAATTGGAGGCTGGAAGCTTTCATGGAGATACCTACAGGAAAGGAAGTACAAAGGTTGAAAAAATGAAAGCCATACATGGATTACATTAAACATAGAACCATAATTTTACTCACTCTAAGGCCTTTCCTGAACCAAGAGCAACCTGGAGGCGAGCATTCCATGAGAGTGTACTATCAACTCCCTCTCTATCATGAAGTGCATCATCTAGTGTTTTTGTACTAAAGTGATTGTACACAAGTAACCGCTGCCCATATTCAGCACAATATCCAACTAACTCATGGATGTTAGGATGCCTGATATCCGAGACAAGCTGAACCAGGTCTAGAAATTCATCTACTGATATTCTTCCATTAGTATTGTCAATCTTCATTACTTCCAAAAACTACACAGAATAGCAGGAATCATGGTTAATATTTTAACTGCACACTGAATATAATGCATCACACTTCTCATTAGGATAGGTAATACTTAGTGGTTAGCACACACACCTTTCCTTCAGGAAACTCTGCTAGGTATACCTTTCCTAGTCTACTCTTTCTTATCAAATTCTCCTCTCTGAAACTGCTTGTATATTGCTGAAGAGATGCCACAGAGAATGAAGTGGCAGAAGTTGGTTTATTTATCCTTGGTGGAGATATGTATCTCTTTTCTGGAGGAACAACAGGATTTACAGTAACTTTTTCAACAGGGAATGATGGCAGGAAAGGAGGGGGTGGTGGGGGTGGTGGATCAACTGCAAAAAGTTCTGAATTTGTGCGCGCCAAATTATTTGGGTGCTCCAAATCAATTATGTGTTCTCTTTGGCTTTCAAGAGGCTTCTTAGGGACAGCTGCCAAACTTTGCTGATCTGAACATGTCAAATAACACTTCATATGAATGCCAAAAGTAACCGAAATCTATATTATGCTACTGGGAATTCAACATAAGTTACCTTTTTTAGCATCATCCCTTGGTTGCACTATAGACGGGTTGATTCTGTGTTCAACTGTATGATGCACCCTTGCCAATTGACTTCTGTTATAATCATATCTTGACCTTCTCTCTTGGTACTTGGACAAACAAAATATCACCAGCAGGACTGTAACTATGAACAGCACTACTCCAAGAAAAACAAATCCGACAATTTTGAGGGTTGATGAATTCTGTTTCTTAGATGATGAAATGTTGTCTCGAGTAGTTGGCCCATCAGAAGAGTTTGAGGGTGTTCTAGATGGTGGAGGGGCTGAAGAGGATGGAGGTGGTGGTGATGGTTCTAGATTTGGATTGGTTGGTGATGGTGTTGGAGGTCCTGTTGGTGACGGACTTGGTGCTGGTCTCGTTGGTGTTGGAGTTGGTGCTGGTCCTCCGGGTGTTGATGGTGGTGATGCAGAAGGAGCTATACTGGTATTAAATGGATTCCCATCCTTTCTGCATTTGTACAATGTTAGTCACTTAACAAGCCATACAGAATTGTTGTGATTAGTTTTTTTAGCTTGTATTAGATAAAATAACGTCAAGGTAGACAAGATAATGATTATAATTGAACTGGCTGACATCAAAAGGAAATTGAATACAAGAAAAAAAATCTTACTTGAAGTTTGGTATGCTCTGCAACTTTGGAGGCACCGGTCCAGAAAACAAATTATTCTCTATATTCCTGATCAGAGTAAACATGTTAAAGGATATGAGATCAACTATTCAATAAGAACATAGTTGTTTGAACAAAAATGGTCAAGGTATTGAAGCAGCATTGCTAGGGAGTGCTTATCAGAACAATAGTAAAAAGGGAAGCATTCGTTTTTCAAGTGAAACATTCAGTTGCGTCAAAAAAAAAAACATTCAGTTAATGGTTTTTGTAAAGACACTGTCTCCACCTTTTTTTTTTTTGATCAAGAGGCGTGAAAGCCTCCCATTTCCATTACTAGAAATGACACTGTAAAGTCTATCATTTCTGTCTACACCTACTCTCTCTGATTTCTGTTACAAGTCAGTTTAGTCTTTTCAGTTTTATTCTAAATATAAGCCAATTATGAACTTGTATGCATTTGTTTCTTTTGTTACTGCTATGTCATTGCTTAAATGAATGGATTTTCATCAACAAATGGTTTGCCTTTCCCATGTATCTCCTACCCCATGTCTACATGCACGGATGCACCAAATTCCCCAAACACCATAGAACAGAGAAGTTAGATGTTAGCTTAAATTTATCTAAGAAAAAGTAATAATATAGAATGATAATGGTTAACATATTGTCATTTCATAGACTACCTTAATTCCTATGTGCAAATCTGAAGGGACTTATAAGTACGTATGACATCAGTGATGGAAATTGCAGTGTATAGATTGCAAACACTGTAGATCTGTATGTCCCATATGTTATCTTTAAAGATTCCATAACAAAGTTAAGCACAGAATATATACTTTATACTGTATAGAAGCCAAAAGTTATTATCATACCACAGTCACATGCACTCTTTAAAGATACCATAGGCTTTAGGAAAAAAAAATGTACAGATCAGCCAAATTAAAGAATCTAAAATTAGCATGCCTGCAAATTTTTAGATCATAACATGCTAGAGAAACTGAATGAACATGGTGATAATGGAGAAGAGAGGGAATACAAGTCTTTAAGAGGGAGATCCTGCAAGACGTTAAGAGTCCCAGACAAGCGATTGCCTTGCATGTGCCTATGATATAGCAGATGAGGAATTAAGTTGAAAGATAGGAAATGTAATAGGAATTAAGTTGAAACATAGGTGTACACTTACAATGTAGTCAAAGATGACAGATTTTTCATAGATGGTGGTAACACACCAGTCAAGTTGTTAGAAGAAATATCCCTGCAAGAAACTGACCATCAGCAAACTAAGACAACAACCAAACACCAAGGCATAAAAACGTACAGAAATGGTATCTTACAAATTTACAAGTCCAGTGAGTGAACCAAAAGCATCTGGCAGTTGCCCATTTAGTTGGTTGTCATTGAGTGACCTGGGAAAACAAGGAAAATGATATATGTGATTTACAACACAAACTAGCCTGTATATAAACTTTCTGCGGAAAGAAGCGAGAATATACATGTCTGCCAAATTTTTAAGTTTTGCCAATGAACTTGGGATGCTTCCAGTGAGCTGATTAGCTGAAAGAAAACTGTACCAGTGCAAAGATCACAGGATCAATTGAATAATACCAAAGACTGATAAACTATAGATAAGATCAATCGTACATACATATGCTGCAATGTAACCGGTAGGTCTTCTGGTATAGTTCCACCAATTTTATTGTTACTAAGATTTCTACATCAAACATATAAATAATTCAATGAGAAATTTAACCAGGACATAAAAAAAGAGTTAATTCAACCAGACAAAAAAGAAATCCTAGAATCTTCTAGTTTTGACAGACACTACGATGGTTGTGGAAAAACTTTACAACTTCAACTCCCTTACATGGTGACGATGGAGGTGAAGTTCCCTAAGCCACCAAGCTGACCCCCCAAGTTTGCAGCATTCATCGTACTACAAACGGTGAGTTAATATGAGAACAAAACAAAGGATTTCCATGAGATAAAAGAAAACGCAATGAAGAACATACACTGAGGTTATACTTGAGCCGGTGCATACAACACCCTGCCAAAGCTCGCTGCAGGGGTCTCCGCCATTCCCCGACCATCCAGGAAGTTTTGGCGACCCCAGTGAAATGTACAATCCATTTATAGCAGAGACTACACAAGTTAAGGCAAACATAAAGAAGTCATTATTACAAAGAAAAACAGTGTGCACCTTTCTACGAGGACCACAAAATCACCTAAATTGCAGGACACATGAAGAACAATTGCAGGAATAACATGTGCACATCACGAAAAGAAATTGCTCAGTCCCTGATTTTAGAGCATAAACCTAACTAAATTGAGTAATGTGCACATCACAATGACTCAATGAGAACAACATACACCTATCACTTACATTATTCCCTTCCTATGATCATATCCTACCCCCTTCATTATGTTCAGTTGTTCATCAGTATGGCAATTAAAGGTGTCCATTCTGCTATTACTTGCATAGCCAATACAAATGTTTTCTCCTGCATGTTATCCTGTTTCCACCAATCCAGAATGCGAACAATCCATCTCTTTCAGTCTTTCTCCCATTTCTATTGAGGATGATAAGACATGAAGCACACGACACCACATCATCACAGGCCTCAAAAGTTCCTTTCGTTATCCCAGACGAAAGGGACAGCCAGATTGCTTTATCAAGCAAGAGAACATCAATTAATCCGAATTAGAACATGCCACAACCGCCTTGCCAAATGGCATTTGTGCTGAACTCAAGACAAAAACTAATCAATCCCAATGATGGAGTCGAACCGGGCCAATTCACAGAACCGATGATCCATTCCCACGACGCCCGCGCCGCCACCGACACAATCTCACCACGCACAGTTAATTGCAGCGGCTAAAAAAAATAACAGCGAAAACAACACGAACCATGGACTCATCTCGAAGCAGTTGCAAACTTGCAAGCAGCTGCAGCGGCGGAGCACAACGAGAACGAACCAATCCCCCTGCTCCCCCTGCTCATCTCGACGAAACTGAAACCCACGGACCCCACGCACGCACGCGAGCACGCACCACACGAACAGCACGAGCAGCGAGGAATCCGAGTCGTCTCCCCGTATCGACACCAACCGAACAAAACCAAAAAAAAAAAAAACCCAAGTCAAAGCACGAACCAACTTACCGTCAGCGGCGGCGGTGTCCGCGCGCGCCACCACCAATGCAGCGGCGGCGACGGCGGCGACGGCGACGACGACCAGCGCCCGCAACCCAACCCCACCTCCACGCCGCACCGTACCTCCCCGCATCGATCGCCGCCTCCCCCGATCACACCATCCGCCGCGCAGCGCAAGCCTCCGCCTCGATCAGATCGAGACCGCCGGATCCAAGCCACGCCACGCAATGCTCCCCGCTCGGAGCGCGAGCGGCGGGGCGCGGCAGCAGCAGAGCGAGCGAGAGCGATGTGTGCGAGCGCGAGAGCGAGTCAGCGAGCGAAGAGGTGGTGGTGGAGAAGTGGACGGAAGCGAGGAAGGAGATGAGGCTGGCTGGCAACGCAGACGCAGCTAAGAAGAGAACCCCGGGCACGCAACGACGCCGTAGAAAAGGTGGGCGCCCCCCCGCGCCTCGCGACGGCAACGGCAGCGACAAGGAGGAAAAAATAAAGGAAGAAAAGAGAAATGCGAAAAATGCTATGCGCTGGATGGATGGATGAATAACGAGTTACTACATATACAGCGATAACGAGTTAAGTATTTAAAAAGTGTGGAAATTATATTTAAAAGTTTTCTAAATTTATGAAAAAAATTATTATAGATAGATGTATATGTGAAATATATTCTCATCACCAAATATCAAGTTCAAACTTCACTTTGTATCAGAGTGAAACAAAAAAATAAATTTGATATGAATAGTAAACACGTCTAAAATTTACCATTTTTTCTCTCAAATAAAATTGAGTTTGGATTACAAATTTAATGAGAATGTATTTCATATCTATTTTTCGGAGTGTAAAACAAAACTTTTAAAGTTTCTAATAATTAGCTCGTTTTACATGATATTTACCCGAGTAATAACTGCTTCCAATGATTGGGGATTTATGGCGGCCGCGGCGTCGTCTCGTCCGAGTCGTCTCATCTCACGTTGGCAGGTGGGGCCCCGGTTGACGTGGCGCGGGCTCGCGTCGTCGCCGTGGCGCGGCTGGTCCACTTCGTGCACAGTGCTGCGTGGACCGGAGGAAGCACGTGCTGAGGAGGATCTTTCCCTCTCTGTGATGTGGGTGCGGCCTGTGTTGGCATTGGCTGTTTTTGCCGGGGGTTTTGGGTCTTTCTTCTTCTCTTCTCTCGTAGTGTCACACTAACACTAACATGTGTGGTTCTTTCCATCTTCATGTTTTTTTTATGACTTGCAAAGCTTGCAATTCCAAGTCGTCTAGCTCCAAAACAAAAAATTCAGGGGTCATCGATCCCAATATGTGTGACAGTGTGAGCGAGTCAAGGCACCAGTAAAATTTCGACACGGTAATGGCGTAATAATGTTTTAATTTATTTTTTAATAAGTGCGGACGTTTACTCGATAGTACGAAATGTTGACATCTAAAGGTAGTGTAGACACGCTCGACCTCGTTTGCACTATTAGTCGATCGTGATGACATATATACTAGTAGGACATCGATAGTGATATGTCTTTTGATAGGTAAAATCCGCTGGTAATTGTTGTTTTTGACCGAGTGGATCATCCGGTACATCTTGACTTAAACAGCATGCACATGTAATTGATTTGTACTGCAATTAATATCATTTTCTCTTACCTAATGCAATGGGTGGTGTACTTTGAGATGGAGAAACGCAATTCACAAGTGGCATATCTTTACGAAATTTTATTGCAGAGTGCTGTGTCGAAGTAGTATTTAATTGCAAGTGCTATAGACCATGACAAACCAGCAGACCCAGATCTCCAGAGGCAATCAATCCTTATCCTCCTCCTAGGGTTGACTAATCAAATCAACCAACCAGGTAATTAATATTGGGATTGAGTACTTAAGTACGAGTAAGATGCAGGCCTAATTAAACAACCACAGCACGCAGTAGTTTTGTCACATGCATGCAAATATGAAGCAGACATTCGTCGAATGATATCGCAAGTGACAGGTTTCATAATTTGATTAGTGCTATAGATAGGAAAAACTAACTTCGCAGCACGCAATTATTTTTGTAATTATTTTTAGAAAAAGGAATCTGAAGCACCAACTCCTGATGTTGCCCACTGTGCCGACTGTCAAACTATGGAAATATAGGAGGTTCATACATTAATTAATTTATTGCAATCATCATCTTGCAAATGAAAATTTTTTAATTGCTTTGTCATGTCGTCCACACAAAAAATTTGTCTAGAGCAAAATTGTTATTTTTCATCAAGAACAGTCTATTCAATTTCAGCTCAACCGTGTGTGACTCAGAGGGGTAGTAGACACTAACGTATAGCTCACGAATATGTACTGATGTTTAGTCTTAAAAAATCACCAACTGGCCTTTCTTTAAACTCTAATTAAAACGAAGTTTACCAAACCTTAACGCCTCATCAGATTATTTAAAAAATGCCACCTGACCTCTCAGAGAAAACGAGTCTGCACGGTTCGGATTTTTTCTGCTCCTCTACGTGGCATTAGAGATTCTCCTTTCGTCGATATATAATCATAATCTTGTGGACTTTGGACTCGTTTCAATGCTATCTTTTACATGAGCATTTTGGATAATCCAAAATTTAATCACCAAGTTGGTGGCTCAGAAATCGCCTCGACTTTATTCAAGTGATTGGATCACTTGCAGACGAAGCCATGATGATTGCGTGCGTCTACGGAGCAAAGCAAAAGACGTCACCGACGATGGAAAACGCCCCTGGTTCCAAACTGCAAATGCCATTTAGCATCTACGCTTTCCTTTTCTTCTTTGGGCCCATTTGATCCGGAATTTTTCACTCTCCGGGTCAAAGTAATCTATCAGATAAGAAATCAAAAGCGAAAAAGGCGTAAAGCCTAGTGCATGCAGTGCTCAGCAACTCCCTGTGAAAGTTCCTGAATCCTCTTTGGGTCACGAGAACTTTGGACAGTGGATCATGATGGGCTTGGCTGGCTAGTTGCTTTTGCAAATTGCAATTCACTCACAGATGAAGTGGAAGACGTACTTTGAAAAGATGATTTTAACACGAATCAAATCTTGCAATGAAATTAGTAGACATGAGTTAGTGCTTGAGCAAAGGAGTGTTGGTAGATGTCCTGTGTGATGACTATGGATGTGTTTGAGGAGAAGGGGATTGAGGAGATTGGGGAGATACGTAAAACGAGGTGAGCCATTAGCTCATAATTAATTGAGTATTAACTATTTTAAATTTAAAAAATGGATTAATATGATTTTTTTAAAGCAACTTTCCTATAGAATTTTTTTTGCAAAAAACACACCGTTTAGTAGTTTGAAAAGCGTGCACGCAGAAAACGGGAATCAATCTCCCATATCTTCCCAGAACGAACAGAGCCTATATGTAGTAGCTGAAGAATCAAGGTGGCCCAAGAATTGCAGTTAAAAAGGAGATTTGGTACAAGAACCTTTACCTGAAAACTTCATGATGGCTTCCGATATAAAATAACCCAGGCCTACTTCCAGAAGGATGAGATTTATAGCTGAATAAATCATCATGATAGGGACTCATGTCAGGCCTTTCAGCAGCTTGTTGGTCACACTGCACAAAATGGTACGAATCTTAGACAGGTAGTGTCAACAGTCCATTGGTTCATTTCAGCAGACAACTTAATTGCGAATGTAAGCTTCAGCACCACTGAACAACTAACTACTCCTGGTCCCTGGAGACATGAATCTACTACATGATATAATACATAAACATTAGCACTAACAAAAAGAGCTCACAGGGGCAATCAACGACAGAAAAGACAAGTATTCTTCCGAACAATTGATATTGCACAGACAGTATGGTACACCAACAGTCACAACACACATTCTTCTCTGTTTAACCCAAACGCCGTTTCATATTGCATCAGATGCCCCCACATTATTATCGATTTTACTATGCATCTGGTGATCTGGAACTTATGAAGAAATCTAGATTATTAGCTACAACTAACAGCCTCAGTTTTTCCAAGGCTGTTTTACTTATAGTCTCTTCAAGCTCTTCTTCCTCGCATCAATCTTCTTCTTCTCAACCGGAGCTTTCACAGCATGTAGCCCATCCTTCTTGGGTACTGCTGATGCTCCCAAGGCAGGATCAGAAGGAGCAGCATTCTGATCCTGCAAATTAGAGCCAAATGCTTTATTTGCAGTGGAGGTAGATAATGCTGCTGGACCCAATGGTGTGTTCTTGCTGACAGCATTGTTTGACTGATCCACATTTAGAGCTGTGGTTGATTCAGAAATAGTCCCGCTCTTGGTCTTATTCTTGGGTTTAAGTGCATGGATGCTAGTGTATAGCCTGGATATGAAGCAACATGAAATAATCAGTAACTAATTACAGAACCACATGAAACTTTAGCAAGTGAAACAACATAGCATGCTACAGTGGCAATCCTAATATGGCATTCTTTGACCAGTAGAGCTCTAATCAAGGTTTGATATTACAACGCTAAAAGCTGACCTTGCATGCCGTGCATACTCCTCATAGTTCTCAAGCAACAATTTCCCAGCTTGCTCATTAAGGGCAGATTCAGGAAATGGTTCTATCAGAAGGCATCTCACTACCTGTCACATGCCAAGAAAGAACTCTTACTCGCTGTTGTGCTAAATCATAGCTCAGCAACTGCTTACAAAGTAACATTACTGGAATAATATGATTCTGGTTACCAGCAGAACATGTCTTAATCCAAGGCTAGGATTCCAATCCTTCTTCAGTGTGTTAACACATATTTCACCACTAGTTGCTATATTTGGATGGAAAATTTTTGTCAAGAAGAATCCTGCAAATCAAAAGGGAAGGTCAAAGACTTACAACCAAATGCCTCACTTGAAGAACTAAAGAAGAACATTACTGAAAGTTTTGAGGGATAGCTACCTTTAGGAGGAGACTGAGGGAAGTCACGAGACAACAATAGCTTCATACGGAATACTCCATTCTCATATGGAGTTCCAGCTGCACCAAGTCAAGATTCAGATTTTCAGAATATGGTGTAAGAAGTACAACAGGAAAAATAATACGGGTTCTATTATGCACTGCAAGCAGCAGAACAATGTGCTAGAATGGTGCAAAGCAAGCACAAGAGCATATATTGATATATCATTACCAGGTCCCTCAATATCAGCAAAAATGGTGGTGAAGTCATCGTCATTAACAATAACTTTAATCCCTTCTGGAGGTGACTCATCAAGACTCTTCAGTTCCTTAGCCAATTGCCTAACGACATTTGGTGGGAGGTTCTCGTTGGTTGCCTTGGTAATGCAGACATACAATTAGAAGTTAGAATCATGAAAGAGAGAATAGCTACTTTGAAGTGGTGTTCTCTTGAAAATGAATGAGGTCCCAAAATTATTAAATACTTCTGATGGCTTACCATGGAAGCAATAACAGCAGATAGGTAATTGTTTGGCAACTTCACTTGGAATTTGATTTCTACAGTGTGATCAATCGCCAAAACAAGCCTACAAGAAAATAAATAGATAATAGTTAGGGATGTGTGATTGGATTGATATAGAATGTTTGAACAAAAAAATTAGCAGAAAAAAAACAGTACAGCACTCAAAATATTTCAATTGATATCTACGGAGCAGCAAAATGAAGACTGTATCAGGTAACCAAAAATTAAAACGTGGCTTGCAAAACTAGAAACTATTGTTGCAGTAATATGCAATTGTGCATGCACCAAGCAAATATTATATCCAATACACTACAAATGAACAACTACTATATGTGCTAGGGGTCACTTAATGGTTCTAGATTATACTGCTATGAATGATACATACAATGAATATTTTAAAAAACAGTAAGTGGTTTCGTGCGGTCATCCCACGTTTTAGCATTTTGTGCAGCATAATCGGTCGCTTATCCGGTATAATTGGCCACTTGTGTGGCTTTAGCGGTACAAGGCTGGGGCACCTGTTTTTTAGAAATAAAAACTCACGATGAATGCAAAAGTGACTGGATAGCAACACATTGCATATGCCATGCAGGAGAGATCGATGTTATCATACATTGCATTTGTCGTGTTATCGCACAATAATCTTAACCTAAAAGCCATTTCTGTGTACTGATATACCAACTCGACAATTTAACATCACTTCCTACTGATATACCAACTCTTTCCCTCTCCACAAGTCCCCTCACGCATGCAAGTGCATGTGCACACTCACACCAAGTAAATTTAAGTGCTAAATTAGTAATTTAATCCCACTAGGAAGCAATGTTCTACTTAGTAACACTTGCAAACATGGAGTACTTCAACATAGTATCTGCAACATCGAGAAGCTAATAACACTGGAACAATGCACTAAGACCACAGACCAGAATTGGCGGTTTGCGTAAATAGGCTACGTACATTATCACATGCTACTGCAATATTGCAAATATGGTAATGAGCCATCTCCAAGCGCTTATTTATTACTAACTTGACCAATCAAGCGTATAAATAGTAACTACTACTAAAGTGCCAATTAACTTTTATAGCCTCGCTCCCTCCACTTACAGAGAGTTTTCGCGCGTGCAATCGCGCACTCCCGCCACACCATGCAAATACAATTCCTGCATATTTATTCAGGGCAAGTATATTCAGGGGCCAGTGCCCTGCACCCATGCATCATGTGTGAACAGAAAATTTAACAGGAACAACACGGAGTGCTTCTCGCTCTAGTGAACAGAAACCTAATCAACAATAGTCCTCTTAGAATTCACAAACATGTCCTGTCCCCCCTGCTCAGAGATGAGATTGGGCGCAATGTACTTCCGGATTAATAGATCGACCGATCGATCACACTCGCCTCCACTATCAACATAAAACGAGTCTTAACAAGATCTCATCTCCATCAACAGGACGAAACAGACGCCTTACCTGCGCTAAAAGGGCAAAGGGAAGCGTACCACGCGGAGCCCCGCCCGCCCGCCCACTCCCGCCGCTAAAATGCCGCCTCCGGGTGACCCGCCCACGAGATCGACGCAGCAGCACGCAACCAGCCAACGGTACGACGATCGGGGGGGAACGGCGGCGCCGGGCGATTCCCTTGCAGCAGCGGCGGAGGCGGCGGCCGGGCAATTGGGGCGGGCGGCGGGCAGGATGAGGAAGCTCCGCGCCGGAGAGAGGATCCCCGGAGGTGGGCGGCCGCCGGCGAGAGGCCGCGAGGGGGGAGGGGGAGGAAACCCTAGGTGCGTGGAGGAGGCGCTCTTCGATTTGGGGGGAGAAGGGGGGGAGGAGGAGGAGGAAGAGGGGTAATTAGGATTTGAGGGCGACTCGAGAACCTACGGAAATAAAAACGAGATCCGCGCGGTGCGCGGTGGTGCGCCGAGCGCGAGATCCGACCGTTGACGTCGGGGTGGGCCCCACGTGCACGGCGCGTGTTGGGGGGTGGGTCCCGCTTTGCCGTCTCGCCGACGCGCTCGGTTAGTTAGCCGTTGGGGGGTGGGGGAGAGGGGGCTTTGGTTGGGCCTTGGGCCGGGCCGTTTTCACGAGTTCGAAATCGTCCCGGCGAGCGTCGCCGGGGAGCGGTTGGAATGAGAGAAACCAACGGTAAAATTAGTAGAGGGCTCGAGGCTACTGCTTCATTCGTGCTAGAATATTATAACCTATAACTAATGGAATAACATAGTAATCCGAATCTGAATATATTTATCGGTTAGTCTCTTTAATTATAGGTTCTGTTTAAATTATAGTACTAAATTAAGTTATATTCGATTTTAGGTTGTAATATTCACATATGGAGGGAGTATGTGCTAAACTGCTTATCCATGTGTCGTTGGAGTTTGGAGTACGGATGCAGTATAACCAATGTTCCGTAAAGTTCACGAGAAACTACTATGGGCATGGTATATCTCCTGTGATTCTTGTATTGGCAAGAGAAGACTTGTCCTTTTACCCAAGAAGGGTCCATAGCCCCTTTTAAACAGTGGCGTAGCTAGGATTTAGAGTAAAGGTGATCGATTATACAATTTTTATTATATTAACTAGCATATATACTATAGTTTTAATCTCGATCAAATTTTTAGGTGGTCCATAGATCATAGTGCCACCTAACTAGCTACGCCCCTAATGGGACAACGCCATATTAGCTCAGGTTTTATCACCAAACGCTATGTATAAGGTGTGCACCTGGGCAGGCATCAACACGTGTAGCCAACCGCCGCAAACTAATCAAACAATAGAATTAACCACAGCTGACGATGAGCAGTGGCATTATCAGGCAGTTCATCACCGGGGCACTCCATTTTCTGCACCGTGTGATTATTAGTACACACATGTTCCTAAGATCCTAGTCACAATTGAGTGTGTTTCTGATTTGATTCCATCGGGGAGAAATGACGTAAAGCCAAGGACGAAGGACATCGCTGCTGTTGAAGCATAGCTTCGCCTGCTTGGCATCACAGTGACAAGAATCACAATCATGCTGTACGAATTTAGGCCTGCTGGATACTGACATGTGGCGTAATAGTGGCCAAACCATTGGGGGCCAAATGTCATGTCGACATACGAGATCATAACTGTACCAACACACAGCACGGGCTTAGACTATCTCCAACAGGCTAGGCATAGCGACACCCAAACCCAAAATACGTGCTCCAGGCTGCTGTAGCGGAAAAAAACAGGGTCCAACAGAGTACCCATACTAAGGACCTATTTTGGGTTCCAGCCGAGGCAGAACCCAAATATGAGCGCCCTCTCTCCTCGACCGAAACACCTGGCGCAACTATTTCGTGGGAGGTGGAGAGAAGAGGAAAGCGCACCTGGCCCCGGCGATAGGGAAAGCTCCGCCGCCGGCGAGATCTGCTCTGAGCTAGGCTTCGCAGGTATGGATCTCTCTCCAACCCCACCCTCCTTCATCCCTGGTCCCATCTCTCCTCTCTCTGGACGTGGATTTGGCCGCGGCCGCTCGCACCCTAGCCAAGGGCGCATCGCGCCGCATGCTGTGCCTAGCCCCGACGACGCCGCTCAAATTTTTGTTGACCGCACCCTCCCCGGCATGTTTGTGCCATGTTTAATTGAATCTCTGTTGTAATAGGATGATGGATAAAAGTATTGGTGGCTCAAGTGCTTGCGCTAGCGAATCTGAAGAAATATTTGGGACAGATCAGTGGGCTTTTGGTTTTTCTGCCGCTTTGCATTCTTTTGATGTTCCTCCGAACCCCCAGGTTTATTGCAGCCATGCATATGATGATTTTCTTTATTTACATATCAATACATCGATGATTAACAGTTCTTTTCATCACTAGTTCAACATGCATGGCTCGTCCCAAATGTCATGCCCACCTATAAATGAGCAACCTAGCTAGGGGCTCTCCATTGACAACAACATTGGCTCTGAGGACCCTCCATCATTGAAATCACAGAGGGCTGCAAAGAAGAAGAAGGTGTCCAGGAGAGGAATTGCATTCACCAAAGAGGAGGACATGGTGGTGTGTTCGGCATTTCTGAATATTAGCAAAGACCCTATTACAGGTAATCATTTGCAACATCTTTTATGAATTCTTTGATGCCCAAATAACATGGTGGCATAACATGCAGGTGTGAATCAAACTTCAGGTGGTTATTACAAGAGGATGCATGATTATTTCAATGAGCACAAACCTGAAGGGTCTAACCGTAGCCAGATTGCTATTCAGCACAAGTGGGCATTGATTCAGAAAGCGATAAACAAGTTCTGTGGGCACAAAGCAACTGTTGATAGGCTAAATGAGAGCGGAAAAAATGAGCAGGATCAGGTATACTTTCACTCATATTATCCTCCATCTATCTAATTTACATATGGTTACTTTCTAACCGGTTTAATCTATTTTTTTATAGAAGGTTTAATCTATATTCATATTTGCAGATAGATGATGCTGTACAAATGTACGAGAAGACAGAACCTTTTACCTTCATGCATTGTTGGAAACTACTGCGCAACGAGGCCAAATGGAACAATAAGTTTCTTGAGCTAAACAACTCTACATCACCTGATCGAATGGAACCTCCTTCAACTCAAGGCCATACTGTAGCCGGCCATGCAGAATCTGGGAATGAGAATATAGATACAGCACGGCCTGAGGGTAGGGATAGTGCGAAGAGGCGTAGATCGAAGAGCTATGCAGAGACATCATCATCTAGTACAACAGTTGAAGTCCTCCAGCGATTGCAGGAGAAATCAGAGAAGACCGAACTGAAGTAAGACCAGCAGATGGTTGAAATCCTTAGTAGGAAGGACGAAAAAATTAAAATTCAGAGGGATCTTTTCAACCTTCAGAAGAAGCATATGAAGATGAGTGTGAAGCAGCACAAGAAGGAAAATGAGATTAGGGAGAAGCAGACCGAGGCTCAACTGATGTCAGTTGAGTCTAGTATTATGTCCATTGACATTGAGAAGGTCCCCCCTTATCTGAAGAACTATTATCTAGGCATGCAACGACAAATCATGGAGCGCAGAGGATTCAGTAGTCCCTTGAACAACGGAGACTAAGGAGCGTGTGTGTTGAATATATGTCCAACTTGGTTCGCTTGAGTTGAACTTTTCTATTGTGTGCAACTTTGTACTATTATCTATTGGAGTGATGTGTGTCTGTTCATGTAGTGACTATTATCTATTGGAGTGATGTGTGTCTGTTCATGTAGTGACTATTGTTCATTTCAGCAACAAAATGTCATATATTTCTTATCAACAACAAAATGTCATATGTTTCTTACCAACAGGCAACAAAATATCTTTCAGCCACTATAGTTCATGTGAGCCGCCAACAAAATACAAAGGTCTTATGAGTAGGCAGCAAAAAAAACTAAGCCTACAACTAAAGACTAGTTCCTGTGATTTGGAGCAAAGGGACCAGAGCATTGGCCATATAGCATCTACATGTGTTCCATCATGTCATTTTGAAGCAATACTGCTGTCTCTCTGTCCTGAATGATGTTTTGAGCATCAACAAGTTTCTCAATTGCTGGGATTTCCCTATCCTGGTTAATAGGTGGGTCGGACACTCCAGGCCATTATGATGGATGAACAGTAGGTAGCTGAACCCCACGATCATCTTCAACTACCATGTTGTGAAGTATGACACAAGCACGCATGATGGAATTAAGTACTTTTGGACTCCATAAACGAGCTGGCCTATGCAAGATTTTCCATTTAGCCTGCAGGACACCGAAAGCTCTCTCCACATCCTTTCTACACGACTCCTGTTGCTCTGAAAATACCTTTTGTTTGTTGCTAACTGGCAAAGCAATGCTTTTCACTAGTGTAGCCCAATCAGGATAGATGCCATCTGCTAGGTAGTATCCAAGGGAATAGATGTTGTCATTGACATGGAACTCAACAGAGGGTGCCCTCCCGTTAGCCACATCATCAAAAACATTGGAACGATGCAAAATGTTAATGTCATTGTGAGACCCTGGTAAACCAAAGTAAGCATGCCAAATCCTAAGATCCTCGGTCGCCACTGCCTCAAGTATTACAGTTGGCTTGCCTTTGTGCCCTCTGTACATGCCTTGCCAACCAGTCGGGCAGCTAGACCATTCCCAGTGCATGCAATCAATGCTACCTATCATTCCAGGAAAACCTCTGGCCAAATTGATGCTTAATATGTGCTCTATCTCCTCACTCCTGGGAGGACGAAGAAATTCTTTGCCAAACACCTTGATCACAGTCATAACAAATTCCTTCAGGGTCTTTAGGACAGTACTTTCTCCCATTTTCAAATGATCATCCAACTCATCAGCCGGTCCTCCATATGCTAGCATCTTTAGAGCCACCGTGCACTTGTGAAGAGCAGAGAATCCTAATTGCCCAGCAGCATTTCTCCTCTGTGTGAAGAACCTGTTCTTGGCTGTGACCTCATCCACTATTCGAAGGAACAATTCCCGTCTCATGTGAAACCTACAACCCAAAATTACAGTTGTTTATCAAATTAATTCAATATATCTACAAGAATAGTGAGCAATATACAATTGATCATGAAAATGTTGGCATTTCCTTCAACACAAATATGTCATGAAAATGGAAACTGGGCCAAAGATTCTACCTCCTCCTGAAATGTTCTTCATTGTACAGTGGACGTTCAACGAAGTAGTCCTCATTCAATTGCCAGTCTGCTGCAATTCGATCACGCTTATAAGTCTTGTGGCCAGGGACTGAACCTCCCCAAGGGCATTTTCGTGGCGTTTGGGTGAGGATGACCACTGCGGCCATGATCTCATCGTCCTCAGAGTATGTTGCGGCTGTCCCAAACATTGACATTTTGACGTAACTCCAAGCCATGGCCACCACAACGGAAGTGCAGGTCTAAAGTCAAGCCGATTTAGGGACAAATTAGCCACAAATTAAAAGGGAATGTGACATCGAACAAGCAAATGCTAGAAATCAGATTACCTGTGTTCTGATTGACTCTGCTGCGCCAACGTTCGGCCTTGTCCGAACGGTCGCTCGCCGGCGGCTACCTCGCTGCCATTGAGACTCCCTTCTCACATGCAGCCAGGGCGGCAAAACAATCCCGCCATCGAGCTAACCCCGCAGTCCCGCGCCCCGCGCCCGGTATATCTCGCACGACACCCTCCGTTTCCCGCATAAAAATTTCATTGCGGGCCCGCGAAGGAAACTGTCCGCATTGTAGGGTTTCCTTTTGCGTTCGCTGTTGGAGAAGGCAAGAAATAGGTGCGTGACCCTTTTGCCACAGGCGACGCGTACCGTCCAATGGGTCTCCTGTTAAGGGTATTATTGTTGGAGATAGTCTTATGAGTTTCGAATGCATGCATGGTCCCTTCTGCTGGCAGTTGCCGCCTGCCGGTGTGTCCCGTGACCAATCGAGAAATCATCTTCCTCACCGAAAGAGAAATAAAAGTAAACAGTCATTTTTTTTCTAAGAGTTGGTTAAGAAAATCTCCAGAGTCCTACAAGTGGTCTCAAGAACAGGGTGCGCGCCATATAATATGATGCTATGTAAAGATTTTAACATAGATGCCTATCTTTTAGGGTAGTTGTGTTCCAGTCTCCTTAGGCTGCGTTTGTTTGTATGGGTTCCTAACTCACATATCTCGTTTTCCGCGCGCACACTTTTTAAATGGTTAAACGGTGTTTTTTTTAAAAAAATCTTCAATAGGAAAGTTGTTTTAAAAAATCATATTAATCCATTTTTCAAGTTAGTTTTAGCTAATACTTAATTAATTATATGCTAATAAGCTGCTTCGTTTTCTGAACTGGAAGGCTTTATTAAATTTTATATTATTAAAATAACAAGATTTTTGTATTGTATACCTTGTGGTAAGAAATGGCACTACATATCTATCATTAACTTCACACAGGTCCACTTATCAGTGTCTCTCCTCCCTCCTAACCCCTTTCTCTCCTCCACGCACTTAGATTCCATTACCTCATCGCTCCCTACCATAATCCCCCCCCCCCAATCACCAAATGCCATGACTCTCTCTTTCTTGTTGCCCAATGCTGAACACCAAGAGTTGCCTCTCCTCCTAGTCATCGAACGCTATGCTACCTTCACCTCCTCCTTGTCGCCGGATGGGATGGAAAAGAGGAACTCAGGGAGCTCTACGTAGCAAACACAAAATTGTTGTGGATCCATAGGCTTCGTGCGGCTCAGATCTTGTAGTTGTTCGTATTTTGGCGATGACGGCAAGCTTGAAGGTGTAGATGGAGCGGTAATGATGAGCTTAACGTCTCATGGTGAGTTAGAGATGAGCTTGCTCGTAACTCATCAGAATACTATCTTTCTCCTTTGGTTTTGTAAGGTGCCACTCCCATTATCTCTTTCCTTTTGAACCACTCTTCTAGATCATTCTTTTTTTTTCATGGGGCACTCTTGTCCTCTGCAGGGCACGAGGAGTCTTACAAGGTTATTTGATGGGCTGACATGGAGTTAGGACAATCTTCTTTCTAGAGCATCACAAATATTTAGGGCCAATTTGGATTGCTACCAAAAACATGCCCTACCAATATTTTGGTAATTTGAATAGTACTTGTGTTTGATTTGGATTGAAGCCCATTCATTGGTAATACCTAATCTAGATTTGGCATTATCTAGAACATTCTTTACTACAATTTCACATTTTGACTCTATGTTGGTAGCAAACCAAATATGATCAAAAACAATCTTACCTTACCAAATATTTGGTAATATTAAAACTTGCCTAGATTTTGGTACTACCAAAAAATTGGCAGGGTAACAATCCAAATAGGCCCTTACTACCTAATTTATGGGTATTAGTTGTTGTTGTAGCTATAATGGTGAAAGAAGAAAAATGAATAGTAAGCTGGACCCCACAACCACTGGCCATGATAGAGAGATAAGAAAAATCATTTATTTATTCCTTATGACTAGGTAGTCAGCATATCACCTGATATTTGTTACGTACTACTCCCATAATATTTACAACTTGGTAGTACTAGTATTTTATTCCTTACAACCCACTTTACATGCATATTGTGGATGCCCGATATGAAGAGTTGAGCCACTCGCTACCTCGTCACACTAAATGGCCTAATTAAGAGAATCCTACGAACAATCTCATATTTTTCTTATGCTTATAAGCTAAATTTTAAATTTTCAATCTTCAATTTAGATTAATGTTGAGGTTTTTCTTATCCTAGTTTATTTTTTAGTCTTTATTTTTAGATTGCTAAGAATACATATACAAAATTTTTATTAATAAATTATTTTTCGTTTGCAAATAAGGCCGATTTTAGTTTCAAACTTCCAACTTTTCCATCACATCAAAACTTTCCTACACACAAACTTCCAACTTTTCCATCATATTTTTCCAATTTCAACCAAACTTCTAATTTTAGCGTGAACTAAACACACCCTAAGCCAAACGATGGAGCCATAAATTTCTACGTTCTCGGCACGTCTCACGGTCTCACGCCGTTTGCACGAAACAAACGTGACACTGATACACACACGTACGGCAACAAACCGAATACGTACGAAAACTCCACCTTCCCAAGTCACGCACGGAGCAAAGAGACGAAAGTTACCGAAACAGAACACGGGGACGACGAGACGCACCTTAAGGGTGTGTTTGGTTGCCTGCATGGAACCTGGCTCGCACACATGGATGCAGTGGGTCGCTGTTTGGTTGCCTGCACCTTACTCCTAGCCTGGTTGAGCGGATGCAAAAAAAGCCCCCACAGCCAGGCTGAGCAGGAACGCTCGATTTGAGCTTCGCTGCTCGGCCAGGCCCGCGCGATGCAACGCGCTGCACCCGCGTGTGCAAGGGCAGGTGATGGGGTCACCACCCCGCCCCTTGCCCCCTCCTCATTTTCTCCCAACGAACGATAGGGCGACGACAAGCTCTACGGAGGGAATGGCACCCGACGAATCTGACTTGTTGCTGCATCCCCCTCCTCTTCCCACCATCCCCCCCTCAATTTCTGGCCACCGCTGTGCCCAGACATCCTCGCTAATGGCGTGAGCACTGCCAGATCCAGCTAGTGATGAGGAGGCAAAAAGCTTGACGGCGACGAGCTCAGCGGAGGGCGCGGCGACGAGGACAGCGAATCCACCGTGCTGTCGCGTCCCTCCTCCTCTTCCCACTGTGCCCCCATCTTCAATCGTCGGCCACCGTCGTCTACCTCTATCAGCCAGATCTGATGGAGCGGAGGAGCGGCGAGCAGTGAGCAGCAGACGGAGAGGAGCATGAGAAGATGGGCGGAGGAGCAGTGGACGAAGAGAAGCGCCGGAAGACGGGCGGAGGAGCGGCGAACGGCGGGCAGATGGGCGCACATGTGGCTGTGGGCAGAGAGGAGTTGATGGTGACGAAGGCAGCACCGATCCCCTTCCTCTATTTCTTTCGTTTCTTTTTTTTGCCCCTCGTTTTGCGTTTTCTCTTTCTTTCTTTCGTTTTTCACTAGCAACAGAGAAATCTGTATGTAGAATTACTAGTAGCAGATTAGTTTCACCGGTTCATCCACCTTAAGAATTCTTTTTAATTATTTTTTTATATATTGTAGAGGTAACCTCACCTAACTATATGTATACGAAGAGATAACCACACTCACATCCATGCAACCAACCAAACAAAATTCCTTCTAAACAGTATCCCTTATACAGGCAACCAAACAAAATCTCATGCTAGCCTGGCTAGACCAATACAACTAACCAAACAGCTACATATGTATTCTCTTGGCCAGGTCAAACTCAGCCTGGATGAGAGAGATGAGCCAAGCTAGGGTGATACTGGTAACCAAACACACCCTAAATTTGTCGCGTCACCCCCCTGCTGAAACGCAACACATCCCGCCAAAGACGACGACGACGAAATACCAGAGACGCCATCGCCACGGAGACGTGAACACCGAGCGAGCGCTCTCTCTCTCTCGCCAAAAAACGTACGTTTTCTGGCGCATTGTCAGCGTGTGCCTTGGCCAAATTTACCCACGCAAGCTAGCGGCATCTGACGCGCGCGCCGCCGATGAAACGGCCCTGCCGCTTTGGCATCGTGCGGTGCCACGGTTAACCGCACCACCACCACCACCAAGCACCAACAACAACAACAAAAAAACGCATTGATTGCGCGGCGACGCGAGCCACAGCCACAGCCCCCACCGGGTTTAATACCATCGCGTTGGCTGGCCTGGCATCCATCAGCAGTGGCAGTGCAGTGCAAAACGAGAATTAATCTAGGCTAGCTACTACCACCTGAGTTTGCTGTTGCTGTTGCTGTTGTTGCATGCGGCTGTGACGGCGGCGGCGGAGATGATGTGCGGGAAGGAGGAGAAGCTGCTCGGGGTGCAGAAGGCGCCGGGGAGTTGCCCGTACTGCGGCGGAGGGGTGGCGGCGACGGACGTGGAGGCCAAGTGGGTGCTCTGCTTCCTCCCGCTCTGCCTCAACAACAAGCGGAGGTTCTCCTGCACCGCCTGCAACCGCCGCCTCGTCTCCTACCCCGCCATTGTCCATGACTAGTAGTAGTAGCGACCTCTCTTTCTCTTCTCTTCCTTTTTCTTTTCTTTTGTTTTATTTTCTTTTCCCCTGAATCGGAGATTTGTCGTCGTCTATCTTCTCCGGGAAGGTGATTTGATAAATTCTGTTCTAGATCTGGAACTATCTGCTTCTTTCCCAGCGAGAAGAAAAATAGAGCATATGTAGTATTTGATGAGTTGGTTCTTGTTGCGTTTATTTTTTGGTTCGTCCATGGATGGTGAACAAGGGGTGTTATTGCCGATGCTGCGTGTACGACGATGTGTTGGTTCCGTGATGCTAGGTACCTAAAAGAAAGAAAAAGACTGCGCGAAGTTGAGTACTGCTTCTATGTGATACTCGCTCAGTCCCAATATATTGCAACTTAGATGGACCAATATATTAGGACGGAGGGAGTAATCTGTTTAACTGATACGGGTGTTGTTCGTACTACTCTATTCCAAAAAGAAATTCAATATTAGCAACTTGCGTATTCAGGTTTATTGTTAGGATTAGATCATTTTAATAGTGGAGGTAGATAATTATTCTTTTATTAATAGACGATACATCTATTGATAGTGTGGTGTTTACAGTGACTTCATCAAGATTATATTTTTCATATTTTTCATGTTTTTGAAGGTGTTTATATAGGTGAGATGTGCGAATGTAATTATAAGGACAATTGTGTATGTATTGAGTGTCTACGATTATACTGTTTTTAAAGTTATGCCGTTCTTTTGTTTATAAGTATAGGATGTACGTGTACGTTTTATTAGAGTGAGTGTGTGCATGTCAAACGTCATGTTTATATTACTCTTTCTGTCCTCAAAATATAACAATTTTGGGTGGATGAAAAATAACATAGTACTATGAATTTAGGCATAACCTATATTTTAGGACGGTCTTATATTTTAGGATGGTGAGAGTACTGTTTTTCTTTAAAAACAAAAGGGGGAAATTGTCACAAGGCGATAAGGCCTTGGTGCTATCAGTCGCGGCGGCGCATCGCCATCATGCGGGTAGTTCGGTCAGTTTGCTGGTCGAGAAAGACGTGTATCTCCCCTCCCTCATCGTCCGTCCGTCGCGATCGTCGTTGGATTTGCCGATGATGACTCGCGCGTGCACCAGGCAGCACAGGTAGACCCATGAAATCGAGCTAGTGTGTGGCATTGGTTTCCCATTCAATCTTTAGACGGGGCTAAAAACTTTTTAGCCCATATAGGATGTTTGGACGCTAATTTAGAGTATTAAATATAGACTAATAAAAAAACTAATTTCATAAATGAGAGCTAATCCGCGAGACGATTTTTTAAGTCTAATTAATCCATAATTATCAAAAGTTTACTGTAGCATCACATTGTCAAAATCATGGCGTAATTAGATTTAGAAGATTCGTCTCGTGAATTAGTCCAAGCTTATGAAATGGGTTTATAATTAGTATATGTTTAATACTTCAAATTAGTATCCAAACATCCGATGTGACAGGGATTTGAAACAAGTCCATAAAAACTAAACAGCCCCCTGTACTACAAACTAGGAGTAGCTTTGGGTATTTGCCTCCGTGCCTCACGGTATCTGGTGACTGTGAGAGCGATGAGATGGACAACGTTTCTGTGTCATCAGACATGAGGTGACAGAGTTGGTCGGTGCGCTGTCCACAACAAGCTCAACTGAGATTCGTACTTAGGTTTAGTTTAGTTTCCTTCAAACTTTCAAAAATTCCGTCACATCAAATATTTGGACACATACATAGAGCATTAAATGTTGACGAAAAAAATTAATTGCACAGTTTGCATGTAAATTGTGAGATGAATCTTTTGAGGCTAATTACGCCATGATTTGACAACGTGGTGATACAATAAATATTTGCTAATAATAGATATATTAGGCTTAATAAATTCGTTTCACAGTTTACATGCGGAATTTGTAATATGGTTTGTTATTAGTCTACGTTTAATACTTGAAATTTGTGTCTGTATATGTCAAAAAAAAATTGGAGGAGGGCCTAAACACGGCCTTACTCCCTCCGCCACATCCTAGTACAAGTGTGTGTGTTTAGATCGAGGGGTGTAAAGTTTTAATATGTCATATCGGAAATTATATAGGGTGTCGTATGGGGTGTTCGGGTACTAATAAAAAAACTAATTACAGAATCCGTCAGTAAACCACGAGACGAATTTATTAAGCCTAATTAATCCGTCATTAGTAAATGTTTACTGTAGCACCATATTGTCAAATTATGGAGCAATTAGGCTTAAAAGATTTGTCTCACAAATTAGTCGCAATCTGTGCATTTAGTTATTTTTTAGCCTATATTTAATACTTCATACAGGTGTTCAAACGTTCGATGTGACATGGTGTAAAATTTTTGTGTGGGAACTAAACAGAGCCTTTGTAATAGGATATGTCACATCCACCCAAAATCCTTTACATTATAGGATGGAGGGAGTACTTTATCCGTCCTATATTATTGTTATTCTTAGTATATAGTACTAGCATAAAGTTTGAGAAAAATAATACTATAATATTGCTTGTTAAATGACATATGGTTGAATATGAGAAGATGGCTACGGGTAGAAAGAAAAAAAATAAATTATAAGTGATTAATAGTTTAAGTAGTACTTCATTGTAATAATTATTTTGAGGTAAAGTTTAAATTCAAAAGAAATAAAGGACGGATGTACTAAGTTCAATCGAGTGCTAAATACTCCCTCCATTTCAAATTGATCTACATATAGTTTTTTCTTAAATGATCTACATATTTGTGTTCATTAAGTCTAATCGTTATTTGTTCATTGGAGTAAATGGACATTGATGCATGCATCACACAATTATTTATAACCCACATGCAATATTTTGATTTGCTATTGGCTAGAAAACAGTGGGGTTAGTGCATGCATCGAGTTTGTTGCTAGAGTAAATATAGTACGAGAGAGTTATTAGTTTTTCTTAGTCTTGGTGTATCTATGAAATATGTAGATTAATTTGGAATGAAGGGAGTAACGTTAGGAGTACCGCACCAGCAAAATTAAGGCAAAACTCATACTCCCTCCATCTAATTTTGATAGTTATATTTCATCTTAGCACACAAACCAATGATAAATAATTCTACTTATCATCCATTTAAACATGCTACTAGTTACTCCTTGTAAACAAGCGATTCATTAATATTTACATTTCGCGATGCTCATATAGTCAATCTTGTGTGGAAGAATAAAGAGCCACGCATTAAATCCGAAAAAGTCAATTAATATGATATATTGTTGGGTTGAAATATGTCTATCAAAAATAAATTTTCTGATTTAAAAATATGCATATCAAAAGTAGATAGAGGGAGGATATCCGTGTACCAAAGTTTGGTGAGACATCAAACCACACGAATATACTGTATCTCCATAACTCAGGTTAACAGTTATTCTCAGCCCGCTTCACGGCAGCCCAATGCAGACCTAGAAGCCGGTAATTCAAGCTCGCCGAGTTAGCGTGTGGAGGCTCGAATCCCGCACGGCCCAAACCACATGTAGCGGAGCGTTTTCTCATAGCCATTTTCATGGGCATATTTTTTATGAAATTATTTTTACAAATCTTTATCAGAAAAACTTTCATCTGAATAAGTATACGTTGGGAAGGTAGCTGCGTTAAATAGTACTCCTCCCTTTTTTAACGTATGACGCTGTTGACTTTTGATCAATGTTTGACCACTCGTCTTATTTAAAATTTCGTGCAAACATAAAAACATTCAAATCATGTTTATAGAACATTTGATGCTAAATCAAGTCATAATAAAATAATTAATAATTAAGTAAAATATTTAAATCATGTTTTAGAACATTTGATTATAAATCAAGTCATAATAAAATAAATTATAATTACATAATTTTTTTGAATAAGACGAATACTCACATGTATTTCAAAAAATCTGTTATACATTGAAAAACGTTGAAAAAAACGGAGAGAGTAATTTCGCTTGGGTGAGGAACCTAAACACTGGTTGCTATCCCGGCAAGCAAGCAACCTCCTTCTGTTACAAGCCCACAGGAACGCAAGCCTCTCAGTTCTCGAAGTACCTGGGTTCTCTGCATCATCATCGTCGTCATTCCAAAATAAAGCCCTGTGCATACTGATGCAACTGATACAAATTTAAGGAAGCATCCGTTGCATGCACAAATTTACTGGAAGTCTGAATTCATAGGATCGATGCTCACTGATCAATGGACGGGAGAAGCCAAGAGGTTTCTGTTCACTGAATCACTCCTCAACGGGACCTGAATATTCAACTGCGGTGCATATCTTTCTTGAGATTCCAAAGCCTGATGTAGCCGGGATGCTTGACAAATTATAATGGAGAAAGTTATACTCCAGACAACCTGAGCTGTTTCATGTGATTAATTAGTATGATCGGTTGCTGTTTATGTCGTTTGACTGGATTCCATTGGCTACTAATGAAGTAACCCATTTATACTTGTTTTTTCATGTTTCTTTGGATATATACTTTCCTTCTCTAAGTTGAAAAAAAAAGAGAAGAAATCTTTGTTCTGATAAACTTATAGGAAATTGATCTATAGCTAGTTTTGCTGTGCTGTAGGAGTCCTCAAAAGCATGAACCCTCTTCACTTCGTCAAAACAGAGAACTTTTCATAACAGCAGCTTTGGATGGTTCGGACTGATTAAAGGCGGCCTTCATGTAAGAATGCAAGCATGCATTATGTTTAAGTTAAGTTAACCCGACTGAAGACTAATTAGTCGGTAATTAAACAATTCAGAGCCACAGTATTCTAGGCCATCTTGCATGTTCCATGCAACAAAGGACATCCCACTAGCAGCAAAAAATACAGAGGTTTCACATGTGGGGCAGGCCATGGATCTAGCTACCATTTGACCCTTAGACAGTTAACTATTGATCGACCAACACTGTTAGGCAGACAAAGACAATATTACTCCTAACAATCATAAGATACTCCCCACATGTGGATCCACTGTTAAACCCTTTGCTCTGGACTCATCAATGCAAGCTACATAACGCCTTTACACATCAATAAACAATGCTGTAATTAACTATCTACCAAGTTACTACTATTACTACCATCCTTCAGAGTTCTAAAAAATCTGTTCATGCAGGGATTGGATTGAAGCAGCCAGCTCTTTAACCAAAGAGTACCAGAGTGATCTTGCCATGCACTGTGGAAACATCATGTATTACTTTAATTTATCCCAGTGTAGGATCGAAGTTACTACAGTTACCTTTGCAGCTGTGGCAAAGATCAGGCAAAAATGTGCAGAGCGATAATGTGTGTTTGAACAAAGGGAATCAACTGGTGGAATCTTTAGTACCGCCAACCCAACTTGTCAAATTAACGGCTGAACTCTTCATACTCAAGGCCCTAACCTTTACTTTGATGCCAAAACAGTTGCAGAAAAAAATAAAAAATTGTAATCAAGGGGTGTCTTTCCTTTGCATTTCTCTCTAGCTAGGATCCTACTTGATCTCATTTCCCTATTCTTCAGCTCTGGTAGTTCTTCAGGTCTTCAAGAAAGCCCATATCATATTTCTTTTGCATTTTCCTCTAGAAACCTAGATCCTATTTTTTTCCCTACTCTTTCTTTTTTGCCTTCTTCAAGAACACTATATCCCAAGAAGCACATAGTAGAGTATCGTGATCGGGAGCGCGATGAGCATCCCAAAAATAACCCTGAAAATTTCACATTTATATATTTTAGGCTATATACTTCAGCAACCGTATGGACGAACAAATAAAAAGTTTAAGCATGCATTTCTTACGCTGTGCTAAGTATTTGAGGATGGCAATTGTACTCCTTGGCAAACACAAACGGGACAATGCCTTGTGGAAGTGCTGCCTGTTTGACAATCAATTAATCTATAAGATCACCACAATACATTCCAATTCACCATAATTACAAAATTTAATATTTTTTTTCTTTTAAGATGATTGCAAGAAATAAAGAATCTACTGCTTACCTGAACAATGGCAACATGCAAGAGTACTCCCCTGAGCCCAATGGCAATGGAAGTAGCTGCAATAACAGCTGGACCAGTCAAGAACCTCACTGCCATTGCAAATGTCGCAACGGTCTTGCCACAAGAAATGATCTTTGGTTGCAGAGCCATGAACAAGCCTGGGTTACATATACTATTGTCAGAATTTCTTGGTCAAAGCAAAGAAAAAACTCACTAGTTATGGCTATAGATATGTATCAAAAAGGTCAACTCTGTACCTAAGCTGAACATAGCCATTCCTAGCCCTGCATCTGACAATATTGATATTGAGCCCTTTATTATTGAAGGCATTTGGATATTCCACCTGATCCAAATTCACAAAGTCAATAAGAAATTAAGCATATATTTTCACAATGTAAAAAAAAAATTGTATGACAAGAGAATCAATGCTAGATGTATCATGCATGTATGCAATTTTAGATGCTTGCAGGCATGTGCTCCTCCCCACTAAAAATGCCCTGTTCTTGCAACCCTCCCTCTAGATGTGCCATCTAATGGTAAGATAGTAGTACAATGAATCAATGATGCATCCATATCATTGTACATTTTTTGCTCTTCTTCTTGTACACATGATGGATCATCTAGTTAGTTGAGCCGAATTCGCCGTGTCTGTCTTGGATGGGGACAAACACGGCAATCGCAGCTGATTCGGTAGATTTGGTCTCTGCTGCTAAACTCCAGGGCTCACATAAGACCTGCATCTGCACCTGCATCTGCATACGTGTGTATGTTCTTTGCATGTGCTGGACCAGATCCGAGACCAACGTAATTATCATGTGCTCTCACATGCGTTCAGAAAACACTAATCCAGTTGTGAAGTTAAGTAAGTTCTCATCGATCTTGCCTCTTCCTAGATTAAAATTTCAAGCAATCTAGCAACGAATAGCATAGCAAAAATATATCCTTTTTTAGCTTCGAACAACATAAATTGATCAGATCGTGAACTCAAGTGTATATTACTTATTTGGTTTAGATTACTATGCAGATTATCGATTTCATTATACAAATAAATTAAACAATATAAAAAAAACTTAACAACTAGCTTAAAACAAGTAATCTAAGTAATGTAGTAGAAGAATATTTTTTTTATAAAATACTTTTTTGAAATGGAGAGTAAATAATCTGTTTTGATAATTCGGTATAAGTTGAAAAAAAGCGCCCTTGTCCTGAAGATAAACCGGGATAAGCGATCTGCCATAGCTGTGGGATATCAAAATGTATTGGCAGAAGAGTGTTCCATCTTAGAGGGAAGCGACAGGGAAAGCGGGCATCGATGAAGTGGAACTGAGGAAGCGAGAACGTCAGCTTGAGTAACGAAAACATCGGTGAGAATCCAATACCTGAAGGAGACGAGGGACCAGACGAGGCCGATGAGGCTGGAGTAGGTGTTGGGGTTTCTGATGAGCTTGCGCCACACCATGATGAGGATGAGCCGCGTCATCACGCTCGTCGGCGGCATCGGGTGCGCCGCCTCCGCCAGCCCGGGCACGTCGGCGCCGCCGCCCTTCTTCCTCGGCGCCACGTACGGCGACCCCGACACCGGGAACTTCGCCGCCAGCCCCGCCGCCGGGCTCTTCAGCCCGTCCTCGATCTCCACCTCGCCGCCTCCGTTCTTCGCCGCCGGCGTGACACTGCCACTCACCCCTGTGGCATGCACGCACCATTAGACGAAGCCTTGAACACATGTGGTGTGATCGTCGTCGTGTGCGTCAATGGATGGATGAGAGAGTACCTTTGGGAGTGGCGCCGTCGACGGGAACGGCTGCCGGCGGCGGCGCGGAGGCAAAGTCGGTGGAGGCGGCGTGGTTGACGGCGTTGCGGAGGTTGGCCTCCGACACCGGCGACGCGCTAGAGCTCCACACGAACATGTGTAGCTCCTTGTTGGAGTTGGAGTTTGAGCCCCCGAGCTCCTTCTTCCTGTAGCAATGGCGACAAAATCAAAAATCCAACTCGATCAAAACACGATCGATGAACAGAAATTTTGAGGTGTTAATAATCAGTTTCATTTTACCTTGGCGCCGGCATCATGCCGGGGTTCGGGGCGGGATACGACGGCGGGTCGGCGGCCTTGCCGGAGGCGAACTTGTTGGTGACCTGCTCGTCGAGGCCCTGGGCGCGGCCGCCGGCGCCGCCGTGCTGCGCCATGGGGCTAGCCATCTGGCTGGCCATCTTGCTGCCGGAGAACATGGCGTAGAAGTCGGCCTGGTTGAAGCTGGACGCCCGCGGCGTGGGCTCGCGCGACGTCTGCAGCGAGTAGATCTCCACGCCGGTGAGGTTGGAGGCGCGCGGCGTCATGGCGTTGGACGCGCCGTACGCCCGGGACACGCCGGAGCGCGCCGCGCCGCCGCCGCCGCCCGTGGTGGAGGCCGAGGCGGAGCGGCGGATGACGACGTGGACGCGGCCGTCGCGCCCCACCTCGGCGTCCGCCTGCAGCGCCTCCCTCCCGTTGAGCGAGACGACGTCGGAGTCGACGCGGAACGAGGCGATGCTGGCGCCGACGTCCGGCGGGAACTGCTCGGAGATGAGCGCCTTGGCGCCGCGGTACTCGAAGAGGAAGAGCATGAGGGTGTACCAGATGACGCTCTGGAGCACGACGATCTGCACCATGAGCGAGCCGGAGAAGTCGCCGTACATGGCGCGGAGCAGCGGGATGCCCATGACCAGCGTGTTGGGCAGCGTGGACAGCGAGAAGAGGGTGATGGTCCAGTCGAGCGACGCGGCGGCGCCGCCATTGCGGCGGTAGCGGGAGAGCAGGTTGTGCCAGACGGCGAGCGCGGCGAGGATGACGAGCTTCTGGAGCGAGTCGGCGGCGAGGAAGCGGTAGTTCATGGAGTAGGGGTCGTTGGTGGAGATGAAGTGGAAGGAGAGGAGCGGCACGGCGAAGACGGCGACGAAGCGGTTGATGCCGGAGCACTGGTCCGGCGTGAAGATCCCCCACCACCGCACCGACCCGTACGCCAGGAACATCGCCACGTACAGCGGCACAATCGCCGCCAGCACGTCGTAGATGTCGCGTCCGGTGATCATCGCGCCGGCGACGGTGGCGGCGGCGGCGAGCTTTTTTTTTTCTTTTTTTTTTCTTGACACAAGAGAACGAGCTAATTAAGTGTGGTAAGAGAGGCACAAGGATGGTTATATAGCTGGAGAAGATGCCATGACGACGGTGGCGATGACGCAGTTAGTTAATGGGAGTGTTAGATTGACAATTAGTTGTAGTTAATCACCACTAGCAGTGTTAATTAAGTGGTAAATACTTTGGTAATAAAAATGGTAAACACTGAACTGGTTCAAATTGAAAGACAACGGCCATAACCCTAAAAAGGAAGATATTCATGTTTTTTTTTTCCTCAGGTTAAACTTCTGGTGTATGAACATCTATACTTTTCTCTTTTAAAATTGGGAAAATTGGAACCATGCCATTATAATTTTGTAAAATTTGAGATATACCATCCTGACTCACATATCATTGACTCAGGTGGGTCCTACTTATCATTGAGATACCAATGACATATCTCAAACTTTGCAAAATTATAATGGCATGGTTCCAATTTACCCCTTAAAATTACAATAAAAATATAGATGTTCATAACACGCGCACACTCACCCCTTATATATACACACACACCCTATTCCATAAACACATTTAGAAAATTGTAAATGCAAGTGTTCGTATCAAGTCTAGAATTTGAAACTACATGAAATAAAAAAAAGGTTAAGTTACACTCATTTGGCACTATTCATAAATTTTAATAAAATATTTAGTTTGAAAACATAGAAAATGATATGCATAGATTTATCTTAAAAATATTTTCATAATCATAAGCTTAATAAAACTTTTCAGCCAAATGCCAAAGACTGAAACGAAATCAAACGACATACACTTATGACCGGAGAGATTAGCAGTGCAGTAGAGCTGAAGCTATAGGTATTAATTCGAGTTGGGCTCCATTCATATAGGTGAAGCTATGTTAATTGATTCGATTTCCATAGTAACCTCAAGCCTCTACCTGCCTAACTAAGGGGGCATGACATTGACTTAACCAGTTAACCTATATATGTAGCTAACCAAGTTGCTCAGTACGTAATTAAGGCCACGCCTTTTGGTACCAAAGTTCAAAGGGGAAAAGTGGAAGGGCGAAAAACTATCGGCCCCGTCGTTTCGGCATATTTGCAAACGAAAAGTGATGTGTGAATAAAACTTTTATATACGTGTTCTTAGCGATCTAAAAGCATAGACTGAAAAATAAACTTCGATGAAAAAACTCAAAATCAGCTTCAAATTTAAGGTTAAAAATTTAAATTTTGAGTGATAAACATAAGTATAAGCGAAAAGATGAGATCTTATAATTTTTTAACCGAGTCAACTACTGTTTAGGACAATTGACGAATAAGCAATAAAGTTTTGCCTTTTCAGTATACTTTTGAGGAAAAAAAAGGCAATCATAAAACAGTTTTATGTGTTATCTCATTCTCTATTTTACACTCCAAATTAACATGTGTTCATTTTGTTTTTTTTCTATATTTTTATTTATATGATATGATTGTCCTATGGTACCCATGTGTCTAAACCAGGATGTGTTTTTTCTTACTAAAACATATGATAAGGTTTATCGCTACTCAGGGTATCACGGTTACCGAGAAAACCATGAGATTACTTTGAAACTGTAAGGTTTAAAAATTGAAAAGGTTCATGATAACCCCAATAATTGTGATGTAACCGATAATATGTTACAAACTCTTTCCTAAACTGTTCAAAGCAATGCACGAAGCTCAATAGCTCATAGTAGTATTGACTAGCATATCCACGTGTATAAAGCCAAGGATGATGAGTGTAAAACCTAGTGAAGGGAGTTATATACCTACTCCATAAATCTAACATGGCATCTAGAGATGGTTCCTAGCAAGCATTATTGTAGTAACATTAAAGAAAAATGCTACGCTATGATCACTCAGCATGCATGGGAGCATGCCAGCTCATGGTGTGTACCTGTGCCGAGCCAGAGAGAGGCTAGGCCTGTCATAAAGTACATGAGTACACTACTTGACATTGTTAGATTAAACACTAAACATTGAATGATCTAGACACTTGTATGAACAGATACAGTTACTAACATGGACCACCGTTTCATCAGAAAGTGGCAATTTTAGGACCCCTCTGTTGCCATAGGAATTTTGGATGAATCAATTTTGTAAGAAAATTTTCTTATAGAAACATTTGGTTCATAAAAAAAGGAGGAATAATTTTCATAGGATTGCATTTCTATATGTCTCAATTTCATAGAAAAATAAATAAGAGGTCCAACTTCTTAAAAACTTTGATTTGCTTTTTTTCTTCATGTGATGTTCTCAAATTACTCCTTTTTATCTTTCCCTTTTTTTTCTATAGTGTTAGAAAAACATGACATTTTAATTCCTATTTTTTTATATCCCGATATTTTTTTCCATCTGGACCTTGGGCATAGGAATACGGTGAATTCTTCCACGAGAGCTGCCTTGCTCTGCCCTGAAAACAGCGTGTGTTGGCATTAAACATTGGATTTCCCTGCAGCAACATGGAATTATCTATGTCCAGGGAAGCAACGAATTAGCCGTTAGTCTCTCATAAACATTGGCTAATACTGCAATTAATATATGCACTGATCATGTTATGTAGTACTACTGTATATTTGTAGTGCCAGCCTAAACTATTTAAAAATACGAAATGGCATTGTACTAGCCGTATTAATACCCTAGAAATCCCCGACATTTTGTGCTGTTCACGAGGTGGAGGTGCTTCTTCTCTTTCAGGGTCAATGAAGCACATCGGCCATAGCCAACGGCAGGGAGAACCTTTTGAGCAAGGTACTCAAAGTAATCTTGTCCATTGACTTAATCAAATGGATCACATCTTCCTTGCAGGGTGATTAGTTTAATCACACATACTGTTGGCCATGTTTGACTTGCCAAGCAGAACAGAGCTCTAGATTAGTTGATAAAGTACTACTGTATCTCTTTGCTGGCTTTGCAATTCATTTCGCCGCTGATTTGTGCTCACACTGGCTGCTTGAGGTTAGTTCGACAGGTAGTGCCAGTTCTTCCTCGTGTCAAGAAATATAATCGATGGCAAAACAGCAAGCAATCTTAATCATCACGTAATATTTGATGATAAGGTTCAACAATTAATGTGTCTATGCATGATAGGCGAGATCAGAGCCGACAGTGTCCTCTATATTAGAGTACAGAGGCGCACGTACACACCATAATATTTTCAGTCTACTAATAATGTGTAACTGCTTAATGATGCCTCGTTCTTTCCGACGATGATATAGATTTTACCTCAATTTTTGGTAATATGTTTTTCAAACAGATAAACTATACATTTTGTTCGAAACTTTATTTATATAGAAGTTGTTTTAAAATATCAGATAAATCCATTTTCGAAGTTTGTAATAATCAAAACTTAGTTAATCGTACGTTAATGAATTTTATTTTTCAATGTCATAACTTCATCTGTATCTTCACTAGAAACGAATACCACCTGAGTACCGTACCAATAATGTATGTGGTGTTACATGCGTAGTGGTGTACTTGTGTAATATTAAGAAATAATGCTTAAATATACTAATAGGGTAATTTTACCATTCATTTTTCATCTACGGAGCAATTTCAATCATCGGATTTCGGTCAAATGGTTTACATATGCTCCTTTTCTAAGGTAGTGGAAGTTTTATTGAAGTCAGTGATATAACCGATACTCCCTCCATCTCATAATATAAGGCGCTCACATATTTTAAGATTTAACCTTCAAAATATTTTAACTATCATTTAGTATAACTAGGAAGGTAGCCCGCGCGTATGCGCGAGCACTTATTTAATGTTGCTTAAATTTTTGTTAGGAATGTTTACATGTAGATGTAGATGATATTTTTAAAATAGATCTTGACTCTATTTTAATCATGTTTTCGTTAATATCTAGTTTGGACATATTACTTGAAACCGTACAACCTTGAATTTATGAGAACATGTGTCACGATAATGGAATACTTGAGTTGTTTCATATCTATTTGTACTATATGTGATTTTTTAACCTATATAAAGGGTCTTTTAAATACTACCACAATAATCTCTAAAGCACCATATTATTAGTTATATTTTGACAAATATATGTAATTTTGAGTTTGTTTATTTTCAACGCTTATGATTCATAATGACACGAGACACTTTTACTAATTAACCTGGAGAATAAATATATTTTCCCAAACTTATTTACAATAACTAATTTATTGAAGTATACTTTATAGTCACATTAATAGGGTATATGACATACGCCCATCAAATTATGCCTGATGTGTTGGAATTCCTCAACTACAAGAAAATATATCATGAGTAGTTTACTACACATATTACTTGATTGTCCATTTGTTGTCAAAACTATTTGACAAAGAGAAAACATACATATGACCATAAATCTTATGATGGATTAAGTGGTTATATTATAGCAAGATCATTGGCTTAAAATATTTTTCATATTTGTTTTACATCTATGTAACATTCATGTTGCCAACTTATCATATACTAATGAAATAATTCTGAAGATTCAAAAAAAATTGAGAATATTAATCTCAAACGAATTAAAATTAAATTAGATCTACTTAAAAATACACAACTAAATTATGTTATTTTCATTTATTTTACATATGTAGATTCAAATTAGCATTGTATAGTCGTCAAGTGATATTTGACACCTGAAATATAATGTAAATTTTTTTTGAAATAGGAAAAAGTACAAATTACCTCCATAAACCTGAAAACATGACATCTTTTACCCTCAACTATTAATAGAATGAATTACCCCCTAACTCAACCCAAAGTGGTTTTGTTCCTATGTGACAGTCCAGTAAGCATTTTTTTCAAAAAATAAAATAGGTGGGGCCTACCTGTCACACTATCTACCCTCTCTATCTCTCTCCCCTCTCCCCTCTCTCTCCCTCATTTCCTCAATCCCATTCCCAAGCCTCTCTCTTTCTTATCCCTCCCCTTGATGCAGGGCCGCCCGGGCAGGCGCGTCGCCGCTCTTCTCCTTCTCCTTCGTCTATTCCCCTACTCTTGCTCTTTTGATTGATCCACCTCGTTGTTCTTGATTGGTGCTTTGTCTTGTCAGGAGAGAGGCATTGGTGGTGGGGATCAATTAAGAACCGTGGAGGGATGGCATGCTGTGGTAGATGGAGCTACGACTGCATTTGTTTGGGGAGTTCTCGATGGTAGGGGCACAGCCGAACCTGGCCATGGAGGAGCAGCGCAGGTCCTCGCCTCCGGTGGCCGTCACGTGACGATGAGATGTGATGGAAAGGATAGAGATGACAGCCTTCGTCGGAGTGCGTATGTGGTGGCCGAGATAGCTGAGGAGGAGCCGCCTCCGCCGCTCGAGCTCCACCGCCCACCACTATTGTCCTCTTCACGCGCCGGTGGAGGCCAAGGAGAAGCCACGTGGCCATCAAGGAGGTGCTCGCCGGCAAAGGCTGAGGAGGAGCCGCCTCCGCCGCTCGCCACTCAAGCTCCTTTGCCCCATTGCTCACCGCCCCTAGCCTTGCCGATTCACAAACGTGGAGGAAGAAGAAAGAGAGAGGAGTGAGGGGTGAAGGAGATATATGATAGGTGGGTCCCACCAATTTGTTTTTGAAGAAAATGCTGACTGGACTACCACGTTTGACCAAAACCACTTCGGGTTGAGTCAGCGGGTAATTTGTCCGGTATTAATAGTTGAAGTTGAAAGATGTCTAGCTTTCGAGTTTATGGTGGTAATTCGGCTGACCATAATAGTTCAGGGTGTAATTCGTCTTTTTTTTCCTTTAAATATTATTATAACATTATTTATTATATGTTGGCCTCATGTGACTGGATCACAAATTAGATATATAATTTTTAAATAATTTAAAGGTAGGACATTTTTTATCGTAAAAGATCTAGTTTAACTATGTATAATTTGCGTAAGTTTTTAGAGTATTTTATTTTATTTTTAAATAGTAGAAAATCCTATATTAAGGACTATCAATTTTTTTAATGACACTACGTACCTATGTTACGTAAGTTTTCTTTATTTTATTTACCGGTTCTTATCGTAAATGCGTATGCAGGTTTTCTTTTCTTCCGTGAACCGTAGGTAAGTTTCACCGATTCTCTTCCAGTTACAGTTACGTAAGTACGTCCACGAAATACATGTGTTTGTTTTCTTTTTTCGGCCCACAGTATACACAAGACAATTATTACTTTTTTAAATACTATATCCAATCTAACTATCTAAAACATCGGATCCATCAAATTAAGAGAAAATCAACGATAAGATTAAACAGTGTCATGTAGTGGTCTAGGAAAACCATTAGCCAAATAGGAATATGTGAGAAGGGGGACGGAGGGAAGATGTGTGCAGGCATGTACGTATGTGACTGTGGGGTATGTACATAGGGACGTAGGGGGAGAGGTGGAGGTAGATGGGGTTTGTTTTTTCTTTTAAGGATTGATCTGATGGCTGAAAATAAAAAATAAGGATGGGTCCATCAAATTAAATAAAAATCGACGGTTATATGTTTTATTTGCCACGTAGCATCACAAGAGCATTTTTAGGGGTGCCACGTGGCGTTTTGAGAGCGTTTGTAAGAAGTTTAATGAACTTTTAGTATATAATAGATATGACTTGAATTTTACTTATGTTAAAAATTATATCATTGATTAACATTTCAATTTATTTTCATATGGTTATAATTTTATTACTATAAACCTTATAATATATAAGAATTATAAAATAAAAATTAGTTTTGAAGACCGTGTCAAGTTTGATCATACCTTATATTATTATGGGAATGAGGGAGTAACACACGACTGTGCATCTGGTCTGAACACTCTCAAGTCTGAACCACACCGTAGGCGCCTGTCAAATACAAACCAAATCACACGCGCTAATTAATCAACCCTCCTCTCCAAACACACAGAGCTTAATTAGCTCCAAGCCTCCAACCAGCCAAGTAATCTCGGCTGTCACAGGATTACTATAATGGCGCCACCGCCGGCCGGGTCGGGCGCCGCGCGCCACTCCCGGGGCAAAGTTTGTACGGTCGTGTCGTCGCGGCGGCCGACACCGTGATCCGCTGCCGCCGACGAACCCGGTGACCGGCCGGCTCGATGCCGCAGCTTAGCATCTGACGGAGCCATATAGCGAAACGGCGTATTTTAAAAAAATATTATGAATAAAACTTTTATATACGGTACATAGGTTCTTAGCGATGATTGAAAAAACAAACTTCGATGAAAAAATTCTCAAAAGTACCTTTAAATTTAACTGATAAGTATAAGGATAAGCGAAAAGGGACCCTCGTAGCTACGACATGGAGAGGGACGCACATGCGGCAAGCTGGTGTGGTGTAGTGCACGCGCGGACGCGCTTCTGATCGTTGCGATCGAGTTCAGGTCTCGATCACCACTTGCTCGTGCTAAACTGCTGGAGTTGTACCAGTAGTGTTCTGCTAATCTGCTTAATTAGTACTACCTCCATATTTTAATATATGACGCTGTTAACTTTTTATCAACGTTTAACCATTCGTTTTATTTCAAAAATTTTGTGCAAATATGAAAATATTTATGTCATGTTTAAAGGACATTTGATGACGAATCAAGTCACAATAAAATAAATGATAATTACATAACTTTTTAAATAAGACGAATTGTCAACCGTTAAATTAAAAATCAACGGTGTCATACATTAAAATATGAGATAGTTATAGGGTTTACTCCTACTGGCGAGCACGGTGTTTAGTTTCCAATGCAGATGTTGGGTGCCTGTTTGAGGAGAAAAATAGTACAGCAAGTGGCCGTGCTAATCGATCGGGCTCATTGCCTGTAACTTAACGGTGGATGGATCACCTGGAGCCAGATTCTTTCATTTGATTTTATTTGACACGTACGGGTTGCAGCGTTTGAAAGAGATTATTGAATAGATCATTGCCGTAGATTATCTACTTAACTATAAGAATAAATTAGATATGGTAATGACTAAACTTGCAGAGAACATACGACTTATGGAATTCAGTAGATGAGAGACTTTTTTTTAAAAAAAATTTAGAAGTGTGAAACAAATAATTCGTAAAAATAATCCAATGAATAAGATTTAAAAAAACATGCCTCGCAATTTCAATAATCCGTTGCCAAACACAACCCAACACCTAATCATAGATAGGTCCAGAATGAAATCAAGTGTTTAGTTTTGGAAAATTTTATTTCGTCTTAACTATAGCCCTAGGCCATTTTAGTCCCCCGACCGCAAACTAGATACATAAATTCTCTCAATCATTAAAATCGAGGGAGTCTCCGTAATCCGTATCAATGGGCGAAAATCACAATGGGGTTATAGTAGACGAATAAGTTCACTTTAGGTCCCTCAATTAGTCGCCGAGTTTAAAATTCGTCCCTGAACCACAATACCATGTACGATACGTTCTTCAACTTTTAAAACCAGTGCAAATAACGTCCTAAGGCGATTTGGATAGTGGTTTTCGCTGGCGTGGCGCCTACATGGCTACTTTGACTTGGTATGAGTTCTACGTGGCAGTGATGTGGCACATGAAGCAAAAATATAAGCTTTATTTTTTTAAAAAAATATGTGGAGCCCAGATGTCAGTTAGATAAAATATAAACGGACCTACGTGTCAGTGGGTCCCACCCTTCTCTCTATCTCAAAATACGATGGCGCCTCCTCCCCTCTCCCGGCCATCTCTTCTCCCGCCTCTTCTCCCTCTTGTGGCAATGACACTCCGCATGGGACTCCGGCTGTTGCTCGCGCCTGCACCACCACTTGAAACCTGAGCCGCTGCCACCTGAACCTGGAGCTCCAGCCGAGGACGCGTGCGACGAGGTCCTTGCGGCTAGCACGTGCGCACATCTTTCACGGTGGGTGGCCGGCGAGGCGACGAGGAGCAGCGGTACGTGTCACTCCCCTGCGGCGTCCTCAACTGCTGTCATGGCATGGGCAAAGAAGGGGAGAGGAGGTGGCGGGGGGTTGAGTTGTGCGGCTTCTTCGTCCTCCTTACCTCCGGATCTGCACGTGGATCGAGACAGCCCAACGACGGTATGCGGCTGCAGTGGTGAGGGGAAGACGAAGGGGCCGCGACGAGGGGATAAGGGTGGGGGCAAGGGCGGCGAAGGCCTCCCGTAGCGCCTGCTTCTTCGTGGGGAGGGTGGTGATGGCGACCTCCATCGCCACCGGGGAGCACACCGCGACCATCCTCTCATCCCCGCACCGCCGCCGCTGCCGGGGGCTTTGGGTGTTGTGACAGAGGTCGCGGGCCGAGAAGGAGATGACGCGGAGGCGACGCGCGCCACGGAGGACCAAGCAGGCCGCAGCGCAGCAGGAGTAGACGGTAGAGGGGCCGAGGTTCCGCATATCAATACTGTAACGCTCCGCTTTTCGTGAGACGTTAAAAACTAATTCGGCAAAATCCTAATTGCGAAAATTTCGTTCTTTGTGTGCGAGTCTAAGTTGTGCCAAGGATCTCAATTCAAATCCCGCTGTTCCCTCTCATCGAAATCAAAATCCTCCACCTCAAATTCCTCTTCCGATTCAAGTCTCCAAATCAAATTCCGAAATTCAGTCGCATCCTTTGAATCCTCGCTAAACACTCGCTCCCAATTCCAAAAAATACCAAACCCTATCTTGAGCCTTCCTTGATTCCTCCCTGAACCCTCGAGTTCGAATATCGAATTTGAATCCAAATCCAAACTCCAATTCTCTCCAATTCAATTCCTCTGCAGAAGTCTATTTTGCCTCCCTCAGGCTCAGTGGGCCGACTCTTCCTCCCCGGCCCATCTCCCCCTCTCAGTCCAGCCCACCTCTCCCCTCCCAGCCTTCCTCTCCCCTCGCACGTGCGTTGCACGCGATCGAGTCGAGAGAGAGCGCCGCTCTCTCCCTCTCTCCCTCTCTCTCTCTCTCTCTGTTTCTCTCTCTCTCCCGACGAACTCCTCCCGGCGTCGATTCCCGCCGCCGCCTTTTCGAATTTCGTCGCGCCCTCGCGTCGCGCGCGCGCTCGGTCGCCGCCGTGTCAGCCCTGGCCGCCTGCGCTGCGCAGCAGCCCATGCCGCCCTGCCACTCGCTCCACCTGTGCGCGCGTGCGTCTAAGACGTGGAGGCAGAGCCTCGGCTCCCCTCTCTCACGCGCTCTCCCTCCTCCCTCTGCTCGCCCAAATCGGCAAGGAGCCGAGCTCCTTTCCTCTCCCCTTTTTGCTTTTTCCCTCTCAGCCCGACCGCCCGTGACCACCTCCACTGCCGCCGCTTGGCCGCTAGCTCCGAGCATGACTGCTAGCCGAGCTCCCTTGACCACCTAAGTCGGTTTCCTCCCTCAAAACCGACTTCCCGTGCCTATAAAACCCAAGCCGAGCTCCTCCTCCTCTCTATCCCTCTCGTCTTCGCCTGCCACGCCTTGTCGCCCTGCTCGGCTCGCACCGTCGCCGTTCGTCGCCAAGCACCAGGGAGGCCAGTGCGTGTGTGGACGTGTGACGAGGAGCTCCGGGCACCTCTTCTTCCCCTTCCCCAGCCGCTCCTGGAGAGCTTGCTCCCGCGCCGCCGCCGCTCGTCACGGCGCCCTGTCCCAAAGCGATAGCCCTCCGTTCCTCTTCCTCGCTCGCCCTTCTCCTCCTTTAACTCGCGTGGTAGCTCGGTTAGCCTTCCGGTGGTTCGTAGGCACCGCCCCAAGCCCCGCCGCCGCTCGCCATGGCCTTGCCGCCGTCGGCGCCCGCTCCCGGAGGCCGCCTCTCGTCGCTGGACTTCCACGGCGCCTCCCCACCCCATCCGATCCCAGAAACGAAACCCTTGAGCCCCGGAGATGCTCCCATCCCTTTGAATCGAACCCTCATCATCTCGTCGTCGTTTCCCCCTTTGCTCGCCGCCGGTTGCCGCCGCCGCGATTCACCGTCGCCAGCTACCCTCCGGCGAATCTGAGCTGTTGGCTCACTCTCTCTTGTCCTCCTTGTCGTTCCAATGTGCTCCCCGTCGCCCTCGCCGTCGCATGGTGTCCGGTGAAACTGCCGCCGTCCGCCGTCCATCTCGGCCTCCCCTTCTTCCTCCTCCCGCCAGCCCGCGTGGCTGCCACGTAGGCGCCACGTCGGCGCCACCTCGGCTTTGACCGAGCCGAGCCGGTCAGCCGCCTCCTCCCTCCCCCACCCTCGCGCGCACGGTCCACGGTGCGCCAACCGGCTGCGCGTGGGCCCGCCGCATCCCTGGTCCATCCGGTGCACGCGCGTGAACCGCACTCACCCGAAACCCTAACGCAGCCCTCGTGCGCCGCTCCCACGGTCAGCCGCGCCACCGACAAGCGGGCCCCACTCAGGACCCCGCAAGGTGGACTCGGCCCACCAGCCCTCTCTCTCCCTCACTCTCCCCGCGCCCCCTTGGGTAGCCTCTCCGGGCCAGCCGGCCCATTAGTTCGGCCGAGCCGTGCCTCTCCTCTCGGGCCGCACCCAAGCCGCCCGAGGAAGTCTAAATCATATGCCTCCTTCAATTTCTTTCCAAAAAGGGTTTAATAAATTATTAAATCCTTTTTCCTTTAGACAGAAATTCCTTAATCCTTAGAGAATCCATATCTTCTCAACCGCTCCTCCGATTGACTCCGTTCCACTTCCAATAATTCCGTAAAATTGAGAGCTATTTAATGGCACTATTATTTAGTATAAATAGGGCCTTTTTCTTGGCCTTTTGTCTAGGTTTTCGATTGTTTGCGTATAGTTGCGGTTACCGGATTTCCGTCAATCGCGGGTTTTCTCGAAGCTTCGTGAAGACCTTGAGCAAGGCAAGTCACCCTTTGACCAATTGCTCCTATAATTGGAAAATCATTATTATTTTGTTTGAAACTTGCATTATTAGAATCACACACTTAATTTGCTTGGCCTCGGTTTGCGTGCCAAACCGACGGACCTACCCAGTAGTCGCACTAATTCCTGTAGGTTGTACTACCCTGATTCCTTGTCGCTCCACCCTTGTGGTACTTCGGTATCCGTGCTCTCTGAGCGCGTATACCTAATATCCCATATACACTGTTGATTGTCGAAAACTTAGGAAATGGGTTTGTGAAGCCTTCAAAACCTGACATGTGGTGTCGGTGTGTTTGAAAATAAAATGAATTGTGAAAACTCGCGATGCGGGGGTTGTGCCTATGTGGCACTGTCCCATATTCGCATATAAGGACCGATTCTTGTGGGAAACTCATCGAACATAATCAAAGTGCAACCACAAGGTGGAATGGGACACCCTAGCTAAGTAACTAGTCGGTTCAGGGAAACCTCGCATGCCAATAGTTGGGAACACCGGGGCGGGGTCGGTTGGAGCCAAACCGGGTTCCTCGTAAGGCAAGAACGAGAAGCTTTCTAACTTACCGATCGAGATGGTTGGAGATAATTTGTGAACGCCTAAAATGGCCTATGTTTATGTGAGGATTTGATCCTTCTATGTGGCATGAGGTATCCCTGGGTCGGCTTGAGAAAGGCTTTGTCGCGAACCTCTGACACCGGCCAGTGTCTGGAGTAAGTCCGTATCTTGTGGGTAAAGTGTACCTCTCTACAGAGGTTAACTAACTGTTCGAACAGCCGTGCCCACGGTCATGGGCGGATGTGAGGTGGTTCCCGTTGCGTAGATTTGTTTGCCTGTGCTTTGTGAAAAGTTGTTGTGGTGTGGGAATCGTAACCAGAATCAGCCTATGAGGCAGATGGATGACCTGAGTGGTCAGAAACAAATCTGTGTGATTCGGGATGTCTACGGGCATAATAGACTAGGCTTCCCGAGTGAAAGCGGATTGTTGTGCTGCTAGGCAGCTGGACTCTGGGAGTCCGAGAAAATGAATAAGGCTCTGGGAGCCGCTTAATCAAGTGAAATGGCTCTGGGAGCCGAGAAGTAATGATCTGACCCGGGAGGTCGGTACATTACCATTTGAGTTGTTGAAAAGCATCTCTTAAGTCGAATCAAGACGCAAATCTCCTTTCGACCCAAACTTAAAAATAAATAAATCACTTAGTGATTTCAAAATGCTTTCAAACAAAAGATTTGCAAAACAACCTTGCCTCTCTTCCAAGCTTGCATTAAACACCTAAATTCCCGTGACTTGCTGAGTACGAAAGTACTCACCCTTGCTCTATATAAATATATATATAGTTCCTCCGCCTTGAAGTGAAGATGAAGTGAAGTGAAGATTAGGGTTTCGTCCTGATTCCCAGCCGTTGCCTGTGGTGTTTGGGTGTTAGTTCGTTGGTTCCGCCGCTGCTGCTGTTGTTGGTGTTTCCTCGTCTGCGTCGTCGGTTGCATTCTCGGGCTGTTCTGAGTTGCAATCTAAGTTAAGGTAAATAAGTCCTTTATTTATTTTAAGGATTGCAATGATTCATATTTGTCACCATGAGTACCAGCGCTATGTCCTGGGACTGGTACTGAGATCGCGGTTTCATAGGAAGCGGTTCGCGCCGTTTTTCCTACGACGCGCTCCGGTCATGTGCCATTGTACGGCGGTGCCGGATCGGGGTGTGACAAATACCGCGGCGCAGCAGAGAAGTCAGCCAATCGACGGCTGTGGTCATGTAGCTTCTCTCCCCCGGCTACCACGCGCCGCTCCCTCCTCTCCAGTCTCCCGCCGGCTGCTGCGCGCCCTTCCTCTCCCGCTCTAGCCGGGCGGCACACGCTGCTCCCTCCTCTCTCGTCTCCCGCCAGCCACCGCTTGCCCCTCCTCTCCCACCGGGTGGCACGCGCTGCTGCCACCTGTCGTGGCCAGAGAAAGGAGATGGGAGAGAGACAAGAGAGAAAGGGGAGATGGGGAGAGAGAGGAGGAAGGAAAGGGATTGAGGATGACATGTGGGGTCTATGTGGGTCCCACCATTTTTTATTATTTTGTGTTTGAAACTGACATGTGGGTCCCACGGGATTTATTATTTTTCCAAATTGAATTGTCACGTAGGCGCCACGTTAGATGAAGACCGAGTCAAATTAGCCATGCAGGCGCCACGTCAGCCAAAATCATCATCTAAACCACCAAGTGACCTTGTTTGCACCGTTTTTAATAGTTGAGGAACCCGTTGTATCTGTTTTTTTTTTTTGTTGAAGGACGAACATCGAATTCCTTGACAAGTTAAGGGACCTTAGATGAACTTATTTCTATAGTAGAAGGCAAACGGGCTTGTGAAATAGGCCGAATGCCCGTGCATGTGCGATCCAAATGAGAGAACTTGCAGTCTGCAGCAACGGAAAAGTCCATATTGACTCCTTCCACTATACACCCAGTTCAGCAAGCCCATCAAACCAGCCTTGTTTGAATCAGGCCCAAGCAAACCGAGTCGAAACAAGCCCAGTCCAGGACAGCCCATGCAGCAAAGGGCTCTCCCTCCCTGTGGGCCGTGACCGAACCAATTCGGCCCATCTCGACGCAACGGAATCGGCCCACCGCTCTCTTGCATATCAGTTACATTAGATTATCTCATTCTTGCATTTGCGTGAAGACTCATATGCCCATTACCAGCATGCCATTTTAACACACGCTCAAGAGACAGATGCTAACGATAAATCTGGTTGTTACCTCACTAAACTCCTACCGAAAAGCGCTCCTTTATGTGAATATTAGGATTTGAACCTTGCTGGACTGGAGTTATGCATCGAAGCTCTACCAAGACTTTGAAAGATACTTCCCTGTGCCATATGTATTATGTATTTCATTGTTTAATGAAATGTCCATTATCTAAAAATCTGTATTATGAATTTATGATCAAGATCACAGAGCAGATCACATGCTTGTACAGTTTATACAGTCTCATGCACTTTGTGCGAGTAGTCGTGTGCCTAGCAAATTTGCATGCATGCCTGCAGGCTGCAGTGTAGTCAGCTTCCATTCCATCCATTCTGAACTTGCTTGACAAAACCAGATGCATTTCTGAACTTTTATGTGTACAATGATCTCTTCAGGTTACTGGTGAGGTTACTGGTGTGGCATCGCTTTCATGAAAAGGACCTTTCTGGGGACTCAAAATTACCTTTAGCAGTTGACTGATCCACTTAAATTGCTACCTGCTGCGCTGCAGATTCATATCTGAAATTGCTGTTTTGGCATAGCTACTTGTACTGACCTGACCTGTGTGCATTCAGCAGTGACTTCTTTTTTATGCTCAACTAGTAGTGGCCTGATCAGAAAAATCTACCTTTTGTGCATATCTCTCTTCCTTTTGCGAGACATATGCTTTAAACCAAAAAAATTGCACCACAGCTTATCTTTCCAGCAGAAATCAAGCCTATTTTGTCAGGACGTCTTGTTCTGCTATGCACATCCGAATCTGATCTGATCAGCAAAAGGAAAAGTGCATTGGAATTATAGGAGACCATATCAGAGAGAAGACATGGCAAATGACAGAGTGAATCAGACTAACAGAAAAATATTCTGGTGTGTGGAGAACAAAAGGAAAAGACCATTCACAGATACTCCATCTGATCATAAACAACATATTGTTCTTGGAAATTTTCAAGTTAAACTTTGAACATCACTTGGTTTGAATATTAGGATTTGAACCTTGCTGGACTGGAGTTATGCATCGAAGCTCTACCAAGACTTTGAAAGATACTTCCCTGTGCCATATGTATTATGTATTTCATTGTTTAATGAAATGTCCATTATCTAAAAATCTGTATTATGAATTTATGATCAAGATCACAGAGCAGATCACATGCTTGTACAGTTTATACAGTCTCATGCACTTTGTGCGAGTAGTCGTGTGCCTAGCAAATTTGCATGCATGCCTGCAGGCTGCAGTGTAGTCAGCTTCCATTCCATCCATTCTGAACTTGCTTGACAAAACCAGATGCATTTCTGAACTTTTATGTGTACAATGATCTCTTCAGGTTACTGGTGAGGTTACTGGTGTGGCATCGCTTTCATGAAAAGGACCTTTCTGGGGACTCAAAATTACCTTTAGCAGTTGACTGATCCACTTAAATTGCTACCTGCTGCGCTGCAGATTCATATCTGAAATTGCTGTTTTGGCATAGCTACTTGTACTGACCTGACCTGTGTGCATTCAGCAGTGACTTCTTTTTTATGCTCAACTAGTAGTGGCCTGATCAGAAAAATCTACCTTTTGTGCATATCTCTCTTCCTTTTGCGAGACATATGCTTTAAACCAAAAAAATTGCACCACAGCTTATCTTTCCAGCAGAAATCAAGCCTATTTTGTCAGGACGTCTTGTTCTGCTATGCACATCCGAATCTGATCTGATCAGCAAAAGGAAAAGTGCATTGGAATTATAGGAGACCATATCAGAGAGAAGACATGGCAAATGACAGAGTGAATCAGACTAACAGAAAAATATTCTGGTGTGTGGAGAACAAAAGGAAAAGACCATTCACAGATACTCCATCTGATCATAAACAACATATTGTTCTTGGAAATTTTCAAGTTAAACTTTGAACATCACTTGGTTTTACAATGAGGTGTACACATTAGTAATTTAAAACAGACAACATTGAGACAAACAAATATGAATAAATATGTTGTACTACTAAACAACCACAACATTGAGACAAACAAACAAATATGAATAAACCAAAGTTTAGCTCCCTATTTTGCCTCTACAATAACAATCACATATGCACCCAGCACCCACACTAATTTAGAAGCTTCTTCATCCATGTAGTTACTACACACAACACCATATAATATTCTAAGGGCAAAATAGTCTTACCCAATAATTTTCTTTCATTCAAGAAAATTTTCTTCAAAATGCATTACAATACATTGTCAAACATTGTCGTAGCGTTAACACCGGTATATTACTGATGATTGCGTAGTTTGTACGCAATCATCCAAAATGTCAATTATGAGTAAAGGAGAACCGAAGGAAGTACAAATCATCAATTAATCTCAATTAAGCAACATAATTCAGATCACAAATCAGTGGTATCCACAAATCGATGTACATCCCCTGCTGTCCACATTGCCTCTGCCATGCATGCAAACAAGTAAATATAGTCCACACAAGCCGGCCGACCACACCCTAAATCATGGAAGCTTTATTAGTTAATTTCCTTTAATAGATGCCTTTAACTATTTTATTCATTGGTTTAGTTTAACACTATAAGTGTGAGTTAGTGGTAAGAATTTAGATGGAATTTTGGATAAGACCGGGCACTGAATGAATGTGCTTGGTATATTTTCATGCAACTAGCTTTGGTTGGTTGGTTTGGATCATCACTGCTGCTGGAATAAACAAGATATTGGTGTCTGCCTTGGATCTCTCACCCTGCATATGTTGCATGTGCATGCCTCCTTGTGCTTAGACATGGTACAAGTAAAATAGTACAATTTTTAACTGATGGGGAGTTAACAATTATGCAGATCGATCCGACGTACGGTGAAAGTTCTTTTGGTTAATTAATTAAAACCTTTACTGAACATGCATGAGCAGGCTAATGATGCCCTGCCCATGTTCTAGATCAGTAGATCTCCTTCAGCTGATGAATCCCTGCAGATAGCTTTGATATGATCTGCCATGAATTCTGTAAACAATGCCAGCAATGTGCAAGAATCTAATCCAATTATCCAACTACAAAATTAAATACTGTACATTCCACTGCTCAACAAACGACAGAGGTAAATGTTGGCTTGATGCTGTTTCCAGATTCCAGAAGCCGATTAATTTCTTCAGAATACAGAGACTGAGGGGCACATGCAGGCAATTACTAACTACAGTTTATCATAGATAATTGAGTAAATTTTAGAGAACAGCAAATTTAATGACCGAATTATCTTTGCAGCTACTTGAAATTTCTTGCTAATGTTACAACACACTGATAGTTTAAGTTTTTGTCTGAAATTTACTCCAGATAATTACTGGTATAACTAAGGCATTCAATGCTGCTTGGCCCTTTTAATTGTAACAGTAGACATCTGCAGTATATGTTGCACAATATAGGGCGTGTTTAGTTCATGCTAAAATTGAAAGTTTGGTTAAAATTAAAATGATGTGACGGAAAAGTTGAAAATTTATGTGTGTAAAAAAGTTTTGATGTGATGAAAAAGTTGAAAGTTTGAAGAAAAAGTTTGGAACTAAAACTCGGCCATAATGCACACTTGCAGTGTACTAGCCAGCTACTACTGTACTAGTGCAAGAAGAAAACAACACATGGAAGCAAGCAGCAGCTGCAGCTGCAGGAGAGAGAGTGGGCCCTGTATGTACACGTCGATCTGTCTCTGACCAGGTGGGCCCACCGGCAGCACAAATCGTCACATACAGACAGCTAGTATATGGCTATGGGCTATGGTGAATTGGTGATTATTATTGTAGGGCACACGCAAGTATTACACACTCCTACGCCGAAAGAGAGGAGAGCATCCGATGTTTGGAGCTTAGCTGCTAGCTAATTGGAGCTTACTGCATGGGTTAAGTTCTTCAGATCAGAGATGTTGCCTTCGTCGTTAACCCTAGCGACAGATCCGGTCGGGTAAGGTTTAACTAGGTTGTTAACTACTATAAGTAGAGCGTATCTTCACTTCCTCGATCAGTGGGATTTTTTTTTTCAAAAAAGTGATTTTTAAACTCCCAGGAATATGCATGCATGCCTGCATGCACGCCCATTTATAATTTCTTAGATAAAGTCCAAATAGAAATATATAAGATCTGAAAAAAAAAAGAACATACATATATATATACACACACACACACACAAAAGTCAAAAAAAATTCGATGTAAATATTAAAAAAATCATAAAAAAAATTACAGTCGTATTTGTAGCTGAATTTATTTTTAAAAATATACAATTGAATTTCTTGCATGTTAATTTGTATAGTGATGAAAGATACAATAATTTGCCTTTCCAACTTTTTGAATAATAAAAATTAACAACTATTTAGATCACAAAGAAGCTAGGAACGAGTACACACATGTCATCGAGAGCTTATTGAAATCTAGCTACTTCCGTGCTAATAACTGATCATAGCTTCGATCGAGTATATGTTGATCAGAAACAGACAGGCACATCACGACTAATCTAGTACTCGACATGTCTCCCTTAAACTCCAACGTTGGGTTGTTATCGTGTACAGGGGTAGATCTAGTACCAAAGTAAGATCTAGTACCTTAATAATGTACCAATGTTGACTACGTGATCGAGTGTGAGACCCATATATATCATGCTTTAATTTAATTACCATCTGGTACTTAGACATATATGGCAATAGGACGAATTAAAAACTCAATTAATAGCCACTCTTTTACAAAACCATGCATGCTTTTAGCATTATGCATGCATGCTTCTGTTACACTTTCAATTAATTAATTACTACTCGAGCTGTTAATTATATACGGCGATTAAATCTTGTCAGTAAAAACGCATCGTGTTTGCTTAATTAGCAAGCGATGAAACGATCCACGACAGGCAGTAGTGTGGGCAAGTGGAGTAGAATTCGATGAGCAGCGCCGTACGTACGTAGCATGTGGCAGTACATATTTTACTGTCGATCAAATGATATCACTACGTGGAGCCCTCGTCACATGCAACGGAACTAAACATATTAAATTAAACAAAACTGGTTAGGTGGCGCACCTAAACCGTCCGTGCACAAGCTACTCACTCCATCCTAAAATATAAAGAGTTTTGATTGGATATATGACATATATCTTAAGATTACAAATCTGTCCATATTCGTAATACTAGAATATGTCATATGTAACCAAAACTACTTATATTTTGGGAGGGAGGGATGGAGGGAGTACTAAATTTGCTTATTTATTATTTATACTACTGTAGTAATCAATATTAATTCACTCCCATCTCAAATAGATGATGTTTAGAGAAAAAAGTTTAAAACTTAAATTAGTAATGGATGGATGTGAAAACATTAGGATTTGATATGAGTGGTATTAGTACGATAGTCATGAAAAATACGTTTGCGTTGTTATTTCTAATATTTTACATATCAACGCATTAATTAATATTCACTCTGTTCTCAAATAGATGATGTTCAATTAAAAAAATACTAAAACTAAAATTATTAATTAATGGATGCAAAAATATTAGGATTTGATGTGTGAAAATTATATTGGTACATATCTCTCATGAAAAACACGTTTACGTAGTTATTTTTAATATTTATATAAATACGTATAATTAGACAAACTACTGATAAAACTTGCCATAAAAAACAAGCACACTAAACACCATGTCAATGTCTATAACCTCTAGTAAGAAAGGGTAGTAATTGATTAAAACCTAGCTAAGATCACTTTTCTTAATTTACTATGGCCGGAACGTGCGAAGAGATAGCCATATATGCAAATTAATGCTAGTAATGCCATATATGCAAATTAATGCTAGTAATCACACTAAACACTATGTCGATACCTATAACTTCTAGTAAAAAAAAGGTAGTAATTGATCACTTTTCTTAATTTACTATGGCGGGAACGTGCGAAGAGATAATTAACCATATATGCAAATGCTAGTAATCAGTACTAAGCATGTTGTGTGGTCCTCTGTGATTTGTACTCTGTGTGTGTGTGTTTTTTTATACAAGATTTGTACCCTGTGTTGCTGCAGATCGATGACGACGACGATGTCCATTCTTACCGTGGTTTGTTACTGAAAAATTCGCCATGAATATGACTGGATTTAGGAGCTATATATAATATATATATCGTTGTCTAGGTTCCACGTACGATATGCTCATGGCTCCGTTACTTTACCATAGCACAGAGTATATTAGCTTCCTGCTATATTGTTGTATTTTAGACAAGCGTCATTGGACGCTATAAAGTAAAGTTGTTGACGTCTTTAATTTATTTTAGACATAGCTAGCTTGAGATTCAGTGTTTGTACCCTACCAGCTGGCTACCACATTATTTATGCATATATACCATTGTTAATTTGGGTATATATGTGTATGAACTACTATCCTATAATTTATTTTATTCTAATTAACTAGCTAGCGTGCGACCTGTATATTTAATTAATTTTATATGAACGATCCTATCTCTCCAATAATATGGTCGAAACAGAGATTGCAATTCAAGCCATAATTAATCTACGTACTGATGAAGTGTGTGAGCACGTACTACGTACGTTTGTTTCAGCGCTCAGCATTTTCTGCTAATTAATTTCCAACCACCGATTTGGTCAAGGCTTTAGTACCACAACTCCACTATTAATTCCCCCAATATTACAACTGTTCATAATTTGACAGCATGTTGTGTACGTATGTTTCCCTTCAGAAGACCACAGGGTACGTATATATAGTAGCTAGCCTAGCTACCCTGTAAATTTCCAGATGCTAGCTCTCTTGCTGTTTCCAGAACTGTACTGCACCTATACACGCATATATACATTAATTGTTGTATGTATTTCAGAGTATTACAATACGCTCCTTTTATTTTGACAATTAATGAAAATAGTATACATCTCCGACCTCTACATCGATTGGGTAGAGGTATACATGTCCACTTCATTGCTCCTTTGGTAGCTCCTCAAGACCGAGAAGCGAGTCAAATATGTATTTCCTGAAGATAAATTAATAAGCCTATATGCCACCTATAATGAAAAGAAACTAAAGCCAATCGACTACCAATTACAAACATATAACATCGTTGTACATAGTATCCTACTACTCCTTGGCTCCTATCATAACATTATAGGCTAACAATGAAGACACCTGGAAGACATAAAAATGACGTTGATCAAACAACGTTGTAAAATTTAAAAAGCTTACTAGTATATAAAAATAAAGTAGCATTTGATATGTGAAAATGATATTAGTATGAATTCTTTCATGTTATTATACTTTTAATATTTTCTATGCGTATACTATTAGGGAAAATAATGTTATACATATCGTTGTATTAACCAACACAAGCACATAAGAAGAGATGGTAAATATATAGGATATTAATATCTTAATCGAATGTTTTTTTCTCAAATTAATCATTAAACAATTATGTTTTTTATTCTTTTCTAACAAGTCTTAGGCCCTATTTAGGCAGCTTTTTAGCAGCTGTAATTTCTATCAAAATCTCTAGCTTTATTTTTTAAACATTTTAGATTCTCACACAGATTCTAAAAATACTAACCTTTCCATATTCTCACCAGGAGGCTACCTGACCAGCTTCTTCTCAGAGTCTTTAGTTTCCCAAACAGTATGTGGATTCTCATATATTATAAGAACCTAGGAAATAAAGTAGAAACTAAACTAGAAGCTGGAAAGCACATCTCACCGCCGTTGTTGATTTCCACCAGTTGCTTCTCAGAATGTTCAGTTTAAAGAAGGCATAATATATACCACTCCAATCAGCTAATATAAATTAGTCCAACCAAACGTGCATTAAATGATAGGTACGGCCCAACTGATTCATTTTTTGAAAATAAACAGTACTACTAAATCGATCTATCCATGCAAGATTCAATTTTCTACCAAAATTTTACTTGTGACTGTACATCAACTATATATATGGATCTGAAGCATGCATGCTGCAGAGGGGTTTCAGAAAGTGGTCCTGTACATGAACAATCAAAGAAGAAACAAATGGGGTCTCTCCTTCATACATTTGTTCTATTGGATTAGTTGTCACTTGCCAATTATCCTGCTACTATGTAGTGGTTGCTCTGCTGCTATCGTTGTTGCTGATCGACCAGAGCGTATTGATTTTGCCCTGAAGACGTCAAAGAAATTTATGTGGAGTAGACCCACAGAAGGATCACACCATTCATTGCAAATGGACTGATTAGTTAAGGTTCCATCTAATTTTTTGTTTGCTTTCATGAAATGCCAAGGGAAGAGTCAAGAATTTGGAGGGAAATGTACTTGAATTGAAATGTACCACTCCAGGATGCATTGAATTTGGGTTTCTCTCCTCACTACGACTGTCTCTCTTAATTTGTCTTGCTAGCTAACTTGACTAGCTAGATGGGGGGACTATACGATAGTACTGCAAAAGCACTATTCCATACTTACTGAGAGCTAAGGTAGAGCTAGCTAACTTATTTGTCTTGTTATGTCTGCATTAACCTAGCTCTCGCTGTGAAGATTAATTATTTGGAGTAATTACCAGCAGATCTCAGGGTAAAACAACAACAATGGCCATGTGACACAAACAGGTTTTGAGGAAGAGAGAGAGAGAGAGAAGAAATAAATACTACCAGGTCCATATATAATTAAAACTTGCAGTGTTTTGATCTCAAAAAAAAAAAACTTGCAGTGTTTTCTGAATATGAAAGCGTGAGTCAGAATTAATGATGGAGGAAAAATGGCACTGAAACCTATAAAGAGTGCCTGCTAGTATGCTGTAAAATTCTCATCCTGTTTTTCATTCAGATAATACATGCATGTCGCTGCACATCTGACCACCAAAATGAATCACACACACACATGCATCATGCTGTAAAATTGCAGGGAGTAGTAGTTAGAATCAAGGAGTAGCAACAGATTCCGGTGCCCATGTCCCAGCACTATACTGCCACACAGTGCCACTCATGTCTCACCAAACATGTCAGCGTGGCGTCCATATACTCCATTAGTTTCTGCAGGCTTAATCAGGCGATGGTCCGTACGGCCATCCTGCCTTGCAACTTCCTACTTCCTACGTGATCTGCATGCATGCAAAAATTGCCAAACAAAAAAAAATATTATCCTGAACTACAACTTAATGCTCGGTTTTCCTACAAAATTTTCTGGTGTGAAGGTATATAATTCCAAGTTTTTTCGATATTAAGTGTTCGTTAGATCTCCTTTGGAACACTTAATTTTATAGGGTCTCTATAGAAAGCAATTCAATTCGCATAAAAATCATGTAAAATTCAACCATTTTTTTTAAAAAAAAGGGGGCCTTAGTTTCCTTCTCTCTTTTTTTCTGTTTAGATAATTTTTCTGATTGATTGGCACTTGATTCTTGTTTTCAGCAGGGCACATGATGCACCATGTATGAATTGCACGAATTTTCAACAAATCATGCCTAGATCTAACTGTATAGGAATTGTGCTTTGGACTCATGCATTTGGAATTCAAAATGTAGCTTGGTGAAAAGTTTGTGTGAAATGTCAGAAAAGGAAAAGTTGGGACACTGATAATGAAAGGAGGCGATGGAACTCGCAGTTGGCAGGTGCAGCAGTGTCCTTGCGGTCGATCGGACAGCAGTGGACGGCTGGGATGATCCGATTGTTTGCCAGTCTGAAAATTATTAGGGTCTCTGGCCCACCTTGCTGATGTGCGGCCCATTACGGCTACAAAGGGCCGGGCCCACCTGGCAGTGGTCCCCAGATGAAAAGCCTAAAGGAGAGAGAGAGAGAGAGAGAGAGAGAGAGAGAGCTACACGGCCACATGAACTGTATAGCTTGCACGGGTAAAAGCTAACTTTTAACTCCTATTGAAACGTAAACATGTGTGTACAGTAGTAGTGCTACTTAAATTTGCAGGTTATCTTCTCAGCTATCCATTGAAACATAAGGTTTTCAAATTGAAATGGTTGGTGGGTTGGCTTGGTTTAGTTTGAAAACTTGTAGACCGAGTTATTCAATGTAATTTCTCGCTGTGCTTTTCACACATCGATTTGGTGTGGCAACTTGGTAAGTTAGAGCGGTTTTAATAATTATTAAAATGGGTTGTTGAAAGTTATCTAAAGGTCTTTATTTTCTAGATTTTTTTGTTGGTCTTTTACTCATTCATTTAGCAGGTGAGTGGAATAAGCTTAGCACAAACCCAAACTGATTTATAATATGAAACGGACGGAGTAATGAATATATAGAATTACAAAGAAAAGGGAGTATATCTCATGAAACTTCATATCCTCAAGCTAGCAAAATTTTGTAGGACTTTTTCAGTTTGTTGCTTATACCAGCACTACCAAAAATTGGTAATTCTAAATTTTGTCACATTTTGATATTACCGGATGTTAGTAGTGATGGGATGTATTTGGTTTGAGATCCTACCAAATTTTAGGTAGTGCTTTTAAGAGTAGAAGTTTTCGGAATTATGGTAGAGCGACATATTTTGTTAACTTATCAAAATCTGGTAATTGAAAGGGGGCAACAAACTAAACATACCATTAAATATTTGGACATGCATAATGGTCTGTCCAATTCATAGAACTTAGAAAAAACAATTTTCCAAAGTTCTGTACTACTCGCTCCGTTCCAGAATAAATTAATTTAGAATAAAATGTGACACATCCTAATACTAGAAATCTAATCTAGACATAGTACTAATCTAAACATACCTTCTGTTATATTTTTAGCACTAGGATGCGACTTCGTCTAGATTTCTAGTACTAGCATGTGTATATCGAATGTAGTAATGAACTAGTAATAATGATGCAATTGATCCCTCCTGCCCTCCAGTAGCAACATTCTTGAATCTAGATGCCGCCTGCCAATCTAGTCATATGAGCTGAAAGCCCATATTAATTACCGCTTGCATTCTGTCCATGCATGCAGTAAAAAATTCCGGCAATGCATGCATCCGTCAGCACGCAGCATGCTGCTCCCGTATTAAACCCTTTCCCTGTGCAGAGAGAGCCCAGACAGGCAGGCAGATCACAGCGAGGAGAAGAAGAAGAAGAGAGAGCCCGAGAGAGTGCGATCTACTCCTCCTCCTCGGCTCGATATATCCATCCGAATTCCAAAGGTGGTGAGGTGAGCTCGGTTTCACCGCTCATTCCTCCCACAATCATTTCCTCCACGCCTTCTCTCTCTCACTAGATGCATATAATTCGGTTGCTTCCTTGCCTTTAGCCATCATCACCTCCATCTTCTTCATCTTCTTGCTAGCTACAAATGAGAGCTTAGCATGTGTAGTGGCACAAGCTCACTCACTCACTGACAGTATCGGTTGCCTAGCTATAGCCTAGCTAGCTTCACTTGACCTAGGTAGATATAGTAGTTCTTTGGCTTCTTGCCTACCGCGTTCTTGGTGATCGTTGGTGTTCTAGCTAACTTCAAATGGGGCTCGAGCTTGAGCTGTCGTCGGAATTGGCCGCGCTCCGGCCGATCCGGGTGACGGCGGCGGCGGCGGCGGCGGCTGGGAGCGGCGCCGCGACAGCACGGCCGGACGACGCCGGTGTGCCGGAGGAGAGTGGGTCAGCTACCGTGCGGCAAGGTGGTGGTGGTGGTGGTGGTGGTGGCGCGTCGGTGTCGGCGGCGGCGGCGGCGGTGGTCGAATCGTCAGATGGATGCGTCACTCCGACGTCGGCCGGGAGCGCGCTGCGGCCGGCGACGGTGTGCCCGCCGGCGCCGCGGAAGCCGAGGCCCGCGGGGAAGAGGATGACGAAGCGCTGCTGCTGCGGCGGCGGCGGCGGCCGGCCGCGGCGGCCGTTCTTCCCGGTGCCGCACGACCTCGCCGCCGTGTTCGTGGCGCGCGCCCCGGCGGCCACCACCTCGCCGCCGTGCCCGCCGCCCGCCAAGAAGATCCGCGTCCACGCCGTGGGGTGATCCGTCTCGCTCGCCGTCGCCGCTGAACGACGACGATCTCGCTAGATCACCTTCGCGTCGATCTGAACGCCATTGCCACAGCTGGAAGAGTGGGATAGATACTACTCGAATCTCCAAAAATGGCCATGAATTCCCATACGTACGACATGTGTGTGCTGCCCCGACAAGTTTGGTTAGTTTCAGAATTTGCAGTGGCTTAATTTCTTCTTTCTGAGACAAGAACATCATGTCCAAATAATCGAATTGTAAATACTTCTTGCTCAGACTGCGCGAAAATGTCATCGCGCAGGTCAGAACGAAGAATTCAAGATCAACTCCTGCAAACTCGCTGTTCACAGTTGATCATGTTGATATATATAATTTTCTCCAAATTGTTGTTAATTGTGTCTAAATTGTGTGTGATCTCATTATCTCAATTTGTTCTCCTCTACACAGTTCTTTTTGGATCTTCTCTTGTAGTATCAGTTAACTGAACTTTCGAAAAAGGCAAACTAATATGAGCGACCGATCTTAAATTTTGTTGATTTATCTTTAGTTTGCTGAAATTTCTCTTTAATTTGGTCGATAGAAAAAAGAAGAAGATAATTTTGGTAATAAAGGAAGGACGAGAGAGGAAAGGAGCCTGACGTGAGCTTCCAAGGAGTGTCCTCTTGCTGTAGTCTTTTGGGTACCTAAACAAAGATGCATGGATGAGCATTGAGCAGAGCAAAATTCAGACTTCAGGGCAGAGCAGAACAGATCTGAGCAAGAAAGAAAAATGCAGTTAATGTCACACTCCTTCGATCAGATCTGAGTTTCTTGCAGGTCCAGTGCTCTATTGAGGGTTTAATGATTTGCCTGCTTATCTGCTGCTCATTTCTAATTGTACCACCTGCAATATTTTTCCTCTCTGCACAACCATACGTATTTGCAGAAATTCTGTACTATACTCTACTGTATAATGGTAGATGTACTCTCTCCGCAAATATATGTGTGTGTGTGTGTATAACTATATTTATGTTTAGATTCATGTACGAAAGTTATGTTTTTTTTTCGAAGGAGTAATACCGCCAGTGACGGAGCCAGAAATTTTCACGCCTAAGGCTGAGCTAATGGTCTTAAATATTTTCATAAATTACATAGCATTTTCAAGATTATAATGGAGATTATGGAACTAGGCATGGGGCTCAAGTCATAGCTGCTCCATGCCTGATTCTGCCCCTGAATACAGCGGTACGTGTGCTATGACCATTTGGTACTTAAAGTATTTTGGTACTTAAAGTATCAAAAGAAGAATCCTTCTTTGACCTCATTTATTTATCTTTTTGAGAAAAAAAAATACAGTAATTACCTGTACATATATCCAGATAGGAAAGACAAGCAGAAACGAATTCAGTTGCTGGTACGTGACAAAGGATGTTTCTTGTCGTCCTTTTGCTGCCGCTGCGATATTCTGGGACAAAAGTCTGAATATTTTTTTTTCTGTCCAGATAAAAACAGGTGATGTGTATAGTGGATGAGTGAGCCAGTAGCTGAATGTATGTACGTGGATGCATCATGCATGCGTGGATGTTCCCTCTTCTGCAGCTATGTTCCAAAATCTAACCTATTTTTGTCTTTGATCGTAATAAGCAAACGTCGCCCTCACATTTTGTTGTTAATGTCTTCAAGAGTTCAGACTTCTGTTTAAGTCTTTTCAGTGCCTGATCTCATGTTTGACAGTAACAAAGGCTAGTAGCCTAGGATAACTTGTTAATAGTAGTATCAATCTACTCCAGCTCGATAAAACCGCATACAGAATAATTTTTGACTGCGACTTACAAAATGACGGGTAAACGATGGGAGTGTTAATCGTTTGGTCGGATTAACAGCCGTCGTTTGATAGCAGTCCTGCATCAAACGAGTTGCTGTTGCCAATTTATACTTCTCTGCTAAATTGGGAATGGTTGTGCATTGGAGAAGGGACCAATGATGGCGCATGTCTGTCTCTGTTGATGAACAAGGCCATGGCAGGCATGGCGGCTCTCACTCACTCACTCACTCGAACACAGAGGCCGAATGATGATTGATGTATGAAGCACACCGAATCATTCCGGCCGGAGGCAGCACATGGCGTGATGCGTCGTCGCCCTGTGCCTTACGCTTGTTGTTGCGGCACTGTCGCAGTACTACCAAACCAGTGAACTACTACCAACCCTCCTGTACTTTGGTCCTTGATGCTTAATTACTGGGGTTTACTGGAGATATGCGTGTGATGCATTTTCTTCTGTCATTGTGTGTAACTCTCCAGATCGATCGACAGACGGTCAGACTTGATTCGAACTGGCTAAGCTCTGGCAGTAACAACTTCCAGCTGCTTCACTGTTGATGGGGTTTGCAACCAACCAGTACAAACATGGCATCTTTTCTCTCTTATCTGTCATAATTGATTTCGAAGACCAAACTATTAACCGTCCAGTAGAGACTGAAGACAGTGACAGCTTGATGCATTTTACCCATAATCTTTGTTTGGTCACACTGTCACAGCTCCCAAACAAGATCACACAGCTTTGGCAAGTAACTATCCCAGAATCACATCAGCAGCAAGATCCCCACCGATTTCACTGGACAAAATCGTTCACCTCATCATGGGGAGAGAAGCTTTGCTGCTCCAATTTTCACTTTTTGTATTGTCAAACAGAAAAGAGAGAGAGAGTGTGGCTGCCTGCTGCCTTTTGAGCTTTTGGGGGGTCACATGCTGTGCTGCTTGTCTTCTCTTCATTTTAGCAGGGTCGTTGGCAAGGCATGTTTGCTTGCCCCTGTTTCTCTGATGATTTTGAAGGGAGGAAAAAAGGTTGAAAGTGGCCTAGCCACCGTCCTACGCGAGGAAGAGATCGAAGCCATCCGTCACAATTGGCTCTCTGTGGTGGGGGGTGCGGCGCGGGCGTGTGATTTGAGCGGAAAATCGCGTGATGGGGGCTCTGCAGATTTGTGGTTTCTGCACATGGTTGGCGGAAATGCTGTTTGGCGATCGCTCGCCGTGGGGAGGGGGTAGCGATCAGATTCGCTCCCCACCTCCCCCCTCCCTCCCTCCAACTGTTTTCTTTTTTGACACCGCATTATTTTTCTATTTTAGTAAATTCATGCACCTAAAGTTTATACACCTCAAGGTTGCACATCTAAAGTTTAGAGACCAAAAGTTGATATATCCGATTCAAATTTAAATTTGAATTCAAATATTTTTTATATATATAATATTTCTATACATCTAAAGTTTATACACCTAAAATTTATAAGTCTAAAGTTTATATACCCGTTTCAAATTTGAATTTAAATTATATCCGATTTGAATTTGAATTCAAATATCTTATTCAAATTTGAATTTGAATTCAAATATTTTTCATATATAGTATTTCTATATATCTAAAGTTTATACACCTAAAGTTTATAGACCTAAAGTTTATATACCTAATTCAAATTTGAATTTGAATTATATCCGAGTCAAATTTGAATTTAAATTCAAATATTTTCTATATACATCTAAAGTTTATACACCTAAAGTTTATAGATCCAAAGTTTATAAGTCAAAAGTTTACATACCCGATTCAAATTTAAATTTGAATTTGAATTTGAAAAATCAAATTCAAATTGAATTCAAATTTGAATTTGATTTCAAATTTTTTATATATAGTATTTCTATACATAAATTTTTTCTAACTTTTTGTTTTTTTAAAAAAATTTTGTGGTTTACTGTAGTAAGGGAAGAAGTGGGAGGACTGTCTATAGGGGGAGGCGGGGGATCCGATCGCTGGGCGATCGCCCATTAGCGCCCCCCCCCCCCCCCCCCATGGTTGGGGCCTTGGGAGGTAGGGAGGGTGATGGGGCCGGGTGAGGACTAGGCCGGTTTGAGGTCCAAAGGATAGGATTTGGTTGGGTGTTTTGCCACCGGCAAAAAAAAAGAAAAGGTATATTTTAGGTCGCTCAAATATGGGTCGAGTTCCATTCGCGTTCCTCAACCACAAAAACTGGGTATATAGCGCTCTCCAACTATCAAAACCAAATATGAATAGTGTCCCTTGGTGGGTTTAGAAGATGGTTTCGTTTTGTATTACATCCATATGGTGTATTGGCTTGGTCGGTTATATGACGTAGTGACTACATGGCATAATAGTCAATTTATGTACTGCTTAAAATGTTAGTAGTGGCGGTGTTCGTTCTGCCGCATCACCTCTCACCTCTACCATTGATATTTATATCATCCTCTAATGAATCTCCCATTTCACTACTGCCTCTTCTCAAAATTTTAAATCACCTACTTATTTATAATAAGAAAAATTATAAAAGTTTTACTTAAACTGAATTTGTGTTTAACTAACTTAATAAGCTAGGTACTAAAAAAATTTCCGTTGCAACGCACGGGCTCTAAGTAAAAAATTAAAAAAAACAATAGGATCCACATAACCATAAGAGAGTAAGCCTACATGTCAGTCTCCCTCTCCCTTTACCCCTTCTCTCGGCTTGAGATCGGCCTTCATGGCGGCGCTTACGGCAGCCGCCTCCTAAACCTCGCCATGTAGGTGACACGTCACATAATTGATCAAGTAAATATGCTACGTAAGCGTCACATGTGACAAAACCGTCTTCCAAACCGAGGAATTTTATTTATACTGGTTTTGATAAAATGGTGGACTCTCTATGCCTGGTTTGTGGTTGAAGGATATGAATGTAACTTGACCCATAAAGGAGGGACCTAAAATAGACTTTTTCCTTTGTCACCGACTCAAGGTCACCATCAAGGATGCTTATGGGCCTAGACTGTTTTGGGATGCATGCTGATGTTGTATTCGAGCCGTGGACAACCGCTGGTTCCCTACGGAGTGTGCAACTGTGTATATTTATGTTTACCCTATCCCTATGAGCATCTTTAAAGATTAGACTGAATCCTGAAAAATTCGTTTCTATGGAAAATCAAACCAGAACCTAAGGTGCTCCTGAGGCTCTTCTAACCACTAAGCTACGTGCCTTTAAATTCATGTATATAAAAAGATTTGGAGAGACTTCGCTCCAAATATATTTTAAGAAGAAATTGTGAGCATGTTGAGGATTGAACATGAGACTTACTTTGAGGTTGAAATCACGTACCCTTTGTATACAAATTCATGTATAAAAATTAGCCAACACGAGGAAAATATACTGGTCCAGAGCCCACACAAACTAACTGTAGCTTAACTAATTGCGATCATTGTTCATGCATGCATGTGTAGCTTTGGAATCCTAGTTAGCTAGAAACCTGTTACTATAGCCTAGGCAGCCAAAGCTGGGTATAATCCAAGCGGGCAGCGGCCAATCCAACCACGGCGAAGGAGGCTTGACCCGATGAAAGCTCCCATCTCCCATGCTGTAAACGCCGATGTCCCTCGCGCACTCTGGCGTGTCGAGCGCGTACTGCTCCTCGTTGTCCGTGTAGTAGACGTGGTCCGGCAGGATCCCGGCTGGACAATCCGCCATGGCGAGGCCGAACGAGCTGTTGCATCCCAAGAACAGGGCGTGGCGGCCGCCGACGTCGTTGATCTCCGCCGCCGTCCCCGCCGCGGGATCCACCCGGTACACCTTGATCGAGTGCGTGTTCCAGACCCCGTCGTAGGGCAAGCTCCGGTCCGCCAGCCATGCCGCGTAGGCTTGGAGGTTCGCTGCACCCATGCGCCTGCACACCATGAGCCAGCATCCGCCGTCGCCGCCGCCGAGCCACGGCGCGTCGACGAGGTAGTTGGTGTGCCTCATCATGCCATCCTGAGCGGGGAGTATGGTCGTCCTCTCCAGGGCCGGCTCGCCGCCGAGGTCGAACTCGTGGATGGCGCCGTCGCGGCGTATCCCGTAGAGCATCCGGCCGTCGGCGCTGAAGCCGACGTCGACGTACAGCTCGTTCCCCGTCGGCGTGCGTATCCACGTCCAGTGCGTGTCGCCCAGCCTCGCGAAGGACATCTGGCCGTCGGGGCGGTGGAGGAGCACGACGACGCAGCCGCCGCCGACGATGTCGGACGAAGGGTCCGACGAGAGGAAGACGCGGAGGTAGAGGTACTCCGAGAGCTCGCGCGCCGTCAACGTCATGGGCGCGTTGACCAGCGGCTCCACCCGCAGCGTCCAGTCGTACGGGTACACCACGTACATGCCAGGGACGACGGCGCCGCCGTCGTCGAGCAGCCGCCGCACCGGCTCGACGGTGGTGACCGGCGGCAGGTTGCTGATCTGCTGGCCGGTGACGGGGATGACGAGGTGGAGCGCCGCGTCGTCGTCGGCGGTGGCGAGCCAGCCGTGGGAGGCGCCGAGCCACCGGCGGTGGACGTGGGGCCCCGGGAGCGTGACGGTGTAGGACCGGTGGTCGGTGAGGCTGTAGAGGGTGGCCACGTTGGGGTCGTCGGCGTCGGCGTCGGCGCCAGCGGCGGCGGCGGTGGTGTAGAGTAGGCAGGGCGTACAAGGGCGGGAGAGGAGGTGGTGGAGGCCGCGGACGTACGCCGACGAGGTGTTCCACCACTGGCACACGGCGCCGGCGCGGACGAGGTCGACGATGTCAAGCGCCTCGAGAATTGTGATCAGGACGTCGGCCGGCAAGTCCGACCAGGCGCCGGCATGGTCGCCGTCCATGATGACGATTGAGTTGGAGTAGCTTTTCTTCTACTGATCGATGATCGATCAGGTTTGTTATGCGTAGGTGAAGAGCGTTCATCTTGCCTACGTTTGGAGCACGACGAATCAAAGACGAATTGACAGTACATGCCTCTTAGAATCGGTTTTGAATTTTTAGTGTGGCCGTGTGGGTGCGGAAAGGAAACAGATCCATCCCTCTTGGATTTGGTTCTTTCCCTATTATTTCAGTAAGTGGCTATACAATATTCTACAGCTTTATGAAGAACTTTCAACTATAATTATAACATTTTAGTGTAAATCAAATATGATCACATTGTAACTTTACTCTAATTATATGATAATTATAATTGGAGTATAAGTGAGATTTCATAAAATTAGTTGCCTTTGCTTTCTTTCATGTTTTTCCATCCCAGTTCTTAGTGCACGCGTCCCTACCAGATCGGCAGCTATTTGCCAAGCAAATGCATGTTTTTCCATCCCAGTTCTTAGTGCACGCATCCCTACCAGATCGGCAGCTATTTGCCAAGCAAATGTCCGCAGCAGCGTACAGGATATCATCTAGTTGAATTGAATACATAATATGCACGGAAATGCAAAAATGGAAGAATGCTGCTTGCGATGCAATCAATTACGATGGCCTATGCAAATAACAAATGTGAGGTAACGGAGGTATTGTCGGTTTGTCATAGAGTACAGTTTAAAGGGGTCTAAAGAGGTACATTCACAGCCAAATTCTATGAAGAATTCATAGTTGCACAGTATTTGGGTATGTTCTATGGAAATGAAAGAGGCCTGCCATTGATGCTAAACTATTACTACTCAAAGATCTTCTTTGACATCAATGTTCAAAAGTTTGGCTAGCTTGCCACTCTCATATGCTTCAACAGTATCTGCATTTTTTTCCAATCAGAAGGTATGAGTCAGGATTGAAAGAGAGTTCATGGAATCTTAAAGTTAATTGATTTGTTTACAGGAAAACTACCATCAGAGCCACCCAGGTGCTTCCCATGGACAAAAACTTGAGGAACAGTTCGCCTGCCAACCATGTCAGATAAGGCATCCTGAATCTCCCAACCATCCTCTGCATTAAGGAAAAATTGTTGCATCAAGGCATCATCAAAATGACTATGTTTTTTAGTGTCAGGTCTGAGAACAATATTTGTACTTAAAAGAAAGAAATGTCCAAAAGATAGCGTATGTTCAAGGAGTAACCAAATTGCAAAAACAGATAGGTTTTTCAGTGGCAGTAAATATGCATATGATTCTGTCTGATATAACTGATTGTTTTACCCCCCTTTGTGCCATATAGGGAAAATAGTTTGAACAGATAGGCAAGAAGGATACATTCTATAGACCTTGAATCCCTGGTGTTTATATCTGTTCGCTGACACTCATTGTGCAGTTTTCTTACCATTTTCAATATATTATATGGTAACCTCATTGCCACACTAGACTATGTCCTTTATCACATTTTATACTCCTATATCAGCCTCTAGTTTGAGTGGTGCTGTTTTTGTACATGACAACATTCTAAAAAAGATGTTGGGCCCGCCGACCCAGTTAGTTCAATGAAACTATGATACTTCCACTAAGGGAAAAAAAGTATATAGCTGAAAGCCGTGAGCAGATCTGTCTCATAAACTGCACTGCTTACTGCTACAGCCCACTCTACAGCAGATGTATACTCAATTTAGCAAACTTTGAGAACACAAGGACATAACATTATAAATCAATAACTGCAAATACTAAAGAGTAAAGAAAAATAAATATTACAAAGAGAAAAATTCTTAAGAAAGCCACAATGCAATTACAGTATGAAAACGTATATAAAACAAACCTCGTTGATCAAGCTCCACAACATACGGCTCCTTCTTCAGTTCAAGTTCCTTGAACACAGCTTTGGCTCTTCTACAGTACCTGGAAAATTATGCGTTTTTTTAAGATTGAGTTTCTCTAGCTAGTATCATAGCATGTATGCAGACAAGGGTAGGTTGGATTTTGGTATCATGGGCATCATTTTTGTACATTCATTACTCATCAGCTAACACTCCATATAGCTACCTACTCTTCACTCTTCACAAGCACCAATAGCAAATTAATCTGAAAGTCCAAAATTCTGATCCAGCAAGTTCTTGTATCATAGAGCAAGAATTGCCCCCACAACTCTCTTACACAAAACAAAATCCTGAAAGCTCTGAAACTTACTGTTAACAATACTTTGCACATCAATTTAATCGACTAGCCTAAATCAAAAGGAGTAAATTTGCAGTTGACCAAATAATTAGAGATTTTTATAAAAGTTGGTAAAGTACTGAGTAAAACTGCATTTTCTATCACATGGTGTACAGCACATATAGAATTGCAGGAGAGATAAAAACTTGGATCACCACATAAGGTCATATGACCTCAATTCCTCCCCATTCCCCATTTTAGTCCAATACCAACTAGGCAACCATTATCTGCTCTGTCCGTTTCAAACAGTCCCAAATTTGTGTAAAGGATCAAACCAAAAACTCAACAGTTGGATCGAGCAAAAGGAGGATTAATTCCCAGACTCATGTACAGCGTCACAAGCCAGGACCAGTAGGTCATGTATCTCTCCTAAAATTCGCAACGAAAAGACAGTTTTCCGATGGATATAGAACTAATTCAGTACCAACTCTCCAGACTTTCTACAAATTCACGATTAGGTCCGCTCAACTTCACGGCAACAACATCCAAAATCGAAATCCCCCAACTAGATCAGCTAAACGCATAGATGATACTGGCGACTACTACATCCCAAAACCCAAATCGAAATTCTCAGCAAAAGCTAAGCGAGAGCAGTAAAGCGGAATGCACAGAGGATAGATGGGAGAGGGGGGGCCGTACGGGCAGTATGACTTGGAGAAGATGACGACGTCGTGGGCTTTGACGGTGGATTTCACGAAGGACGACTTGGACGCCGTCCCCGAGGCGGCGGATCCGAGCGCCGCGAGGGCGATGAGCGCCGCCGCCGCCATCCCGAACCTCCGGCCCAGCAGCGCCGCCATCGCGTCCCGAGATGCGGAAGAGAGATAGCGAGACCGGATCACCGGAGGCGGAGGAGGAAGAGGCGGAGATAGTTTGGGGAAGAGAGTATTCGGCTCTCTCAGATTTTGACTGGATCCTTTCTCTTCTTGACTTGGGCCGTCCGGCCTTGTTTCGTTTACGTAAAGCAGGAATGCACTTTCATGTATAGGTTACGTAATACTCCCACTATCCAAAAGTCTCCCATTAAAATTCAGATTTTACCTTGATTTTCGAACTAATAAACGGTACGATCTAAAAACTTAATTAAACATGTGCTAATAGTTTTTTTATATACGCCAACTTAATCTTCATCTTTATCAGTTACAAACACCACCAAAGATCTATTCTTTTACGTTTTTTTTCAAACAAAAACCAACGAGTAATTAACTAATCCAATATGTAACAAAACCAGCTGACGTACTATGCGTATGTATGCAATCAGTATTAAGATGGTTTCTTATATTCCGATCAACAATTTAATTTTAGAGACTACGAAATAGGTATTAGACTTTTGAAAAAACAAAAAAAAAGTTAGAGGGGAAAGATGGCAAAGCTGTGAATTTTGGTACTGAAATTGGGGAGAACGGTTTTGATTTTATTTTTTTTATGATTCCACAAACATAGCTACAGAAACAAACACCTTATCTATAGAGATGCTTTTTCAAGAAAGAAAGAAATAATTGAAATATCTTAATTAGAATGATGTATTTGGGTCGATGAACCCTCTAATTTTTTTTGAGCATGTTAGTAAATGATGTAACTATTTTTTCTCAATAAAGCTAGCTGAATGGCGTTTAAAAAAAATTAGGAGGAAGACTTTTGCATCTCAAAAGGCAAGGCAAAACCTCCTGTCCTCAATTGAGCAAACATCAAGCACATTTTCAGTTTGCGCATCAGCTCAACTGCTCAAACCGAAACACACACAAAAAGAAACTGAAGTAGTGTACTAGTGGTGTTTCCATGATCTGGGCTTGGGTTCCAACACGAGGGACGCGTAGATCAGCTCGTTCCACGCGTCCGGCACGCCGGGGAGGCACCAGTGGCTGCAATCCTGCTTCCTCCTCGACACCTTCTTCCCCGCCGCCGCCTTGCCGTACACCGACGGGTGGCCGTCCTTGCGGAAGTTGGTCAGCTTCGTCACGTTGAGCAGACGCACCGGGAACCGCATCCTCCCGATCACCTCCTCCACGACCCTCATCTTCCGCGGGTAGCTGCCGATCACCGCCCCTCTGAGCGTCGGCTCCGTCTCCCCGCTGCACGACCCACCCGAATCCCACTCCCCTCCCCTGCCAAAATTCGATACTAAAATCTGAATCAAGATGAACTGAAATTGTTGCAATGGCGAGTGATGATCAGGTTCGGTTACCTGAAATGTGCAGTGGAGTAGCCTCGGTAGAAGACGACACTCTTGGCCGGGTCCATGTTCTTGTCGATCCAGCGAGCCCAGGTCTTGAGAGCTCTCCTGTAAGCTTCAGTCGAGTCGAATTGTGGGTACAGCATGTCGCCTTCCTTGTAGTAGTTGATGCTGCCCACATTGCTCAGCAATCAGGATTCAGCTAGCGACACCAAAATGGTTGGTTTCTTTGAGCTGCACAACAATGGCACATGTTCCCTCTATCCTATAGTACATCAAACCTAAATTTAGACAGACCTTCTCTTCAGATTCGCTATACTATGTCATGTCCCATCCGATTCTTAGTTGCTATGTTAAGAGACGAGGGAGTAGGTACGTACCCTCTCGCCGTCTTGCCGTGCGTCCACCAGTGGCCGGTGTTGAAGACGAGGACATCGACCTTCCTCCACCGGCTCGCCGACTTGTCGATCCGGTCAATCTGGAGGATCGGGTTGGAGTTCTTCTGCCGATTGTAGCGCACGCCTTCCCGGACAAGGAAATGCGATCGCACGAACTCAACAGTGCAGTCGTAATCCTGCAGGATAACGATGATTACTGTCACGCTGCGCCGCCATGGATTCCATTTGTCAGTTTTAGTGAGGTTAATTACCACGAACTTGAAGACGAAGTAGCCGCGGCCCTTGCTGATCCTGTAGCCGTGGGTCTCGAACATCCTCGTCTTGTCCGGGATGGCCTCGCGGAGGATGCAGAGCAGGGACTCGAACTGGTTCCGGTTCATGGAGTCGCCGACGAGCATCAGCCGCTTGCCCCGCAGCGTCGCCAGGAAATCCGTCGCGTTGAACCTACGGACCTAGAGAGATCGGATCAGCCATGGCGAGCTCGAGCGACGAAGCGGCGGCAGCGGCGGGGTACTAGTACTAGTACTACCTGGGGAGGCGGCACCGCCGCGGCGCCCATCGCCACCGCGTGTACGCGGCGTCCGGCCGGCCGTTCGACGCGCAGGCGTACGCCTCGTCGACGTAGGGGCACGTCCCCGGCGCGTACAGCGGCCGCGCCGCCTCGTCGCGAGCCCACTCCCCGTCGTACAAGTCGCATGTCGTTCCTCCACCCTCGTCCTTCTCGGGAGGCGGCGGGGAAGCGGCCGGCGACGACCTCGTTGGTGGTGCCATCGGGAGAGTCGATGGCGGCGGCGGCGGAGTGGTCGGTGGCGCCAACGGGAGCGTCAATGGCGGCGGCGGCGGAGTTGATGGATCCGGGGTGCGAGGCAGCGGGGACAGAGGAGGGAGCCAGTCGAGGCGGTGGACGGAGAGCGGCTGGCGAGAGGAGGAGGAGCGGAGGAGGAACGGGAGTGCGAGCGGGAGAACGAAAGGCACGGAGACGACGGCGAGGAGCGGGACGACGAGGCGCCGCCACGGGAGCAGCGCCGCCGCGGGCGGCATCGATCGAGGACCACCGATCACCGCCGCCACCGCCGGCGAAGGTAGAGCTGGATACGGGCGAGCTAGCAGGAGGAGTCGAGCCGAGCAGTGAGTGGCTTGGCGGGAAACGCGCGCATCAGTTAATTACTTCTCCGACACGTCGCGTCAGATCGACTGGAAGGGTCAAGATGGCCGAAATTTTTGCATGTGAGGGGGAGTTTGGATGGGGTCACATCACATGTTAAGTATTAAACACAACAGAACGATAAAACCTACTCCTATTTCATAACTCTGAATTAAATCGTGAGACGAATCTATTGAGCCTAATTAATCCATAATTAGCCTATGTGATACTACAATAAACATTCTATAATTATGAATTAATTAGGCTTAAAAAAATTGTCTTGCAGATTAGCTCTTATTTATGTAATTAGTTTTATAAATAGTCTATGTTTAATACACTTCATCCGATGTGGTTCTTGATCCAAACATCCCCTAAGCAGGTGCAACAAAATAAGCATGCAACAATCAAATTTGGATGTATAAGCGGGATGCTCAGATGCAGTAGATTGCTTTCCATCGAACCAGATTTCCAATAAACTAGTGATCCATTGAATTGAGGGTGGAATTTGATCCCTCGAGGGATGCCGCCTTATTGTTTGTATGTCAATTAAAATAGTTAAGAAAAAAATTGGCGGGCAGAATCGGCGAGCGCGGCACAGAGCAGCGACGGGTGCGGGCGGAGGGGAGGCAGTGGAGCGGCGGCAACATAGCACTGGGATTAGTGCGTTCATGGAACCTGTCAAGGAGCGTGTCCGTCGTTCACTCCGTTGAGCAAGCTTGGGTCGAGGAACTCGCCGACCCAGCGGGATGCTTGTCGTTCATGTCGTAGACATCGTCCTTAGCCAGGTCGTTGCTGTCCACATTGCAATCGCACCACACGATGACGGCGACAACCTGCCCGGCCATCTCCACCTCTCCTCTATCGCTCTTGCTCCACACAGCGCTGCCGGCCACTCCACAAGTTCACAACCGCATTCGCCCGCCGTCCGCTTCGCCGCTCCGCCCACCACCCACTGCCCACTGCCTCCGTTCCGCTGCCGCGCTCACTGATTCCACCCACTGCCGGCCCGAAGAAGGGTAGAGAGAAGAGAAGGAGAAGAAAAGAGAAGAAAAAAAGATGTGCTGCTGACATATGGGCTCCATGTACTTTTTTAAAAAAAATTTGCTGACTAAGATGCCACGTCAGCGAAGCCACCCATATATGTTACCATAGGACCTTGTGTGCACGATTTATGTAAGTTTAGGGGTACACATTTCTTATTTTGTGGTTAAGGGACCTCGAAAAATCTCGCTGTTAAGTTGAGGGACCTCCGGTGAACTTTTTCCTTGTTAGAAACAAGCCAACAAAAAAGCCCATGTTAAACGAGACAGCCCATATATTTCGGTAGGTCTCCTGGTCAACCGGATTGACCGTGCTCCCGTGGGATCTGCCTAGAACTAGAATTCCAAACAAGGCGTGCTGTGCTTATACATTCGTAATTACTGGATTGCATGTGTTTAGACATAAAAAAATTGGGACGGCTGAAATTTTAAGCACAAAGAGGGGGCGTGACTGGTGGGCCCCACTTTGACTGCCACGTTGGACCACTTTGACCGCCACCGTGGCATCGTCCCCAACCAACCCCGGCAACCTGCCGGAATCCAGGGTGGCGAGCACACGTGGAACAGCGCCTCCAGTGTTGTACTCTTGTGAGCGCGCCGCGCGTCCTTGTCAAGCTGTCATCATCTCGTCGCGACCGCCGCCCTGTCTCTCGCACTCGTTTTTTCCAAGCTCTGGCTTCCGTTGATGATGGCTACCCGTGCCCCGTGGGCGGTGGCCGACCCGTACGAAATTATAAATGCCATTGCTGGACAACTGGACATCAGGACATGGATGCTACTACTACTACTACAGAAAAGGAGCAATCCGAGTCGCCACCTACTCACCTTTCGGCTAGACATTGGCCATTTCTTTTCTCTGAAAAAGTTTTGCCCGTTCTGAATTTTTTTTTTTTGGTGGAGATGGCATTTTTCATTTTGGTAGGATGATGGAATGGATGGCTTTGCATTCAGCAGATGGAGCTGGACAGCTCAGCACAGCGGTGGCAGAGGCTGGCGGCGGTTTTGGATTTGGATTGGAACCAGTTCAGACGATGGCGTGTTTGGTAATTTTGGATACAGCATTTATGTGCAGGATATGCTTAGCTGTGGCGAGTGAATTGTTTCCTATGTTTGCAATCCTTCCTGGAATGGACCTGGTAATCAACTTACTTTGCTGTTTATAGCAATAAACCACATTTTTCAATAATAAATGAGTGAGTTCAACCAAATTCCACTTCACGCAATATCTACGAAGAACACTAACACTGTATGTCATTTTGCTTATTATTCAAATAAGCCAAACGATGGAGCAGTAAAACCGCATTTGTACGCCATAACATATGCCCGATGAAAGAAGACACGTATATATTAACCATTGATTTTCCTTGCACCAAAATAAAAAAATAACGGTCAAGCTAGCTCAAGCTACATTTTGCGCCATACTCAGTGACACAAACCTCACATTTTTTTACTGTTGCTGCATAATACAGTACATGTATGAGTATTCAACAGCCATCGCCTTAGACCATCATTTATATCAATATCCAAAATGGTGTAGTATTTGAATTCTGGTTCAGCCGAAAGTGACCCCGATTGAACTAGTTTTCTTCCTTCATTTATTTAATTCAGTGGGAGCCATCCAAACCCTTTCAAACTTTTGATAAAATGCCAGCCACTCCCATATTCAACAACCTGCTTGCCTTCCTGCATCGTACAATTGAAAGTGAATCTAGCTCTCTAAGTGGGTTTTGATGATTAATTATAAAACGGTTAAGAGACTACTGATTTTATTGAAATAAGTGGAGATATTTAGTCCCAAGATACTTAGGTGTGAGATGGTGTGCATTGACCCCTTCCCATAAAAACAATTTGCAAAAAAGATGAGAAGACTCGGATTTTTATTTTTAAGGCCATGGTGGTGCTTGATGACCAGGAAGAGGAATGTGCTATTGGTGAGCAGAGAGCCTCGCCAGAGCTTTGCCGGAGTTTGTGTAGGAAAATACAACGGACTTTGTTCGTATTTTTTTTATGTATGTCAAATTTGGGCTAACCGGATTACACATAGCCCATGTACCCTAATCGTGTCATGCTAACACAGCATGACCCGACATTCTTACTGGGCCGTGCCTGGGCTCCAGCCTTAGCACGTGAGCCTACACGACACGGCCCGTTCAATGAGTCGTGTCTAATCGATCAGTGTCCAAACATAGTATTATTTATCCATCATCTCAACCATATACTATAAAAAAATTCCACGTCTCAACGGTCTAGACCTAGAGGCTCCATTTGAAAAATGGGATTACGACTGATGGATATTATTTCCATTTGAGTTAATTGCACATCGGCCCGCTTTTTATTACCAAAGTTTCACTTTGGATCACCTCTAGCTAATATTTTCATTTTGGACTAGGTAAGATTATCTTTATTGTACTTTGGACCACCCTAAGTCACTTATCTAGTCGCATCTATTTTCTAATCTTGCAAAGATGTAAGTCGAGAAGATTATCAGTTTACGGGTGACAACATGGTTAAAGTCATTTACGTGCTTGAGAAAAGTTTTTAGGTGGTTCAAACTCCAAAGTGAAACAAGACATAATAACTTACTTGGACAAAGTGAAAAGATAGTTTAAAAGATAGTACAAAATGAAACTAATAAAAGGTAGCCCTAGACCCAATTTATACCCCCCTTCATTTTTTTCAGATTTCCACCGTTTGGGTAGGGTGGGATGAGTGCTGAGCGAAATTACTAAATAACCCTCTCGCCATTTTGACGCCTCCTCTGTCGTGCGTACCATGAACCCCCCACCTCGTCAGTTGGCCTCCGCCGATCCCCATCTATCCCGCGAGCGAGCAGGGCGGCCGTCGTTCGTCCTGCTGCTTCCGCCGCATCCATCACCCTGGTGAGCACGTCCTCCCGCCACCCGCAGCCTACGCCGATCCCCCCATCCATTCCGCGAGCGAGCAGGGTCGCCGCCGCCGCCGTTTGTCCTGCTGCTCCCGCCGCATCTCGTCCTCTTCCCCATCTCTCTCTCTCTCTCTCTACCCACGCACTTCTTCTCAGAATTCGCCTTCACCCTTAGCTTCTGCTCTAGGAATTTGTCTTTAACGTTAATACTAGTAGCAGTTTGATGGTTCCCAAAAAGGTTTGGGGGGTTCAACAGCTGAACCCCATGCCCCATGCTAGATCCGCCACTGGGGAGGTGAGAATTTAGATTCGGTTTGTGAGTTTTCCATCTGCTGTGCCTTTTTTTTTTTTCGCGGAAGCGAAACTTTGATGCCTTTTTGGTGTCGGTTCCATTTTCTGATTCGGGTTTTCGGAGTACGCCAGATTTGGGTTCCAGCAGTTTTTGATTTGCCGTGCAAGGTGACTGTAGGTTGATGTGTGCTGGAACTCTGCGATCATGCGAGTTTCCTTGTGATATTTTTGGTTTTTGGATTTAGTGAGCTGGATGTAGAATTTTTTGTCGGATCCTAGGACGTCGGGTTTAGTCAATTGGATTCTGTGGCTTGAAGTTGCACAAAAAACGACACATATATTCCGTTTTGTTTTTAGCTTTTTATTACCGGGAACTGATCGAAACCAGCGTCTGGTTTTTGTGGCTGCAGCATAAAGATACCCAAACCGATGTTTCTCTTTTCTGGTACTGTGTTCTGATTGGCGATTGTTTTGTCAAGGATGTCCATTATAGAATCCTTGTGCGACGTTGCCATTAGGGGCTATGGAGTATGGTTTGATCCAGGCAGCTCCATAGAATCCTGGAATTGTGTCAAGACACGGTCCTTGTCACAAATACCAGAGTCAATTCTCTGGACTTTGGTGAATATTAGCTGCTCATTTCAGTGCTTGTGCTTGTAGCCATGTGCTAGACTGTATGATCAGTTTTTCATGAGCAATTCTTGGTGTATTGTTTTAGCTGAATAAAATTGGATTTGATTCGTCCAGGGTGACCCCAGCTTGTTAGCTTTTTGTGATATATGCTCAGAATTCTGGGTATTGAATGTCTATCAGGGCATCAGAGCACGTCGTAGGTCCACCAACTGTTGAACATTTCATCAGTAAAGAAAATGAGTTTTACCTATACTATGTCATAGAGAAAATGAGTTCTATACCATATGATAGTATGATGTTGCTGCCAGAGCCACCAATTAGAATGCAGTGAGCTGTTTGGACTGGGTCTTTTTGTGTGTAGAGTTTGAGCGCAGATTTTATTGGTCTCATTTGGTGGCTACGTAAGTAAAAACGAATATTTATATGTATGGATATTCTTGTTCAAGAGTGTTTTGAATTGGTCTGCCTTTGAGCTACAAAGCTTGCATTGTTGCAAATGGAGTCTTCGCTAAGTTTACTTAGAGATTTCCTTTTTTTTTTCAGCACACATTTTCTTCTCTCCTGAAGCAAAAATCACCCAAGACCAGCCCTACAAAACCTAGGGGTTCTATGGCTGTTTCAATGAGGGAAGTGGATGCGGTCTTTCAAGGGGCTGGTCAAAAAGAGTATCCTTCAGCTATTTTGCCATTTTCACTTCTTTAATACATTTCCATTTAAAGAATGTCATACATATTCAATTCTCTCAATTCCGTTGCGTGCTATTGTTGAAATGATGAAGCCCATTATATCCAATAGAACATTCTTGCCATGCTTTCACTAAACACGAATTCCTATGAGAAAACATTCAACTGAATGCAAGTGGAGATATTAAACTAACATGGTGCTGCAGTATGTGCGCTTAGTTCCATTTCTTTACTTGATGACTGTTAACATATCCCAGTATGTTTATCCTTAACAACCCTCAGTGCATTGGAAATATGGCGGATTGAAAAACTGCAAGCTGTTCCAGTTCCCAAGGAATCACATGGGAGATTTTTCACAGGAGATTCCTATGTGATATTGAAGGTACAATAACTTTACACAAAAAGTCTGCTGTCTGATGTCAACCCTTCAATTTTGTAATTGTTTACACATGAACTCTTAAGTACATTAGATTTTTTTTTTGGTTCCCATGAGCAGCAATGCTTCATACAAGAAGGAATTATATCCTCTCTCCCTCTGTGTGTGTGTGTGTGTGTGTGTGTGTGTGTGTGTGTTTGTTTATTATTTTGGCATCTTGTTTCTCTGCTATATAATTATAGGTGATACTCTGTTTGCATTTAAATTAGGAACAGTCCTGTTGTGAATAATTTTATGCTATGGTGGAATTCTGATTAGTACTAACTATTACCTTTATCATTATGACAGACAACCGCTCTTAAAAATGGTTCTTTTCGGCATGATATCCATTATTGGCTTGGTAAAGATACCAGTCAGGTTTGTTTTTAAATTCTAAGCTCTTGTCCGTTTTGCTGAGATCCTAGATAATAAATTAGCGTTTTTAATTTACACTTCAATTAATGAACAGGATGAAGCTGGTACAGCTGCAATCAAGACTGTGGAATTGGATGCTGCTCTTGGTGGACGTGCTGTTCAATACCGTGAAGTACAGGGGAATGAGACAGAGAGATTTCTTTCATATTTTAAACCTTGTATTATACCAGAGGAAGGTGGAATTGCATCTGGTTTCAGGCATACTGAAATCAATGAACGGGAGCATGTGACAAGGTTATTTGTCTGCAGAGGAAAGCATACAGTCCATGTCAAAGAGGTGAGAGTTTTATATGATTCGTACATTTTTGCCATTTTATCCTTGTTTGGTGATAGTTACCAAATAGTAAAATACATATGCCACATTACTTTTTTCCCTACAGGTTCCGTTTGCAAGATCATCGCTGAACCATGATGATATATTTATTTTAGATACAAAGTCCAAAATATTCCAGTTCAATGGATCGAATTCAAGTATTCAGGAGAGGGCTAAAGCCCTTGAGGTTGTGCAATATTTGAAAGACAGCAACCATGAGGGAAAATGTGACGTAGGTTCAGTTGGTAAGTTTATATTTGAGTAATAAGGTCTAGATGGATGAGGTCATACCTTTTTCTTTCAGAATTATAACTGATCCTTCAAACAGAGGACGGCAAGCTGATGGCAGATGCTGACGCCGGTGAATTCTGGGGTCTCTTTGGTGGATTTGCACCTCTTCCAAGAAAAACCTTTTCTGATCTTAATGGAAAAGATTCTGCTTTCTCTTCGAAGTTGATCTGGTAATATGTCATAGGGACAAATCCTAGGGCAATTTTGTTATCTTAACATTAAATGCTATCTTTTCTAAAGTTTGGTTACTATATGTCTCTTTTTGCTTCTGATGAAACACTAGTTTCATTTTATTTTCAGTCTAAATAAGGGTCAGACAGTACCAGTTGATTTTGATGTTCTAACAAGAGAGTTGCTAGATTCAACAAAGTGCTATCTGCTAGACTGTGGATCTGAAATTTATGTCTGGATGGGTAGAGAGACACCACTCGAAGAGAGGAAACGGGCAGGATCTGCTGCAGAGGTAACATTATCTTCTCTCTGATTTCTGACTTTAAGTTCATTGGATGGCTTGTCATAATTTAACCGCTCAAATTAATGACATGCAGTACCATGATTGGGTGATCTAGCCTCTGTTTAGTTCATAGCCAGATCGTCTCTCTCCACAAATTAGGATGGTATCTCCAGAGTTGCATATTATTAATCCTAATTTAGTTATCTATCATCATAATAATATGGAAACCTGGCATTCTAAATTCTCATTTCCTTTTTGACTTCTTTCTCTCTATATCTTTCTCTCGCTCTCTCTCTCTCCTTGAAGATGCAGAAATTCTCACTGTCATTTATGCAGGAATTACTTCGTGAAGGAAACAGGCCAAAATCTCATATTGTTCGTCTCATGGAAGGATTTGAGACTGTCATATTCCGATCGAAATTCAGTAAATGGCCTAAGAAAGCTGATGCTGTTGTGTCTGATGAGAGCAGAGGAAAAGTTGCAGGTTAGCATATATCATAGATCATCCTTGTTTATTTTCTTTCAGTACTGAAATATGTTGGTAAATATTTTTTCTCTCTCTGTAGCTCTTCTTAAGCGACAAGGATTTAATGTTAAGGGTCTTGCAAAAGCTGCTCCTGTGAAGGAAGAGCCTCAACCTCAAATTGATTGCACAGGCAACCTGCAGGTCTGCAAACTTTTTTCCTTGCTTAAGATTTTTATTGCTTAAGATTTTTAGTGACATCACATTTATCTATAAATTGTTGCATTTTCTTTTGTTGAACTCTTCTGTAAATAACAAATATACACGGAACAATATGCTGCTAAAAATTTAATGGCTGTATCTTGTAGGTTTGGCGTGTAAATGGCACTGAAAAGACATTCCTTTCATTCTCTGAGCAATGCAAATTCTACAGTGGGGACTGTTATATCTTTCAATATAGCTATCCTGGTGAGGAAGGCGAGGAGTGTCTCATTGGTACTTGGTTCGGGAAAAAGAGTGTTCAGGTAAACATTTGGATGTATTTCCCATCCATTGTAGTGATTTTAAACGCTGATGGTAATCCATAACAGTCATGCATGTATTGATGACTGATTAAGGTGAATTAGTGAAGTATGACTTGCAACCCCAACTTGTTCTCCCATCTAAAAGGCAAAGCATTTGAGCTGTTGAGCAGCTGTTTGTATTATGTTCTTTTTTAAAATGGATATCTTAACTCATGCAGTGCAAAGCAGTGCACTATCAAACTATTGAGATGCCAACAAGGCATTTGGCACAGTGACAAGTGGGAATGTATTTGCTCATCTTTCTCTCATGTAGAACATGAACAGTAGATTTTTTAGAATATACTCATATTCTCAAAATTAGTCATACTACACCAGTCAGTCACTATTGATGAGTATGAGGTAGTACCTAGTTTCTTGAAATTTGTTCATTTCTTGTTATATTCAATTCTATCTGTGAATTGAGGGTAGATTAATCACTCTATATCTTGATTGCTCAAGTTGGAGAATTATCTAATCTCATGGTTCATTTTTTGAAAACAGGACGAGAAGACTACAGCCATTTCAGTTGCTAGCAAGATGGTTGAGTCTCTGAAATTTCAGGCAGTCATGGTAAATTTCTAGTTTTATTTGAAAGATGTGTGCAAATCTTGGTTCACTATCTCGATATCACAATACTGTCTATCACAGGTTCGCCTTTATGAAGGAAAGGAACCAGCTGAGTTTTTCTCAATATTTCAGAACCTGGTTATCTTCAAGGTTTGCCTTTTACCAAGTTCTGCAATCATTTCACTGCCCTATCTTTGTTGACAATAAGTAGCCGCATCCGTGTCATTTAATTTTTCAATACTTACAGGGTGGTGTTAGTACTGGGTATAAGAAATTTATCTCAGAAAACGGTATTGAGGATGACACATATTCAGAAAATGGGGTTGCCCTTTTCCGGGTTCAAGGCTCTGGACCAGAAAATATGCAAGCCATTCAAGTTGATACGGTACTTTCTTTTTCACTTGAAAATGCATTACACTCATTTTATGAACACTTTTATCCTAGTGGATTATGCTTCTACTACTGTATGACGTCATATAATTATACATGATTCTTCTTACCAGGCTGCTACCTCGCTGAACTCTTCTTATTGTTATGTACTACATGATGGAGATACACTATTTACATGGATTGGGAATTTAAGCTCGTCAATGGATCAAGAGCTTGCTGAGAGGCAGCTGGATGTGATCAAGGTATGAGTAATGCTATTCGATATGATCATGTCATATAGAAGTGGTTACCGTTGGAACTAATATTCTAATATGAAGCATTGATGTAAATACATCCTGGTGGACTTATTTTCGTCATGTTAGGTCATCGACATATCATTTTTTCTCCTAATTTTCTTGCTTTCCTGTTCATGGTAATCAGTGAACATGGTGCATGAATAACTAGTTGGCATCTTTGTTAGTTTTGTAATAATATGAATATATATGACGCATATGTTCACAAACTGTGGTTCTATTTTCTGGTTTATCTGGTAGACAGCCAGTTTTCATATTTCAACAAAACTTTGTGCATCTTCATAAAGCATAATATAAATCTTCTGGGTTCAATATTACATCTCCATATCTTTGTCGTGTTGAAGGTTCCTAACTAGCATTGTATATATGCCATATGTGACGGTATCTACAATTCTACAGCATGCCATGTATTCCTCACGTATCTGCTTTCTAATTGCATCTTCCGAAGTTAGATATCAGCGTAATGTTTGCGTTTTAGATACAACATGTTTATGCTTGACCTGAGCATGTTTGTGTTCTGACCTTTTTCTTCTCTAATCTCTATCAAAGAGACTACCATAATATTGGCCTTTCCATTATGCTCATCCAATATATTCATCTGCAGCCAAATCTTCAGTCCAGAATGCTCAAGGAAGGGTCAGAATATGATCAGTTTTGGAAGCTACTTGGAGTCAAGTCAGAGTACCCCAGCCAGAAGATTGCAAAAGATCAAGAAAGTGATCCTCATTTGTTCTCTTGTACTTTTTCAAAGGGTAAGAAAAATTCACAATTTCTATGCACCCTTTAATATTTTAGTCAGTATTTTTTTATTTAATATGCACCTTACTTATTTACATGTTGTTTTTCTGAATCAATGTTCTCTGTGGTACACTTGGGGGTAATGAAGGAGTGCTTAAGGTGAGCAATAATGAGGTTCATTCCTTAAATCTTATTAGTATGAAAATAAAACACTGATGAAAAATTGATTGCTGCTCTTCTATTGCAGGTTAGAGAAATATTCAACTTTACTCAAGATGATTTGATGACGGAGGACGTTTTTATTTTGGACTGTCATTCATGTGTCTTCGTATGGGTTGGACAACGTGTGGACACAAAAATGCGAGCACAAGCTTTGAGCGTTGGAGAGGTATATGACAATACCATGATTGACTGACTACTATATTAGAGCAAATTCACAAATTCTATCTTTAATCTATACTGCTAATTCCCAACTTCCTTCTTTGCCAGAAATTTTTAGAACTTGACATTTTGATGGAGAACTCATCACAAGAAACACCAGTTTATGTCATCACTGAAGGGAGTGAGCCCCAATTTTTCACCAGGTTCTTCACTTGGGACTCTGCAAAATCAGCCGTAAGCTTAAGCATTTCCTAGATTCCAATGTTTTGGCATCGTGTAAACTTCAGGATCAATTACCTCATATGTTGTCTTATAAACTGTTTCAGATGCATGGAAACTCATTTGAAAGGAGGTTATCTATAGTGAAGGATGGAGTAAAACCAAAATTAGATGTAAGATTTCTACAACTGATATTGATGATTGTCTTGGTTAACTTGAATCTCGTATTTTCTCTTGCCTACTTTCTATGATGATTGGGATCAAAGGTGGGCCTTACCGGATTAAGAATTTCGGATCACCTGATGTCCACCATAGCTATTTTGGTGTTTCTTTTGAGTTATGGTAGCATTCTTCATATTGATGAAGGTTCTGGGTTGTGGTACTGGGTAGTAATTGCTAGCTAGGATATACTCGTTATGCCATCAGTGTATATTTTAATGGCTATTTACTTCCTAGTTATGTCCTTATTTGTTGAACACACAAAAAAAGCTAGTCTAAGAAAAAGGTATGGACATATACCATTTCCTTTTATGAGAGGCCAAGTATCTGAGCTTACAGTGGATGTTTTCTGTTAGGCATGAACAGACTAGGTAGCATATTGGTGTTGGCTAGTGATACATGCATCCCTTCTCAAAGGTCAAGTTTATAATGCTGTTTCTCCTATAGCAAGGTTAACGCTGAGTTGTAAAATTTGTAGAAACCTAAAAGAAGGCCAACGACATCATCATCACACACTGGACGATCCAGTGTACCTGATAAATCTCAGCGCTCCAGAAGTATGTCGTTCAGTCCTGACCGTGTAAGAGTCAGAGGAAGATCCCCAGCATTCAATGCATTAGCTGCTAACTTTGAGAACCCAAATGCTCGGAATCTATCAACACCTCCACCAGCTATCAGAAAACCATCTCCGAAGTCCCCCTCTTCAGATCCTACAAAGCCACCTCAACGAGCTGCTTCAATTGCTGCAATTTCTGCTTCTTTCGAGCGACCTAGGCCAACTCTGATACCAAAGTCAATCAAAGGTACAATTCTATCTTTAGAAGCAAATATAGGTATTTTATGTTTCAAATGGTTCTCTTACCCACTCTGTTATTGTGGCGTCAAGCGAGTCCTGATGTAAACAAGCCCCAAGTTGAAGCAAGCAAGCCTAAACCAGAGGCAAATGGCAAGGATAGTACCCCTTCAAAGGATAGCCCAACAGTAACTCCAACGATACAGGAAGATCTGAAGGAGGGACAGCCAGAAAACGAGGAAGGGCTCCCAGTGTATCCATACGAACGCTTGAGGACATCTTCCATCAATCCTGTGACAGACATTGATGTGACTAAGCGTGAGGTAAACACTGGCTATCCTTGTGACCTTATCGTCTTAAGCCTCCTCCCACCCTAACACTACTGTACTGCACATTGCAGACATATCTATCTGCGGCGGAGTTCAGGGAAAGGTTTGGGATGACAAAGGAAGCTTTTGCGAAGCTACCAAAGTGGAAGCAGAATAGGTTAAAGATTGCCCTTCAGCTGTTTTAAAATCTCTTACTGTGAAACGAGACAGTGTTTCCAACAGTTAGCGAAAGAACAGTATGACGAGACTGGTTCCGAAGGTAGAAATCATGTTTACCAGTCACTTTTGTGGTCTCTTGCGGGGTTGCAGTGGTATGCAACATTGGTTGTAAGTGTATCCTGGCTTTGGGTCAAGGGACCCCCTTGTCAGGTATGGGCGGACGCAGGATCAGTGAATTTTTAGCTGCTCCTGCTTCCAAATATGTGTTGTTGTTCATTGACAATTTTTCATGTTGTGTTGGATTGCTGCATTAGCGGTCCAGTTACTCCATTTTTTTTCACCATTCCTAGGTCAAGGGTTTGGTTGTGAGCTTGATTCTTCCCCCCACCTTAAAGCCTCATATTTGTTTGATTTTTTGAACTAGAGGGTTCCCTGAGACAATAAGGGAGACATATATGGTGTAACTTCGGCAACAGAAAATGGTGTACAAAAGAGTTTGTTGAAGAATTTTCCTGAGCTGTTGTCTTGTGCTTACTGTTTGCGGATACTACTGTTTTGTGCGAGCTTCTGCCTCGCTGTCCAGGATGCATGTGAAATGCAAATTATGTTGCTCGTTCGTTGCTATTAGTTGCACACTTGTTCGTAGGTTTGAATACCTGTATTTTCATAAATATCAGTCTCCAGTGAAATTCGATGACTATCCTGCTGATTGTTTTTCCCGGGCAGACATTGAAACGATTTTTTTTTTAAATTTTGATCGTTGGATTTCAAATTCATGTTTAAAATTTGAATATATAGCATTGTCAACCCATAAGCATTCTGTAACCAGCCTTAAGCTCTAAACTGGTCTCTAAAAAGAGAAAAAAAAAGAGGAAAAAGGAGGGTTAACCCCATTTCCATCCGAAGGAGAAAAAAAAATGAACAATAATACTAGAACAACGGCATTACACCGGCATCGTAAGTTGAGCAACCCCAACTAACAAGCTCAAACATTACAGACCAAGAGTACAGGAGGAACAAGTACAAGTTCTTTCAGCAGACAGGACATCCAAAGCTTCAGGCAAAGGTTTAGGGTGTGTTTGGTTCCCGGTCAAGGTTGGATGGGATATGGCGGTTCATATTTTTCTGGATATGGCGATCCAGTTTTTTGTTCGGTGGACTGAATATGGCGATCCAGTTTTTTTGTTTGGTTGTAGGGATGAAAAGGAATATGGTGATCCATTTTTTTTTGGTTGGGGGAGTGGGATAGATGAGTGGTTACAATCACCCTTCCATTAGAAGTGGTGAGTTTACCCCTCCAAATTCTCTAAACCCAAAAAATATTTCAACCTACTAAAAAAATAATAGAAAGAAAAAAACAGAGCGAAATAAAGGGGAAGGAGAAAAACAGAAAAAAGAAAAAAAAATCTTCCTCTCTCGAAATCGCCGGCCGCCCATCGCCTCCTCTCTCGCCCTCGCCGGCCGCCGCCGTGCCTCCTCTCTCCCTGGGCGCTGCCGCTCTAGATCCGGTCGTCGTCAGCGCCTCCTCTCTCACCGGCCACCGCTGCGCCTCCTCTCTCACCCGCCGCCGCCCCATCTCCTCTCTCCCCGACCGCCGCCGTGCGTCCTCTCTCGCCGGCGCGGCACGCCGCCCCAGATCCGGTCGTCGTCAGCGCGTCATCTTCCCGTCTCCTCTCTCACCAGCCGCCGCGCTCGCGTCCCACTGCCGCCGCGCTCGTCGCCCACGCCGGCCGCCTAGCTCGCTGCCCGCCGTCGTCGCCTGGCCTAGCCGCCACCGAGCTCGCATCGTCACTCGCCCTAGCCGCCGCCAAGCTCGCGTTGTGGTGAGAGGGGTGACGCGACCCACTGTCGCTCGCCCGGGCGCTCGGGCGGCTGCATCCGGCTGAATCGGCCGGATCCCCTCATCCAGCATCTGGAGGGAATATTCCCCTCCAGGCCACCCTATCCCATCTCCGACCAGGAACCAAACACCCACAAAAAAAATGGGCCGCCATGTCCTATCCACCCATATCCCTCCATCCAAACACATCCTTAGTAGAGCAGATAGCTTTTACTTTTGAGCGTGTCTCGTTGCCCTCTTGTGTTTGATTCTATTTGGCAGGGCTCTAAGCCTCTGCTCCAACTCCAACCACATATCTTCTGAAGCTGGAGCTTAACTAATCGGTATTAGCTCCATTCAAAAGAAAAAAAGTTGGGCTCGCTGGAGTGGCTAAAAAAATTAAACTAGTTACGGGATGGGATTTAAGCCGCTCTACAATTATGTTCCAAACTCCGCTCCTAAAGTTAAATTTAGAAGTCAACCATATCAAACACGCCTTTTGTTTGGTCATATGTTAAAAGTGCCAATCTCTCATATGTGTACTGTACTTACAGTACCGGAGGCGAGCAGCTACAGGTTTTTACCTTCTTGAGATCGATTTGTTAAGTCAATAATCGTTGTTCTTCTCGGCTATTTCATCGTATTACTATGAATTAATTGCTCCACATCTCTAAAAATACGTTTCTTCAAAAAATACCTCTACTTCTAAGTTAAGCATTTATTAAGCTCATTTAACAAAATAATTAAATCAGCCAGCTCTATAATTAAATAAAGAGAAAAAAAAATCCAAGAAATACCATTGACAAAGTGTCCAATTTCTAGAAATATTATCGACAGTATGAATTCCATGAAATATCATCGTACAAGTGACTTTATCCCAGAAATACCATCACCGTTAGGGTTACATCCATTCCGTGCCGTTAAATGCACTGTTTATCCTATAGCATTTAACGAAGGGATGGTAACGAAGCCCTACTAACAATGGCATTTCTGAGCCAAAGTCGCTCATACGATAACATTTTATAGAACTCACATTTGCCGATGACATTTGTTGATTTTGTACGTTTACCAATGTTATTTCTTAGATTTTTCTTAAATAATAGTAAATTATAGATAATCTGTAACGAATTATCCGATGGATAATCTGTTTCAAACAGGCTCTAGACCTTAATGGGCCTACCGAAATGGGCCCAGAGACAGGATGACGAGACTGACTGTGGGCCGTGGCGGCGTGGGCTGCTTGTCACAGCCCAAAGAAAAGCAAATCCGCCAACTTCCAGAACGAAGCAGCGGAAACGCGTTCCCCTTCGCTTCCTCCCGCCCGCCCGCCCGCCCGCCGCCGCCGCGGCCACATGCTCCCCCGCCTCCGCGTCCTCCTCCCCGGAACCCGCGGGCTCAGCACCGCGTCCCCCGCCGAGGCGGCGGAGGCGCCGCTCTCCGCCGCGGAGCTCGAGCTCCTCCTCCGCCGCGACCACTACTCCGCCTCCACCCGCAGGTTCCACTCCTTCCTCCCGCTCCTCTCCCACCCTTCCCTCCTCCTCTCCTCCGCGCTCCTCCTCCGCCGCCGCGCCCACCCCTCGCTCCACTCCCCACCACCCGAGCCCCCTCCTCTCGCTCCCGCCGCCGCCGCCGCCGCCGAAGCGATCTCCTCCCCATCCTCCCACCTCCGCCTCCTCCTCCCCTCCCGCGTCAAGGGCCGCCCGCTCCCCGTCCCCACCCTCCCGCTCCGCCTCGCTACGCTCTCCGCCGCATCCGCCCTCGACTCCGTCTTCGCCCCGCGCGCCGCCACCTTCGCCTACCGCGCCCGCCACGCCGCCGTCCGCTACCTCCGCTCCATCCCCAACGCGTCCTGGTTCTTCCGCGTCGCGATCCCGCGACAGCCCTTCGGCCCTTGTCACGTCCGCCGCCTCCTCAGCGCCATCTCCGGTAAGGTTGATGATCCAGGCTTCGTGGAATTCCTGCGCGAGCTGTTCGCTTCCGATGCCGTAGCGTTCGAGCTCGGCGGCTGCGAGCTTGGCCGCGGGCTCCCACAGGAGTCGGAGCTCACCGCCACGCTGCTGAACATATTCTTCGATCCTGTCGATAGAGAGGTGATCGCCATCCGTGAGGAGGTGCACAAGAAGAATCCTAGAGTTAAGGATGACAGTGTTCTTCACACGCCTGTGAGAGTGTACGCGGTGCGGTATCTCGATGAGATGCTGGTTGTGACATCTGGTTCGAAGATGCTCACGATTGAGGTGAGGGATAGAATCCTTGCAGTCCTAGAGAGGGATTTGGAGGTGAAGGTGGACAAATTGGGGAGTTCAGTTCATAGTGCGGAGTCGGAGAAGATGGAGTTCCTTGGTATGGAATTCCAAGCGGTACCACCATCAGTCTTACACCCACCCATGTCAGAGAAGGCAAAGAGGGCAAGGAAGATGTATTTGAAGCGCAAGGCGGCAAAGGCACAGGAGCTGAAGAATGCTCGGGAAACACGGAGGAAGAAGCTTGGACTGAAGATATTGAGCCATTTGTTCAAGAAGGTGAGGCGGGGACATGAATTCGAGTTTGATTTCCAGATTGAGAGTGAAGTGCAGCAGCTGTTCAAGGAGTGGGCAGAGGAGGTTGTCACTGAATACTTCAAATCACCAGAGCATTGCAGATATTGGCATCGATTGCTCACTTCAGGTGATTTTTTGTCATTGGCTAGGGTGAGAGACCAGTTGCCACCAGAATTGGTGGATTCCTACGACAAGTTTCAAGAGACACTCGACAGGTTCTTGATGCCCATGAGAGACCGTGGTACATCTGATGAAGAGGAGAGGCTAGCAGAGGAGGAAGAGAGACAGTATGAGAAGAGGACTGTTCAGGACTTGACAGAATTGAAGATGAGGGTCAATGCGCCAATAGAGCTGGTAAGGAAAGCAGTAAAGTTGGCTGGGTTTACAAATTCCATGGGACGGCCACGGCCAATCAAGCTACTAATCTGTTTGGATGATACAGATATTATCAATTGGTATGCAGGTGTTGGGAGGAGGTGGCTTGATTTTTTCTGCTGTTGTCGGAATTTCAAGATGGTCAAAACTGTTGTTAGTTACCACTTGAGGTTCTCCTGCTTCTTGACATTGGCTGAGAAGCATGAATGCACCAAGAGACAAGCAATTAGCCATTACTCAAAGGATTTGAAGGTGAAAAATGACGATGGAGTGGCTGAAGTGCACTTCCCAACAGAGTGCGAGATCAGGATGATGGGTGATAAGAATCTATCTGATCCAAAGCCTGTGGATGGAGCCTTGACAATGATCTTTGTCAGATTAGCTGTTGATGACACCACCTATCCATGTGTGGCACATTTTTGTGCTGAAACAGACACTGTGATTTATCGTATACGTTTACTCCAGAATCGTCTAAATGTAGATCCTCTGAATGAGAAGAAGTGGGTCCAAGGGCTAAGTGCCATTCACGAGAGTTTAAACAAGAAATGCCTCCCTTTGTGCCCCATGCATGCAAGTGATCTTCTTCTTGGCAAGATTACTCTTCAAGATATTGACTGTACTCGATTTGTTGATGTGGAGTAAAACACACTTGCATAATACCTCTTGGAAACACATGTATCATGCATTTATTTGTGGTTCTTGCCAAGTGCATCTAGTGTTGATTGCCCTTGGTGGAGTGCGTCATGGTTAGATCCATTACAGTCCTGTCATGTAGTAGAAGAAATGCTGGCTTTCTTTTCCAGAGGTATGTGTTTCATGGAAGCTTTGAAAGGCTGCTAAGCATCATCACGTGGATAACTAAATATTATCTTATCTTCTCCCAGGAATGTTGCTACTTACTAGTGTTAGCGTAAATTGTATGCGGAACAACTTCATATCAATGCTACTCAGGTATTTCTTTCAGTCAACACCCCTGGACCACATCACGCACTATATTTTTTATACATCATATACATATATATATATACCTTGTAAAAGTGAACAAAATCTAGTTAGCTTACATTTCCAATCATATAACAGCTTATTAGTCATGTTACCTCTCTTGCGGCCATCAATACATCGCGTTGCCCAGTTGCGCACTTGCGCTCATATCATTGAAATTTGTTATCAGTTTTAACTCTGAATTGCCATGAATAAGTACCTGTCATATTAGCGTGAATAAGTGCATATATTATGTTCTTACTTTGGAAAACCTGTTTTATTGACTACGTTCACAGGTACATACAGATACTTGCTGTTGATTACTCTTCAATAATGTTGAAATTATTGGTGCAGGTTCTGTTTTCTTTTCCTCTCGACTGATTATGATTGTGAAATGTTATTTGTAGACTTGTAGTACAGAAATTGTAGCCATTATCATGTTATGAAATCTGGATCACCACTGAATCACAAAAACTTATTAACAAATATGAACAATTTTCCAAATCTTAGCTACATAATGCATGTTCTTTGTTGACCTTACATGCTGAGATGGATCAAATTAGTGCATGTGATTGTCCTGCAACCTATGCATTCGATAAATATTAACTAACTCTCACTCCTTGTGCAGTTGGTTGATTCTGTTATTGATTTGGCAAGAAATCTCGTGATACCAACCGAACTGATTGTTATGGTCAGGATGTATCATCATGATGAGGTGCTGTCATCCATGGTCAAAGTGGTTTCCTGCTTCTATCTCACATGGCCATGTAGGGATATCAGCATGCTAAACAGGAAGCTGTTCATGATTGTTGTCATGGTCTTCTTGACATGATAGTTTTCCAGACACTCCATGATCTCACAGTAGCTACCGAAGCTGCCGCAGCATGCATCTAACAACCATCTTCAGGTACGTCACATCAGCCCATTGTGCAAACGTGCTGCGTCCTGCATGAGACGCCTAATTGACTGTTTATCTGCTTTAGATGTTATATCACCGATTATTAACAGGATACATGGGCCCTAGTAGCAGAGCCAGACGTTGATGTTGCATTTGCAGTTGGACATATCACAAGATTATATCCATCGTTCTGAGAACAGGGTGATAATCTCTGCCGGCAACGATGATTTTACATGATTGCTGATCTACGCAGGCTGGCATTGGCTTCCATGAAATGGACGACAAGGCAACAAGTCCATGCCGACGGTGGAACATATTTGGTGGTGTCCGGAGCACAGCGGCCGTCGACACCTCATATGCACAGGACCTCGATCAAAGCCTCAAAGGCAGGCAGATTGCGACTGCACGGTCAGGATTACATTATGCAATAGTATATCACAGTGAGTAGAAATTAAAAACTAAAGGAAGCAATGTTACGCATCAAAATTAATTTATTCTTTGTTGGGAGATTCTTGTCGCTTGCATACATTGGTGAAGTTTTTCTGGGCCGTGTCACAGACACCCAGTATTCCCTCTGTTACTGATGAAGGGAAGTCAAATGTTTGCAGCAAACAAAAACAACACACACAGTTGCATCTTAAGTTATCTCTGCACAATCATTGAGTTCTAAATCCACAGGCTTTGTTTCAGAACATATCATCCCAACCAATGAATCTCATCCTCGTCTAGTTGCCATGTTCTTGTCAGAGTTGTTATCTACCATTTCCATTATTCCATTGTTTCCTACACTTCGCACCTTGCAGTTTTAAACACGAATTTTCTGAATGGCTAAGCTTCAGTCTCTTTAGTAATTTTATTTTCCAGGGGCGCGACGTTTCACGTCATCATTGGGAGGAGGCACCGGGCGAGTACAGCATCCGGATTTCGAACTGATTTAGTGGTGGGCGCACGTGAACTTCAGCGCATGCCCCACGCTCGCTGCGCTACACCCCATTTTCCCCAATGACCAAGAAATATAAACAGATCATGCCATATTGCAAGCCAACCATAAAAAATTCGAGTTAAGTGTAAATAGCAGAATTCTTCTCTCATCTTCTAAATTAACCCTTTATTTTGAACGTGACATTTTTCTTATACCTATACGAACTAAGGCCTTCTTTAGTTACTAAAGCAAAAATTTTCATCCTGTCACATCGAATATTAGCACACATGCATGGAATATTAAATGTAGAAAAAAAACAATTACACAGATTACTTGTAAATTGCGAGACGAATCTTTTAAGCCTAATTGTGCCATGATTTGATAATGTGGTGTTACAGTAAACATTTGCTAATGATGGATTAATTAGGCTTAATAAATTCGTCTGGTAGTTTCCTGGTGGAATCTGTAATTTGTTTTGTTATTAGACTATGTTTAACACTTTAAATATATGTTCGTATATCCAATGTGACAACCAAATCTAAAAAATTTTCTCAAACTAAACAAGTCCTAAATTGACTGTCTTTGATACTAGTACCTTTTTCAGTCACTTTTCTTTAAAAGATTCTTGTGTTCGAAAAGTTGGTTTAGTTAGTAACTGTAAAATAAAATGTGCTACTTTACTACAGTGGTGTGTAATACAGTTTAAAATATGTGTTCTTCACCTTCCTGGAAATCGTGGAGACTGTACGGTAGCGTGGTCCGATGGCCAAAATCACGTGGCCATTTGCTGTAATAATCGTAACAACCAAGGATAGCAAAAAAAAAAAAAAAAAACTACAACCGAAATTAATTAAAGTTAGCTGAGGGTGGCAAAACTAAAGCAACACGCGCTTAGTATAAGTCGCGCTCGCGCGAGTAGAGGTGGTGCGTGTCAGCGTGTGTTTGCCTCTTGTGGGAGGGAGAGGCGAAGCCGCGAAGCAGGCAGAGCCGGCGGCTGCGCGTGCCAGCCACGGCGAGGCTCGGCGGCGGCAAGCCCCGGCGGCCGGCCGAGCCGTGCGGCGGCGGCGGCGAGGCGCGGCTGCCCGGGGGGAGGCGGCGGGCGGCGCGGCAGCAGATCGGGACGCGCGTCATGGCGTGGTGGCGCGCCAGGGTCGTCGCGCCCGTGCGCCGCGCGTGGCTCGCCGTCGCCGCCGCCCGCGCGCGCGCCCGCAACGGCGGTAAGCCCACCGCCCGCGCCCCCCAACTCTGCTCATACGTAGCCATCTCCTATGCGTATTCTGTTGTTGTATAATTGTAGTTCTTGGTTACACTGGTTCGAGAGTTCAGAGCTGATTGCAAGAACTGATAAAGCAGCAGAGATAATAGTAGGATTCTGCGCAATGCAATCGAGTTTCACGCCTCTGTTCTTCAGTTCTTGTATGTTAGACTGGAGATTTTGCAAAGAAAGATGGGATTAGTTATAGCATCCACAGATCTAGCCATCTACCCGATGCTAATGCAGAAGCTTCAGGCTTCAGCTTACTAGAAGATATACAGTAGATTGGTAGAATGGGAGGGAGCTAGCCTCTGTGGGTGTCTTGCAACCAAAAAGAAAAAAAAAATTACACGGGAAACAAACAAATCGATCAGTGTTCAGTACTGGTCCATGAACTCCAAGAATCGTTGTTATCTTTTGCTTCCAACCTCACATTGCATTGGACCACCCAATCTGCAGCCATTACCATCTTTATTCTCACGGATTTGCCATATAATTCTGACGAATTTCCTGCCAAACATCTTCAGAATTCTCTCTTTCCCTTACAAATATGATCGATCGTCAATGCAGAGCGTGGCATCCTCGACCTCCACCAGGACGTGCAGACCTGCGGGTACGAGGACGTGCAGGTGATGTGGAACATGCTCAGCTCGGAGAAGGAGGCGGCGCCGCCGCCGCCGCCGCCGCGGAAGCGTGCGTTGTGGCGGCTGCGGCTGCCGGTCTGGCCCGCCGCCGTCTGGTCGCCGCGCGGCCGAGGCATGCAGCAGCGTGAACCGAATCCTACTGCCGATTGCAACTTCGCCATGTAAAACGGAGAGAGGGGCATCTCTTCCTCTGCCTGACTGCCTCTGCAATTGAGATGTTGCAAGATACTGTGCCAAATTGCTCAATGGCTCGTGATGGCCTGATCTATTGTGTACAATGACTCTGTATATAGTTCAGGGCAATGTGTTGCTTTCTCTGCTGCTCCGGTGCTTTCGGTTGGTTTTCTGACTTGTGATGCGAGATGCAGCAGATTCGGGTGGCTATTCAGTTTTGATAATCGAAAAAAACAAGAAAGAAATAATATCGATTAGTGCGAGTTTTATAAAATACTCATATTGCAAGTGACTCAAAGCTATCGTCGTTAGAGTTTCATTAGTAGCTATCCGTTAAGTGTTTTAGGATAAACAATGTATTAAACAGAATGGGATGGGTGCAATCCTACTGGAATAACATTTTTATAACAAAATTATTTATACGATGATATTTTATAAAACTCGCACTCGTCGATGGTATATTTTGATTTTGCACGTCATTTTCTAGATTTTTTCTTTGGATAATATAAAACCCTCATCTGGATATTTTTCCTAGACTGTTTCATCTTAATGTGAAACTCAGACATAAAGTTTGTACATCTAATTTCACTATCGTACGAATGCACAGAATAGACTCAACCATTAGTATGTTGGTGAATAATCTGAATTCTACCAGTGGATAAAGGCACCAGCATTTCGATTGTTGTGAAGTGTGACTTTTTCTTTTTAGAGAGGGCGACCTTGTCCATGTCCTTGTTGAGTGACACATCCTGCTAGTTATTCTGCCGACTCAGGTTGCGAAATGTCTTCAATGCCCTGCAGCCATCTACACATGGAAGGCCTATTTATGGGCTCGTGGCCCAACCTATTTATGTTGGCCATACAACGGCCCAGTAATCTGCCGTTCATGCTTAGGTTGGCGTAATCTCTACAGCCCTGCACAGCAGCAGCGGCCCAGAAGACCTCTGGTCCAGTTGTTTCTGGCTTAAAAAGGCCCCTAACTCACAAATTATTCGCCCGACCAAATAAGCCTAAAATACTTTTGAGTCATTTCAAGCCCCGAGCTACTAAAGCGTCTCACTTCACTATCTAATAATATTTTTTTGTTTGATAATATATATATATATATATTCTTTTGGATGATAGACGCCAGCCTATCCTATGGAACAAAGTACTTCATCCTTCCAAAATATAATTATTTTTTTACACATTTCCAAATATCTATCTGGACGGAGGATGCCAAAATACATTTTGAGAAACTTGTAGAAATTATATATTTTGAAACACAAGGAGTAGTTTTCAGAAGAAAAAATTTGTGATAGTTTGCATTTTACACGCGAGGGCTTAAATCGGTCTATGTTCTTACAAGCTACGTTGCCATTTCCTCATACAATGTTTCAACTTAAAATATAAATTGTGTCAAGAAGAAAAAAAAATGTCTTACTCCCTCCGTTTCACAATGTAAGTCATTCTAGCATTTCTTATATTCATATTGATGTTAATGAATCTAAACATATATATCTATCTAGATTCATTAACATTAATATGAATGTGAGAAATGAATGACTTACATTGTGAAACGGAGGAAGTAGCATTGAAGTGAAAAAAAAAACAAAAGTCTAGGGCTACAGTCCCTTCCCAAAATAGTTCGAATGCCGTATTTCCTGAATCTCTGAAATTAACTTGGGGAAGGAATAGTTTTTTTTCTCTCACTTTAATACTACCTATGAGATTTTCATTTTTTTCCATCTTGATACAATTTATATTTGTCCTCTTGAGGAAATGCTTAGATACGAGTCTCACCGAGCAACCACTACACCTCTACAAGTTCTGTCTTCCGTCCTCTCCCATGGGACATGCACCCAACGATTTTTCGAAGGACATTGCATTTCCCTCGTGTCACAGCCTCACAGGCACCGCTTCCCTGAGTCCCCCTTGATACCCCTACCCCTCTCTCTTGAGTTGTTGTCCACCCTCTCTAAATCTATTCCCATGCCACCTTTTGTCGTTCACTAGTGTCTCTTATGCCTCCTTTGTCACAAGCGGTGTATCGTTTTGACAAAGCAAGGTAGAGTCGGACGTTGGGAGAAGCGGTGATCCTCAAAGGGGATGAATTTTGTAGCGTCAGAGCTTGAAAAAGGATATGTGTGGAGGTGATGGACCTATGTGAGGCACACGATGACTGAGGCAGAAGAAAGATGAAGTGGCATCAGCTAAGGCCTACATCGTCGTCGACGGCGTTGCCTGCTGAGGTTAGGCCCATGACAGTTGATCACTGCCTCGTTGTTTTCGATATCACCTACCGAGATTGAGCCCAGGGAAGAGAGGAAGAGAGAGAGAGTGGTGTTGTGTTGGTAGCAGCGCAAACTGGCGAGTCGGGGATGAATGGAAGTTGTGAGAAGCATTGACAGGTGGGCCCCAACGATTTAGAAAAAAAAAATGATTGACTGGACTGCCAAGGGATTGCAAATGTACGCCATATAGAAGTATAGAACCAAAACTGTTCCGGATTAAATAGGATGGTAATTCGTTTGGCTTGAAGAGTTTAGGGTGTTAATTTGTCAGGTATTTATATTAAGGAGGGTAAATCGAAATATCGTAAAAGCTCAGGAGGTAATTCAAATTTTTTTTGTTTCTTTTTCGTTTTCACCCCTCGGCTCCTGCTAGCAATGCGGTACTGCAGAATAGTATCCCTACATGACAACACCCCGAGTCCAACCGATAAACAGAGCACACTGCCACAGTAGTCCAGTAGTACCACCAATTGACAAAGTGTCAACATCACCCCACTCCACATGGTGAATGCACAACAACGCTCCAATCCACATCACCTCAGCACAAGGAAGGGCAACAGTGGCATCCTACTACAAATTTCCAACTGAAAAGTCTGAAATTTAACAGCGGTACTCCTACAAAGGGTGTGTTTATTTCACGTCAAAATTAAAAGTTTTGTTAAAATTGGAACGATGTAACGGAAAAATTGAAAGTTTGTGTGTGTATGAAAGTTTTAATGTGATAAAAAAGTTGAAAGTTTGAAGAAAAAGTTTAGACTAAACCAGGCCAAAGATGAATACTACTACTAGTCACTCCCTTAACACGAGCACTCACTATTTACAGCTAATTATTTTTCTAGTGTTAAGTGACTTAATCATCCTAATTAACTATTTGCCACTCTTACGAGTGGTGCTAAATTATTTGCTATGAAATTCATATATCATAGACATATAAGGGCTCACGTGTTATAGACGGTGAGTGGCAAATAATTAATTGCCACATCTTAAAAGTTTAAAAGTGACAGAAAGTTAAATATCCCGTAGTATTGTGCACACGGTGTGTATATCTATGTTTTTACTGTGTTTCTTAGAAAAAAAAAAGATGAATACTGCTCCCTACAGACTGTACTCCAGGGGCAGCAACCCAGCAAGCGAGTCGAGGGAGGATCAATCTCGATTTCGCGGTGGATCGGCCGAGTCGGTCCAAACGGTGCAGGCCCCCCCGCCCGCGGCATCCGCGGCTAGCTGCCTGCCTGCCACCCCAGAGTCCGTTTCTGCATGACGTCGCTTGCTACCTCATCTGCTTGCTACTGCTGCTGCCGCCGCTGTAGCAGTAGCCATGGCCACTCACTGCCCAGCTATCCTACACTCTACTGCTATCCAGCAAGCTCTAGCTACTGCAGCCATGGCGATGGATCAATCCATTTTCAATGTTGATACAGAGTATATTTTCCGTGGCTGTTTCTGGGGGGCTAGTAGGCGATCGATCAGGAGAGACGGCCGTACGTACGTCCGTGTGATCGACGATCCCCCCATATCCAGGAGGATCCCCGGGAGCTTTCACTGCTCCTATGAATACCCCAAGATATGATTGAGATTGATCCCCACACACATGCAATCACATCTCTCTCTTTCTCTAGTCTCTCTCCTGTTTATCGTTCGTTCGTTGCATTGAGGGGGATGGGGGTAATTGATCTAGTCCCTGTACTGTCGCTGGTATCTGCACACACACATGCGCAAGTAAGTACGCCGCTTTATTGCCCTGTCCTGCCTGCCTTATTATTAGATGGAGAGCTACCCAATGGGACGGCCAGGGTGATGAATGTATTGTGTGTGTGTGTTGCTCTTGGTGATCTTGGAGTTAATACTGCAATTAACTGGGCGATATATGGGGGCGAAGCCTTTGCCCTAGGGTTGAATGGGAAACACGGTGTTTTCGCGCCTTGTTTGAACATACCACTGTGATTTTTTGTTTGCACAAATTTACCTAGTAGTAGTGAATAATTATTATCCCGAGATATATAGTGGTGGAGCAGGAATTTACGCGGACTAGGGCTCAACCAACAAAGACTAAGGCTGTGTTCGGCCCCGCGCACATAAAATGGAGCGATTTATGATTAATTAAGTACTCCCGTCGTTTCAGGTTATAAGACGTTTTGACTTTGGTCAAAGTCAAACTACTTTAACTTTGACCAAGTTTGTAGAAAAAAATAGTAATATTTTCAACCCAACACAAATTTATTATGAAAATATATTTAACTATTGATTTGATGAAACTAATATAGTATTATAAATATTACTATATTTGTCTATGAACTTAGTCAAACTTAAAATAGTTTGACTTTGAGCAAAGTTAAAACGTCTTATAACCTGAAATGGAGGGAGTGTTTACTTTTTTTTTTTTGAAAAATGCATTACTAGATTTTTTTTAAACAACTTTCGTATAGAAACTTTTTTTTTTTGCAAAAAACACAGCATTTAACAGATTGAAAAGCGTGCGCGCGGAGCACAAGGGAAGAGAGTTGGGAACACAAGCTGCCGAACACAACCTAAGGCTCAACCAATTCAATTTGTTGAATCTTGGAACTTTCCATGGATACTTATTAGTGGATTTACAAAGGATTTATTAAGGACACAAGCTTAAGGCGCTCAAACCCTAATTTCCCAAGATTTGTCTCCGCCCCTGGCACTCGCTTACTCAAGATTGGTGTCCCCACATCCTTTGCCCCCACTCGATCCACATCACACCAATACCATTCTAACCTTAAACCGTCTTCCTAGCTATCTCTGTTCTCATCCTGAGATTACTACTCCCTCCGTTCCCAAATGTTAATGCTCTAAAAATGCTAATATTGTCTACAGAGTTTGAAAGTGTTTATATTTAGGAATGTAGGGAGTATATACCACGCATGCCCCCTCCTCATGTTTACATCCTTCCTCTAACACTGCTTGATTGTATTTTGTTGGGGTGGGATGTGTGTCTGTGTAGTGGCAGAGTTACATAGAAGGTTGTGGGGTCAGCTAACACCACGGTTTTTTTTTTCGCAAACTCCCTTACAAGTCGGCATTTTTTTTACATATAATTAAATAAATTATTTTTTTAAAAAAATGACGCACTACAATATAAAGTAATGCTATTTGACCTTAATGGCAAAAACAAAAAGAGAGACTCCACTACTGTACCTTCTCCATCAATAAGGTTTTAACTAACATGGCATTGCCGCATTGGCACCAAGAGGTTTTGAATTTCTGGCCGGGCTACGTAGTTTTGGTTTTGAAGTGCAAATGAATTAATTGTTCGTCAATCATGTTTTAGGCCTAGACTACTCAAAAGTGGTGTGTCAAATTAAAGTATAAATAAGTTTCCATGCCTTCTTTTAGACAAACTGACTGATACATTCAATCTAATGAACAGTGCCAAACAATTCTTTCCAGAGGGGTCCCAAAAATTAATAAAATCTCCTCACGTTCAAATTAAAACTCCAAGGACGTTATATACAGTAGAGCTAGCACCCTAGCTAATTAAGAAATTTGTACGATGGCCTAGTATTTATTACACTTGGATCATTAAATCATAATTATCTGGTGGACCCCACCATAAGACACTGCTGCCATGCTACTAATGTAGGAACCGGTTGCAGAATTAATTAATGAACTCTCTCAACATGCATGCATGCATATGCCGGAGTACGTACGTAGATGTGTTCAAAGCCAGCTTCGTGTGAATTTAAGGTTCATATATAAGCACAGGATCTGTGGGGCCCTAATTTTTTTTTCACATGCAATAAATGTGAATCACTCTCCTGCACGGTAAAGAAAAAACAAGAAGACACTTCTACTATTGACACGCAATGCGTGGTAAAAAAACACTAGAAAAACGAGGCAATGGAAGATTCGAAAAGATTATGCTGTGGTAGTAATAAGATGTTGGGACCTGAAACAGTGAAACTCTGATATCTGTTAATTAATTGCATATATAGGAGCTTTGCATATGCATGATAGAAACAACAACAATAACAAGAACAGGTACAATCTAGCTTCATTGCAAGTTGCAACAATAATATTGAAATTAATAACTAAGATGAGATGAACAAGAACACACTCACTCACACACACACAAACCACATTATTCCCCAAGTGAAACAGAAAGCTGCTGAGAAAGAAGGCATGCATGCATGCTGCTTGCAGTGCAACAGGGTAGCTAGAAAGAAAAAAAAGTTTGATCCTAGCTGTTGGAATCCTTGCTGCTTTTCCTTTTTTTTTTTACCTTCTTTTTTGCTCCTCTTTTTTTTTTTCTTCTCTTCACTTGGTTCATGGCTGATGCAAACGTACTGGAAGTTATACCCTTTTCTGCTCTCCCTTCTTTTCTTACTTTTAGCTACACAAGAGGTGAAATGACACGAACACATGGTAGGATCGAGTAGGAATTGAAGTAACTAAGCTAAGGTAAAGCTCTACATGAAGTCGACCTCGAACAGATGCATGTTGTTGTTGTTGCCGCCATTGTTGTGGCTGTTGTCGTTGTTCTGGTCTGATACCTCGCCGTTGGTCGCCGTCGACGGCAGCGCGCTGGAGCACACCGACGAGCACGACAAGATGTTGTTGCTACCGCCGCCGCCGCCGCCATTGATGTGGACCAGGGAGCTCACCTGCATGTGGTCTTGCTGGTGATGGTGGTGGTGATGGAGCATGGCGCCGATCTGCGGCGCCGAGCTCTCGTGCGGCGGCGCGCCGCCGAGCGTGAGCGCCGTCGGCCTCGCCGCCGCCGCCGCATGCTTGCCCTGCTCGGCCAGGCAGCTGATCACGCTGGTGTTCGACGAGATGGGCGACTTGGCCGCGCTCATGGACACCACGTCTGCATCAATTAATCCGATCAGTTCATGTTAAAAACGAACGGCAGAGTGTAGCAGAGAATGCAATCTTTTTTTTAGATAATAGAATAGAATCCCGGCCTTTGCTTAGGGAGCTACAGCCAATTATTACAACAATTTAGTGTCATCGATTAGAGCTTACTCTTGTTGTCACCGGTGTAAGACGTGGCGGCGCCGCCGCTCGGCTTCTTCCCGGCGGCTACCGGCGCCGCCGCCGCGTCCTTGGCCGCCGCCACGGCGGTCGTCGCCGCCGCCGCCGGCTTCCGCCGGCGACGGTTGTGCTCCGCCAGCCGCTTCCGGCAGCTCCTCTTGGCCTCATCAAACTCCGTGAGCACGTGAAACCTATCCAACACATGTACGTACACCCACAATGTCACAATTCTGTAGATTAAAACGTGTACATCACACAACATACTATACGTAGTACACTATACGAATAATGCTGCTGCATTGGTCAATGCGTGGATGGGATGGCAGTAACAGCAGCAGCAGCAGCAGAGATAAAGAGAGAAAAAAACTCAAAAAGAAAAGCATATCATGCAGGCGACGCAGAGAGATACGCACAGACCGGATCGTCGCATCGTGGCAGTGCAGAAAGAGAGGAGGAATCAAGAAAAAGTTGGCAGCTACTAGCTCGCAGCTTTTCGTTCGATTCCTGCGCGATTTTCCGCTTGTCTCTCTCTCTCTCCATCGATCCCGAGACCGGTCATGGCGAGAGAAAGAATTCAAGAAAGCAAGTATAGCGAATCATGGCGACACGCTGTAGCACGGTGATGGCGGAGCAGTAGCTTACCTGCTGCATTGCTGGCAGAAGCGCTGCTGCTTGCCGGAGGCGGCGACGACGGAGGCCTTGGCGTGGTACTCGCAGACCTTGTGGCGGCGGTGGTAGTGCTTGGCGCCGGAGAGGTCGGCCTTGCAGCCCTCGGCCTGGCAGCGAGGTGGCTGGTGGTGGGCGCCGCCGAAGCCGAGGCCGAACACGCCGCCGAGGCGGGAGCGCATGAGGAGGCGGTCGACGGCGAGCATGTCGCCGGGGGAGAAGTAGGTCCGGCGCCCGAGGTTGAGCCCGATCCTCCCGGCGGCGGCGTCCTGGCCTCCGCCCCCGCCCTCGCGCTTCACGATGCCGAGCGCCGGGTACACGTCTCCGGGCATCGGCATCGTCATGGGCATCTGCAGCGGCATCGGCATGGGCGGCGGCGGCGGCGCCGCCATGCTCGGCGGCAGCGCCAGGAGCTGCGGGTGCGGCGGCGGGTCCTGCCCGCCGCCGAACTGCATCGCCGCCGCGAAGTCCAAGCCGTCGTACATATGGTGGTGGTGGTGCTGCAGCATCCCCGCCCGCTGCGCCGCCGCAGCCGCCGCCGCCACCGCCGCCGCGCCATGGTCGAACCCGACGTACGCCCCCGGCCCCGGCGCCTGCATCGCCCCGAACGGGAACGGCGACTCGTCCCCCGCCGCGTTCATCCTACCGCTCATCATGCCCGCCTCCTCCTCGCCGCCGCCGTCGCCGTCGTGGCGTGGTGGCTTCCAACGAAGTGGAGCTCGAGCTAGAGTGAGCTAGCGAGTGAGGTGGCTAAGCTAAGCTAGTGTGTGAGTGTGAGCTTGCAGGAGAGGAGGAGGGGTTGCAATGCAGGGGTGGTTAAAAAGGCAGAGGAGAGAGAGAGAGAGAGAGAGGGAGGGGGTAATAACTATTGGCGTGTTGGTTGTCCGGTAGTGGCATGTGTCCGCCTCGCCGGACGTCGCCTCGTCACGGCGCCATTGCTCTTTCGGTGCAACAAGTCGCCATGGCTGTTTTGGAGAGAGAAAACTCACAAACACACACCCACCCCTCTCTCTCTCTAGTCTAAGGCTAGTTTTTTTTTTCTTCGACTTCAAACTTGAACTTCTTTTCTTTCTGTTATCACGCTTTTTTAAAACTGTTAAATGGTGCGTTTTTTTAAAAGAAATTCTATACATATGTTGTTTGGAAAATTTATTATTTTTATGTGCTAATAAGATTTCTCGTTTCGTATACAACGAAAATCTCTCTTCAACTTGAAGGCAACGTTCGATAGAATGAGAAAGAAGATTTGTCTTGTTCTTCACATGCTCTATTTTTGAACGGTTAAAGAATGTGTCTTTTTTCTTTAAAACTTATAGGGTAGTTATTTTACAGAATCATATTAATTGATTTTTTAAAATTTAAAATAATTAATACTTAATTAATTATATGCTAATAGCTTATCTCGTTTTACGTATCTTCGTAATTTTATCTTTACTTCTCCTCTCAAACACAGGTTGTGTTTGATTAGAGGGGATGTAAAACAAAGTAGTGGGTTAACACATAATGTATTAGCCTAGAAACTTACAATTTTTAATCAATATGATTTTTTAAAAAATCAAATCTCTTGTAGATTTTTTTTTAGAAAAACATACCATTTAGCAGTTAGGAAATGTGCACATGAAAAATAAGGGATCAGGAGTTGAAAAATGTAGTATAGAACACCAGAGAGAGAGAGAGAGAGAGGTCTTATTATTTCTATTTCTTGTTTGGAACTATTTTGAGATTATTTGCAGGAGAACAGTGTGGAGGATCACATGGGATTTGTGCATGCCAAACCAGCATTTGGCAATTGGCATATATGTGTTGTAGTAGTATATAAGTTTTGGCATTTTGCATACTACATGGATGTGGACTACTACCGCACAGATAACCCAGCCAGCCGTCTCTGTGTTTGCTGTGCAGAGGAAAACAGAGAGCATGCAGTTGCAGGCAGGCCGGGCCGGCACAGCTGATGCAATGGTAACTGTGTTCCCGGCCATTGCACATCCAGTCCCATTTCTCCCTGTCCGGAGCCTGGACACCCTTCCCAATGTTGGTTCAGTAGTACTATTAATTAAGAGTTGTTAAGTTAATTAAGACAAATATGTACATATAGTCTTCATATTTATAAGACAAATGTTTTAGAAATTATTTATGATTCTAAAATTTAACATTAAGCTAGCTTGTTCTAGACTATGAGTATTATCAACCTGAAAGATGTATACACTCGAAACTCTCTCGAGACCTGGGGTGAGGGCAGAACTTAAGGCTTAATTAGCCTTAGGATTAGCTCTTATGAACCCCATATTTCACACTCTCACTAATATATGTGAGTCGGCCATATTGAGAAGTGCCGAATCCTCAGTTTTGCCGCTTGGCTTAATATGCAGCACCAAATGTGCCTAGTTTCTTTGCTCCAAAAATATATAATGCATTGTCAAGTTTGCTATATTAGCTTAGTTAATATACATGTAAAAAGGAAAGTTATTGATAGTGTGGTGTTAGAGTCGTGAATCCATGACTATACTCATCAGAGTTCAATATGCTCTTATAATATTGCATATACGCGATGTATTTCGGTAGAAATTTAATTAAGTTGAGAATTAGTTTGCCATTCGCTTTCATCTCTTTGAGGTTGTATAAAGAGAGTGCACTCGTAGGGTGTCATGCGATGTGTTTTCAGTAGGAATTAATTAATGAGGACGGAGATTTACCATTGCCCATAATTAATCTCTTTAAGTTTTTCTAGAGGTGTGCTTGTATGTATAGCAGTGTGTATACGTGTGTATCTTTAATGTAATCAGAAAAAAAATTGGTTAAAACAATATGATGGTTAAAACAATGTGCCACATAATTTACAATGTAAAAATTGGTTTTAAGACATATTTACAACGACAAATGATGCAAATAAAACTGGGAGGAGGATGTCTTGAGCTTGTCACTCCATTCTGTAGGTGGATTATTAATGCTAAACTCAAGTTTTCATGGGTATTACCTTAATTTATATTGGAAAAAACCAGTGTGTACACTCCACGCATCTATGTGGCTTGCACCAAGTGGCACGGTTATCCACATGCATATGTTCATAGTGTTGGCACCAATAATGAATTTCTAATATGTCCAGTACAAATTTAAACGCATATATATATATATATATATATATATATATATATATATAGCCTTAACAACAAACATGCACAACACTCCATATAATGGCCATTGATGCTCCTAATTTAGTTATGGACAGTGAATATGCATGATTGAATAATCCGTAAACCAATATTATTACCTGCTGTGGACTTTGGACGTCCCTCATCATATCTCAAAGGGCAGTACTAATAAATGCAATATAATATGAAATCAGTTTGTAGCAGTGAATTGCAAAACTGAGACAGCAAAGTTCAACAGTGACTGAATTAAGTAAAAAAAAGGATTTGCGCTTCACTTCATTGGTAATTTATCTAATTATGTTTGATTATATCATTAACCAAGATTACAATGAGAATAACAAATTAAAAAATAAAAGAAATTGTACATGGGTCAAGATTTTATTGTTGCTAAAAAACGTACACAAATTTAAAAGATATGCATGTGTATATATACTAGCTAGAAATAAAGCACTTTATCCCAACAAGAAGTTTTTGCATCACCATAGATATATGCCTCAATATTAATAACAATCAATTGAAAAACAAAGTCGGTTCTAATAACCAATTAACACTACTCCATCTGTCCCATGATATAACAACCTATGATTAAATAGGATGCATAGATCCTACTATTTTTGTTCAGTTCTAGGTTGCTTTATTCTGGGAAATATGGAGTGGTACACTACTAGCTAGAGAGAACAATTTTCTAGGTTATTCAACGTAGTGGGTTTCGAGAAACTGTCTAAAAATTGTATTGCAAACAATTTTAAAAATTACAAACACTTTCTTAAATATTGATCATGATGATTAAAACAATGTGCCATGCACATAATGGTTTCGAATTGTCTGCAATAATGTGTTCTATGGCAGTGTAAGATTTGAAGGGAGGACTCTTGGTGATCACTAATCACTGTCAGGGCTTACTTAGGGACAATAATGCAGTAGAGGTCACAGTTATTAATTAGTATTCAAAGTTACCGAAATGCACAGCTAGCTCCCGCTCATCACCAATTAAGGCTTCGATCTAGCTTGAAAGGAAGACTATTGGTCACTATTAGGAAGCTAGGAAATAAGATCTCTAGTGGTTAATTAGTCTTCCAAAGTTACGAAAATGCACAGTTCCTGTTCATTCATAAAAAGAAATCAATAGCAGTAGTAACACACACAACATGCATATGCAAGCAAAGCTAAACATTTCACCAGTACACCTTATTTTTTTATGTCTTTCCACGGCACCCGACATAAATAGAGCTGTCAAAAAAAAAACTCGAGGTTCACGAGCTGCTCGAGCTCGGCTCGTTCTAGGCTCGATTCGAGCTCGGCTCGAGCTCCAGACGAGCCGAGCCCGAGCCTCTCCCTAAGCTCGCGAGCTTTGTTGAGCCGAGCTCGAGCTTCTAACGAGCCTAGTAATATATCATTTTTATTGTTATTTAATAAATTAGGAGATCAAATATATTATTTGTATGTCTTATATTGACATAATATATTTATTTTATTCTTTTTTTCTCTTTTATTAGTATGATAAACTAGAAATTAATTTTTTAAAGGTTATCTTTGAAATATATATATTTTTTACAAGCTCGGTAGTCGAGCTCGAGCTTGATCGAGCTCGAGCCCAGTCGGAAAGCTCGAACATTTTACAGGCTCAGCTCGAGCTCGGCTCGTTGACAGCCCTAGACATAGATACGCTGGAGGACAAGGTAGAGATGCTAACTTTCCCTACCTCTCTTTTCTCTCGTCTGTTTATTTTCTTGTTTTTACCGTATCACTCATGACAATATGCATGACACAATATGTACAGTAGTTTGTGCAGACGAGACAGAGAGAGACAGAGGGGTAGTAGTAAGGTAAACGGTAAAAAAAACAGGAATGTCTGCATGCCTGGGCATATTAGTACTACCTTCATACCTAATTAGTAGTCGCTTTGACTTTTTTCTTATAACATTTGATGTTTCGTCTTATTTAAAAAATTAGTGTAAATATAAAAACGAGAAGTTATAATTAAAGTACTTTTAATAATAAAGCAAATCACAAATAAAATAAATAAAAATTTCATAATTTTTAAATAAAACGAAAGATAAAAATTATAAAAAAAACTTAAAGCGACAAGTATTCTGGAACGGAGGTAGTAGCAATTAAACATGCATTGGACGAATGCATTCACTTCGATCTGCACATATTATGCATTCCTTCCCGTTCTTACACATACAAAACGGGCGTACGGCTCCCATCAGGTAAATTCTCCTTGCAAGTTGCATCCATACTGATCGAGTAGTAAAATCTGGTTAGAGCAACTATTAGCTTCAAATCATTTATAACCAATGTAATAGTTAATTCATACAATAGTTGCCTACTATACTATTAATACCTGGCTCTACCTATCATACATACATTTTGTTTTGGAGTCCGTGCTGTAGCTGGCTACAGATCTGTAGCCCGCTGCTCTTCTCTCTCTTCCTTTATCTCTTTAAAATATGTTTATAGCTGGCTTATAGCCTGCTATTGTACCTGCTCTTATACGTAGTTGCAGACTTGCAGCCTTACAGTTTGCAGGAGACAGTTACTTTTTTTTCTGCACGATGAGATGTCTGATCCTCCGCGATTGATCGATGGCTAGATCGATCAATTAATCGATCGTAGCTGTTTGTCATTTGATTAATTAATTATAGTACTAAGTACTCTCAGTGTAGATTAATGTGCCAATTAATTAATTAATTAATTAGTTAATTTCTCAGCTGTAGCCCTGTAGCTAGCTAGGTCGGAGAGTATGTAGCTTAGCTACAGTTGCATGCAGGGGAGAGGAATATATCAGAGATCACGGCCGTGGTGGTTTCATCGTACGTACGTGTGGCGATGCATTTGATGCTGGCTATAATTATATATATTCATGCTGCGTTTGATGCAATCTTTCGTGCAACTACACATGCGATATATATGTATATATATGTATATTAATTTGTGCTGGATTCTTGCGTGTAAATTGATCGCGTACGTGTACTTAGCCCCTTGCATGTTTCCTGTTTGACTTGCACCCTTCTGTGTCTCATCTGCATATTCAGCTGAGCCATAGCTAGCTAGTATATATCCAATGTTGAGAGACAGATATATCAGTACATGTATGATCAATGTGCAACCATGCATGCATGTTACTGGCTTAATTATAATTCATATCTCCAGCTATATGTATTCAATAAAAATGACAAACCCTAACCAAATGCTCGTTGATTCATTTAGAAAACAATAAGAGATACAAATAAATATATATCATCGACGTTGGTGAACGGGAGATCGACGATTCGAGTATATAGCATCATTATTGCTTCCAGTAAAGTCTTATATATCAATGATGTAAAATGATTATATAGTAAAAAGATTAACTGAATGTGTGAATTATGAGGGGTAATATATATGTGTATGAGAAAAACAAGAAGAAGGGAACAAAATTGGGATATGATAGTACAGTAGATAGCAAGATATAGCTACGTGGATCTTGAGTATTAACTCCACATGCAATGCAATGCAATGCAAGGGAAGGCAAATAGGCAATGGCATCCAATTGAATTCGACACGGATGGGGCAGGCAGGAAGCAGGATCCTAAATCCAGAGGGCTCAAAGATTTGGCCCCAGAGCGTCATAATGGAGAGGGAGACACTTGCTAGCAGTTCACTGTTCATCCATGTCCATTCATCCACCACACGCATGCATGCACTACTACTACTCCATGTAGCTCTCATCAAGATCCATCGATCTCTCTATCAAGATAGGGTAGTGTGTTTAGTTCATGTTAAAATTGAAAGTTCGATTGAAATTGAAACGATGTGATGAAAAAGTTGAAAGTTTGTGTGTGTAAAAAAGTTTTGATGTGATGAAAAAGTTAGAAGTTTGAAAAAAAGTTTAGAACTAAACTCGGCCATAGTGGCTCTATCTACTAGCTAGCTAGGAATTTTTCCAAACCTTTTTAATTTTTAATTTTAAAAATAAACCCATCCAAAAATTATTTCTAAAATCTAAACCTTTTGACCACGCCAGCCAAACAACACTGGCATGCCGCCTGCGGTGGACGTGACAGTTTTATCCTACCACACAGCGAGAGCGTCTATCACGCCAGCGGGAGCAGCGTGACAGTATTGTTTTGCCACGCCAGTTTGGCTGGTATGGCCAAAAGGTTCAGATCTTGAAAATAAGTTTTGGGTTGTTTTCTTTTAAAAAAGTACAAAAATTAAAAAGGTTCAAAAAAAAATGGTAGCTTACTCCCTGTTTTCTAGAATCATTTTTAGTATCTTCATTTTTTCCTGAAAATAAGTTTATTTTATAACAATAATTGTATTAGTGTTTATAAAAAATAGTTGATAAAATATATTTTAAGTAGATAAATAGTGAAATAACTAAATCGAGCAGGTTTCCATGAAGAAGATCTTTAGCATGTTCTATTCGATACTGCTAGAAGATGAACTTAACTCGTTATTCTTTAAAAAAATATTTTTTTTATTTTGTATTGCTATGTCTGAATCTGATACGGGGAAGTAGCTTGCTACTAGTTGCTTCTTCTTCTAGGTAGCACGTACTTGAACTTCAGTGAGCTGGTAACACTACACATTATTGATCTTTTTTTTTCTTCTTTTCTTTCCTTTTGACATTTGTGGATGTGCCATGCATGATGGGTTCATCATAACCCGCAGAAGTCCTGAAATGAAACCAACGCTTGGCCGGCCACCCTGCAGCTAGCGTCGCCGCCGCCGGCCACCGCCCAAGCTCGTACGTACAGTGAAGTGTACGGAGATAATACCGTGTGTTGATGGCTCTACATGCAGTGCAGGATATACGCATGGATATACGAGTACGTATGCTTACGTGATGCCACTGTACCTACGTGTGTACTTATACACACATACGCGTGCGTGCGTTATACGGTCGCCGTCTCTGTATGCACATCCGTACTCCTCCGTACTCGTCGTAAAGGAAGTCGTTTCGGACAACGAGATGGTCTACAAAATATAATTTTGACTTCTTATTTCTATAAAAATATTTATTGAGAAGTGATATATGTATACTTTTATGAAAGTATTTTTCAAGACAAATCTATTCATATAATTTTTATATTTTCAAACTCAACAACTTAAGAGTTATTCATGATTTATATTCTTAAGGTTTGACTTAAATATTTTCCTAGACAACTTTCTTTACGAGTATGAAGGAATTATATATATATATATATATATATATATATATATATATATATATATATATATATATATATATATCTATATATATATATATATATATATATATATATATATATATATATATAGAGAGAGAGAGAGAGAGAGAGAGAGAGAGAGAGAGAGAGAGAGAGAGAGACACACACACGCGTACGTATAGTACGTGCCACATTGCGCGGTGGTACCACGACGTCCTACTGCCGGCCGGTGGCTGGGGACGGCCGTGGCGAAACGCGGTAAAATGATGGATGAGCTTGACTTAGCTAGCTGATATATATATATATATATATATATATATATATATATATATATATATATATATATATATATATATATATATATATATATATATATATATATGTATATATATATATATATATATGTATATGTATGTATATGTATATATATGTATATATATATATATATATATATATATATATATATATATATATATAGCCTTAAAATAAACCAATGTAAATATTGTACTCCCTCTATCATAAAATATAAGTATTTTTAGCATAGTGACAAGTCAAACATTTTTAACTTTAACTATTAATAGCAATAAAAATAAAAAAGATCAATCATGTAAAATTGATGTTGCTAAATTTACTATTAAACAAACTATCATAATATATACAACTCTTTTCATTTAAACATCTTACTTATAGATATCGTTGGTCAAAGCAGTATATCGGAAACCGTGTCAGAGTCCAAAAATACTTATATTTTAGGACGGAGGGAGTAGTTCTATAAATATAAACATCTTAATAAATCAATATAATATGATATTTGAATAGAGAACTGTCTAGATTTAGTACTATGATATATCATAATATCCTGTACTAGTTAGCTAGGTTGATTTATTTAATTTGGGATGAAACTAGTAATAGAGAGGTATGACAAAGTAGAGTTCTAGCTTGTTCTTGTGCGCATGCATTGTAGCTAGCATACGTAGAAGAATATATATATATATATATATATATATATATATATATGGTTCATGTAGACGAAGGAGGCAGGCGTGTACGTCGATCTCGTCTGTTCTGGCGCACGGCCGGGCAGGGAGGGAGCTGGTACATAGATAGGTAGAAGAAAGGCAAAAATGGAGCTGTCATTCCATCAGCTGTGTTAATTAGTTAAGCATGTAATGCGTGTACGTACTTGTCACTAGCTAGTACAGGACCCTCCGTTGGTATCAATTTGGGGGCATCTTTGTCCATGGGCATATGAAAATTATATAAAATCTTTAAAATAATAAAAAAATCTACACGCTTAGTTGAGCTCGGGGTGATGCACGCCGTCGTGGAGTTTCTCGTAGACTCCGACAAGGGCATGAGCGAGAAGGCCTTGGCCGTGCTCGATGCCGCCCTGTGCACGGAGCGGGCATCAAGGTCGACGAGGGGGAAGCGGCGTGCCAGGGGTCGGGAGAAGTCGTTGAGTAGCGCCCCGCATGTCGCGGAGGGGGACACGGTGGTCCCTCATGGTGTGGGGACCTAGGGTTTGGGGGAGGAGGTGCATTGGGGACGACGTAGATTAGCCGAGGCCATACGGCCGGCGACGGTGGCCCCTGGATCTCGTTGCCGTATGGGGTGGTTGAGAGCTCCGAACAAACGTGGGGTTAGACCTCCTCTTTATGTGGACGTGTTGTGGCTAGGGTGGCTGAGAATGGGGGTAGACCTATCCCTAATGTCACTTAGTGGAGGGTTAGTAGACATGCATCGGTGTCCTCTAGATGGCAGCGTTACGTGAGGATATCGTCTGATAGCACCGTGCGCAGGCCTAGATACAAGCACAGTAACTGTGGGTGACTCGCCTCCTAGATCAAGTTCAAGTGTTGGTCTGGGAGGGCAACGACCAGTGCATGTAGAGCTTGCGTGTGAGAGAGAAGACTACATTTGGTGCACTGCGATAGTGATGGATAGGTAAGATGGCTGTAAATTAAAGACATCTACGAGCGGACGCAACACCAGTGACAACGTGCGTCATATCAGACTACCCTCGTAATGGTGGTTCGATAGAGGTCAAGGTAAAAGCCTATACGGCTATGCATGTTGGCGCCATTCTCTCCTTGCAGGCATCTTCGTTGTGCCTCCTCATCCTGCGGTGTTTGGATTCTCTAAGTGAAAACCCAAGCAAACTCTTTAACACTGATGATGGCGACTCAGTTTGTCATCGTGCCCTTCCAAGAGACATCATTGAGCAAATCTAACGCTGTGTTTCGGCAATTCCTTGTCGTGTCCTACACTGGCACCCAAATGTAGCTATTGGGAAGTCATAGCTGCTATGTTGGAGCGTTCAACAAGCTAGCTAGGTAACAATGACTCGAAGTTGTGCATGGTTGCCATTGTCCATTGCAAAAGTCAGAGTTGATGCAAATGTACTACTTGCAAGCCTATCACCGGTGATTCTCTCCATTGCAAGATAGCAAAATTGTTCGGTCCATAGAGCTTTTGTTGCTATGGTTCAGCCGTGTCTTAACATGTCTGGTGAGGTTAGAGCTTTTGTTGATAGCAAAACGAAGTTAGAGCTGCGAGCACAACGATAATAAAATAAGACAGGCCGTACTGTTGTTGCCACGGGATGTTGTCTTTGCCTTGGTGCCCGCCTTCCCGGCGAGTCGGATTCGCTTGATCATAAGGTTGATGGTGTGATGATGACGACGTCATTGCCGTTGCAAGTATGTGGTTGTCATGTTTATTCTTTCAGCTTGAAACTCGGAACTACATAGCTTGTGGTGAGCAAGCATGTGGCAAACATCGTGTGTGTATGTTAGGCTTGGTTTTCTTAAATTTTGTGTCGTGGTATTTTAGGTTTGTTCGTTGAAAGTTTGATGTAGTTGTGGTATTCATCCAATTTTATCTAATTAATTAAGCAACATATAATTTCTTTCTTTACTTAAAATGAAACACCTTCTTTTACCAAACATGCCATAATTATCGCTCCTTTTTTATTTAAAAAACAAAAAAGTGCGTAAGCACATTCATCGTAGGTTGAGTGGTACCGGTACGTATACTCACTAATTTACTTACGTGAGCTGCAGGATCGCCCGATCCGAGGTAGATGGTAATGGTAGTAATTTCTTCGCGCTAGTAGCAAGTGGATATATTGGATTTAATGCATTTTTTCACCGCCTGAATCATAGTGTCGGTTTATACAACACCTGGACAAGTTGCAGAGCTATACAGTTACAGTACAGCAATGCAAGTTAGAAGAACAGCTAGCTGCTACTCTCTCTGTCTCGCCGCATGCACGCAGCATAGAGGATCTTTGGCATGATCTCTCTCAATAATTAGGATATCTCTGCAAGCAGAGGGTATTAAAAGTAGGGGACTACAACATGGAGTATATATTTTCTTTTGTTTTGCTAGTCATATATTTACTGTGGTGATTAAAGCCTTAGGGAGTAAAAAAAAACTTACTACTATAAATTGTAGATAGTAATAATTAAGTATATACAGTGAAAATTTATTAGTGTTTATTTGCAGACGACTCATATATATACTGGCACAGCTTGCTAGCAGGAGCAATATATGCAGTGGGTAACCCATCTGTGTATATACTGTAGTACCACTGCTGCTCTCCTCATGCATGGAAATGTAAAAAGGACACCTGATCTCTATCGAAAATGTCAAGAAGTTATGGAGTATGGATGCTAACTAAAAGAATATCCACACTTCAGTTTATTGAATTATATTGAATCCACGTTGATATAAATTCTTTTTATATGTTTAATTAAGTTTATAGAAAATATTAACAACATTTATGACACCAATTAATTTCATTAAATTTAATATTGAATATATTTTAATATGCAAACGATTTATAATATGGAACGAAAAGGTATTAATTGTACTATATATATGCTGCACTACATGGGGGCGCCTAGTTGGCGCGTGCGCACCCCAGCGCACGTTTCTAGGACTATACATATAGTTAACTAATAAATTAGTTTTAGATAATTAGTGTTTGAGATAATGACGGTAGTAGTTAGGATTTTTTTTTCATGAGATTTTTTTAACTAACAAATTGAAAAGAAATCTATATCTGAAGTCAAAATTTCAAAATTTTAAATCCAGATTTGAAAATTTTAACTCCAAAATTTAAATTTTTAAATCAAGTTTTGAAAACTTTCAACTTTTCATCTCAAATTTGAAAACTTTCAACTCAGATTTGAAAACTTTCAACTCAACATTTAAAAACTTTCAACTCAAAACATGCTAAAGATTAAAAAAAATAATCAGAAAAAGTAGGGAAAAAAGCAAAAATATCGGTAAAAAAATGAAAAAATGCGTGGGAGGAGGCGCGCGCCAGCAACGCTGGCGCTGAGCCTTCTATACCTGAAGCGCGCGCGCGAATTAGCTATCGCGACACTGTATATTATAGTATGTTGCACACACACATGATCGATCAAATTAAAGAAATTACAGTGCACAGTAGTGTAAGATATATACCATTTTAGTTTCTGTTGATGAATAGCACCGTACCGATCCGACGTACATAGTAATAGTATTACACTAAAGTATAGATGTCACTTAATTGGGTAGCAGGGATTCACATACATAGTAATAGTATAACACTAAAGTGTTAATGTTCTGTCTGCTCTAGTTATCATGTACTTAATTACTTCTTGCCCTCGCATAATACAATTAATAGCGCGCGGCAACACGCCGGCATATATATACTCTATTTAGGCATCCTTGACGTCACCTCACTTAAACTGATAGTACTACCATATATTATATCAGCATCACACACGTACGAGCTAATTAAATTCACACGCTACTGCACACTCGATCATGCAGGCAGCTGATGTTCATGCTCTTATTTGTGCATGCATACATGACTCCATTAACACCGGTGGAGAAAGCCTTTTTACTCCCGGTTGGTAACCTCCTATAGTCCCGGTTTTTCAACCGGGAGTACGAATCCGGGACTAAAGATCATTATCGGGACTAAAGATCATTATCTTTAGTCCCAGTTGGTATTACCAACCGGGAAAAAAGAGAGGAATCTTTAGTCCCGGTTGATAACACCAACCGGGACTAAAGAGAGAGTAGCGTTTTTTTTCTTTTGCCAGATTTAATCTCTATATTTTCTCCCGAATCTAGTGCCATGTATATCCCTAAATCAATCCCCAATTCAAAGTAACATCCCAAATCTTAAGTTACTTATAAACATAAATCAAATACATCACAGATTTTTAAAAAAATACACTCAAATCAAATACATCACAAATCCTAAAAATACACACAAATCAAATACATCACAGATTATACATCTCATATCCATGCAATGAATCACAAAATTACACATCTCAATCAATCACAAATTGTCAAAAAAAAGAAAAAAAAGAAAAAGTCCGGCCGGCAGTCGAGAGGGCACGGCCACCGCCGGGCGTGCCCCCGCCGGCCGCCGCCACGCGCGGCACCTCTGGCCGCTCGCCATGGCCGCCGCCGGGCCGGCCCCGCCGGCTGCCGCCGCGCGCGGCGCCGCCGCTCGCCAGCCCAGCGCCGCCCGCCATGGCCGCCGCCCTGCGCCGCTCGCCAGCCCGGCGCCGCCCGCCACGGCCGCCACCCCGCGCGGCACCGCCGCCGCCCGTCACGGACGCCGCCCGCCGGCCACCGGATGGGAAGTGAGGAGGGGGAGGAGAGGGGAGGAGGAGTTAGATCTGTGAAGAGGAAGTGGAACGGTTCTGTGAAGTGTAGGAGAGTATAAGGGATAGGGATTATATACTACGTATTAAATTTTAGTCTCGGTTGGTAATACTAACCGGGACTAAAGATCAATATAATTTTTTAGTCCCGGTTAGTATTATCAACCGGGACTATAAAGATGATCTTTACTCCCAGTTGGTGTCACCAACCGGGACTAAAGTTTCTCGGCCCCTGACAGACTACTGACACGGGATAAACTGGGAATAAAGATGATTTTTAGTCCCGGTTGGTAACACCAACCGGGAATAAAGATCATAAAATAGCTGAGGTGTTTTTAACCGGGACTAAAGATCATTTTTAGTCCTAGTTTTTATTGCAACCGAGACCATTGTAGATTTTGGCCGACCAACTAAAGATGGTTTCTTCACCAGTGTAACTTTTCTTTTTCATATTATCACTGCAATGTATACTCGGATTTTTCAGGTGTGAAATGGTTATATTTTTGAATAAAAACAGTAAGGTTTCGTTTCTAGTACAAATAAGATGAAGCATAAGTATCTCACCATGGATGGATGCACAGTGCATACACAGCACAGTGAGCACCTAGCTAGCCCACCCTGACAAACACATTTGTCCAACTAGCTAGTATATACATACTCTCTTCGTTCTAAAAAAAATCAACCTAAACAGGGATATAACATAACCTAGCTAGTACAACAAATTTAGATACGAGCATATCCATATTCATTGTACTAGATTATATCTCATCCTTATTATCTAAGTTGGTTTTTTTTGAGACGAAGGGACACGGTGACATATATAGTGACGTGCGTAGAATGCAGTTGGAGCTACAGCTAGCTAGCTAGTACTCCCGTATACTACTCCGTCCCAGGTTTATTGTTAGGATTAGATTTTGTTTGGGACGGAGGTGTACACGCCTGGTGGCAATGCAGGTGGGGCTAGTAGCAAGATTTAGCTCAACCCCCCCCCCCCCCCCCCCCCCGCCACGGCTGACCCCACTGTCAGCCGGTCAGGCTTCCGGCGCCCTCTGGCAGTCTGGCTTGTGTTAAAATGGAAACAGTGGATCGAAGGACGGCGTCTCTCGATCGAATACAGACATGCCACAGATCTCCCCCTCGAATGGCATATGATGCAGCAGCAGCAGCTAGCAATAACCATATATTTTAGCAGGGGACCAACACAATGCAAGCTAGCTATATTATACTCCCTCCATCTCTGAATGTTTGACGCCGTTGACTTTTTTAAACATATTTGATCGTTCGTCTTATTAAAAAAAATTAAGTAATTATTAATTCTTTTCTTATCACTTGATTTATTGTTAAATATACTTTTATGTATACATATAGTTTTACATATTTCATAAAAAAATTTAAATAAGACGAACGACTAAACATTAAACATGTTTAAAAAAATCAACGGCGTTAAATATTTAGCGAAGGAGAGCCGACGCGCATTAACATTCAATGTACGTTTCTGTAATTAGCGGCCGGCTAGCTACTATAGCTGGTAGTAACCACGTATGCAAGCAGATTGTGACTGTGCGTTTACAGTGGCAGCGTCAGCGTTAGCTCGATCGATCGATCGCAGTACGTAGTACGTGCTGAGTACGTAGCGGCGGCAGATTGGAGGCAGAGGCGCGCGTGACACCGGCAGGCGGCGGCTGGCCGGCCGGCCGGTGGAACTACGGATCGGTCGATCGCTAGCTTGCGATCGAACAGTGGGAGACTTGAATTGCGCGGTTACCGAGAGAGATCGCGGAATCGTCTAGTGCTTCCCACCCGCCCGCATGCACGTGGTACTCCCTCCGTATCATAATAATAAAAAAAATATGTAACAGAATGAGACATTTTATAATATAACATACCTATAAAATAGTTCATCTCATTCTTGGATTACTATATTATGGAACAAAGGGAGTACGTGTCATGAATTTTGAATTTTCAAACCAACATACCAATCGACCAGGTAACTTGGTGTCTCGCGATATATATATATATATGATTGGGATAAGAAGACGTGGTTGTTTTTTTGGGGTTTGAAAAATCGTCTCTTTTATAATACGTCGCATGTGATCTTTTATAATTATAAGACCGTTCCTATTTACTGTTATGTTATGTAGTAGTGTGTTAGGGCGGGCTAGCGTGCGGTGAATAGCTCGATTGAGGATGAGATGGTAACACGATTGTCATGGAGCATGCATGGAGTGCCGGGAGAGAGACAGGTAGGGTAGGAAATTAACTCACCCTGTAATCTATATCACACAATTAATCAGCAAGGGTCCAATCAAAGCGTAAAGATGCGCAATTAATCACCCAAGGGCCACACACTCGCTGCTCGCCCTATCCGACACACTGTGCTCGATCGATCCAACGCCAATTCGCCACGCTAAAACACTGCACCCTGCTGCGTGACCATCGATTGTCACATTGTCTGCGTTAAAATCTCTCTCGGTGAATGTCTCTGGGTTGTTTTATTTTTCAATTTCTGTATAGTAGGTTTTAAACTTCTAATCGGCCAGTGACGCGCGTGGGAGCTTCGTAGGTTGCCCATATCCCCCAACAAAACAAAACAGCTTATGAAAGAATAAAAATCAATTTACAGTTAAAACTTTTATACATTTGTTCGTAGCGATCTAACTGCCAATACTGAAAGGAAATTACGTTCAAAATATATTAGAACCAACTTTAAATTCAAAGTTGAAAATATAAATTTGCTTTGAAAATTGAAATGTGGATCTCCGGCGCCGTCGCGCGGGAGGGACCCCGCTGCCGGCGGAGAAAGGGGCAGGCAAGTAACTGCGCGCGTGCGAGAGCGAGAGAGATTGCGAGTGATACGTAGGCCGCGGCCGCCATATACTCCATCATTATATCGCATTATTTACTAGCGTTCGTACAGGCTAGCTGCGTTGATATATCTCCGGGGCGTATATACGTACGTACTACATCATTATATGTACGACTGTACGGTGTACGTGCACGTGCATTGGTCATTGGTGGATCTCCGCAGCCGCCAGTGGCCACTGTTCAATTAGCTCCGGGTAATTATGGGGCACGTACAGTGTAACTCCGATAAATGCACTGGTTAATAAGGGATCCCGTCGTCTACCGCTACTACATAAACGTTTTTTTTTTTTTTTGCAAATAACCAAAATTCATTTTCACAAACGACTGAATGGTCCGCCTACAACAAAGTGTCTGTGTAAATCGGTATTTTCTCAAACGGGCAGCACAACCACGTGGAAAAATCTATTTTCGTAAGCGATCGAGTAAAGTCGCCCGCCTGCACAAAAATAAAAGAAAAAAAAAATCAGAATTTCAAAACCTAACACCCATCCGTCCTAGGCACCATTGTCATCACCGCAAGACCTTGCTGTACCAGAGGATCCGCCAGCGCACCTAAGGCCGCCAGCGGCGGATCCACCCTTCCTGGGACTGGGGTTGTTGGACCCGCCACCGTCATTGTCATCGTTGGATTTGCGAGAAAGGCCGGCGGTGGCGGAGGATCTGCCCCTTCCAAGGCCCTTGTTGCCGGATCCATGAGGGAGAAAGCCAGTGTTGCTCGGCAGGGCCGGTTCAACAATTTCGAGGGCCCTAGGCGAACTTGATACAATGGGCGCTTAACAAGTTAAGGCTAATTTTTTTACTTCTAATATGTACTTTATGAAACACATATACTAATAGTGACACAAGTAAACATTTCTAATATGATAAACTATAAATCAATCAATTTGCAACTTGCAATATAGTAATTTATTCTCGATAAATAATAACGATAATATAATTGATAACTGAAAAACGCCATAGAAACAAAGTAGTATAAATACCTTAATAAGATATCAATTAATTGATCTTCTCGTTTTCTTTTATTTCTTTTGTGAGCACCCGACAAATGTTTTGTAGGTAATGAAATTACAAAGTAAATTATACAACAATAACCATGAATTGAAATGATGAAAATTGGTATATAGTGACTAATTGATTAGCACACCTTCAACAGTCCAGCTTCAGGAATCAACCTCGCTCTCCTTGGCGCATGCCTAGGCCTCGCACCTATACTCGGGGGAGGGGGGTGGGTTGGGCCCCCCCTCTAGCCCGGGCCCTAGGCGGTTGCACAACCGGCCTAGGCCCAGGACCGGCCCTAATGCTCGGATCCGTGAGGGAGGTTGGGTGCTCCCGAGGCAGAGGATTCCCCCTGAGCGGGCGACACCACTGCCACCGTTGACGCACACCTCCTCCGTCGGCCTCCTCACGCACTGCTGGACTCACAATTGTTGTCACCACAGTCCGCCAGCCTCCTCGCACGCTTCCGTCGGACTAAAGAGAGAGAGAGAAAGAGGACGAGGAGCAGAGGAGAAAGTAAGAGAGAAGGAGAGGCAATAAATGAGTGGAGTAGTGTGAGTAGATAAGGATGAGGAGTGGTAAGCATCGCAAGTGGGCCTCTTAATAGGCTCGTGTGGGCTTATTAAGAAATCCGCTTGCGAAAATAGATTTTCACGAGCGGGTTTGTAATGAACACCACCCAAATAATTTTACAAACAGACATTCTTTTAGCCCGCTTACGATTAAATAGGGGGTATCCGCAGAAACCGTTTTTAGTGGAGGGGAGAAAATAAGACAAGAACGGATACTTCATGAAGCATGCATGATCGATCGAGGGCACAACATGCGAGGCAATTTAGGGCGTGCTTGTTAGGTCTCCAAATCCTAAATTTAATTTCATAATACTTACTCTATCTAAAATAAGTCTAATCATGTGTGTCTAGATTCATTCGTAGGTTTGGACTTATTTTGGGATAGAGGGAATAGTTCACAGTGTAGTTATGGAGCTTCCTAAATCCCGCTACACCTCTCCAGTTCATTTTAGCCAGCTTCGCTTATCTTTTGGGTGAAACTGAAACCGCTTGGTTGGGCTCTAGTTCCAAAAAAGATGGAGCTAGAGCTATGCCAAAGTTGGAAATATACAGAAATTAGTGATGGATTGTGAGGTGATGGCGGCACTAAGAAAATGATCGGCGACGAAGCCAGTACACGGGTAGTTCGGACGGCAGCCCCGTTAGCGCCTCCACTGTATGAGAGTGTATCCTATGCACACATGCCCTCGCGTGTACACACCGTGTACACCAACTAAAAATTTTCACAAAAAATTCTAGGAAAATTCATACATGTACTTTTAATATTATTACATCTACGTGCAAAGTCGCATATTCAAATTCATTCTACATAGAGAATAACAAAAAAGATAAAATTCTGACAAAATTACAACCTTAAAACGGTCAGATTTTTTGTTTTTTTTTTGTTACGGCTAAAATATAATGAATTTGACGTTAAGATTTTAACCCTAGGTGTAATACAATTGAAAGTATGTGTATGATTTTTTGTAGATTTTTTGGTGACATTTTTTAGTTGGTGTGCATGTGTGTACACGTAAGGGCTTGTGTGCATAGGATATGTTGCCCCACTGTGTATATAGGTGGCCGTCGACATCTTAAAAAATGATTGACCATAGAAAAACGCTATTGATCACCCGACAGAATTCGACCGTATCATCGGCTCCGCCACCAAAAATAGTGGAGAAAGTAGCGAGAGAAGAGTGGGAGAGATAAAAGATAATAATCATTAAGAGCTAGCAGTAAATATCTCTACCGGGATATACTTCAGAGACTAACGAACCTCCTGTAGTACCTGGAGGTAGTCCCCGGGCTTATCTCGTCCTCTAGACGTGCCCTGCGAGATTATTTACCGTGCTCTGCTGCATGTCTCCTCACCACACGGCTCCCATCATCTCTCGATAAGCATCTGAATTTCGGGACAATATATATACGGTCGATGTGCGTCGATCCGAATTCTGCCAACAACTGCCACTGTTAACCGTATACTAATAAAACCGCTCTGCACCTGCAGTGCTGTGGCTGTGCTGCTGCTGCCGTTTTGTTCGCCCCCATTTTCTCGTGCGTTTCGCGGTCGCGCTGCTGCTGCACAGCCACAGCACTGCAGTGGCCGGCCCCCGCCTGTGCGTTTTGCTTCCGTTTTCTCGTGCGTTGTTTGGGGTTTGCCTTTGCCGTTTTGCGGATGGGTATACGGTACGGGCAGGGGCGATTAAATGGGCGACGTCACGTTGGACGTCTCTCTGAGCGACTGAGCGCTGCATATTGTCAAACCCGGTGAATATCCCCGCGGCTTGGCCAACGTCACGCGATCTCCCTCTTGTCTGCCTGTCTGTGCCTTGGCTGGCCAGTTCAAACTCCTCGTCACGTGACCGCACAGGGCTATATATCTCTCTTCACTCATTTTTTTTTCAATTTTAAAAATAAACTTTTTCAAGACCTGCTGAGCTGGCGTGATAAAACAATACTATCATGATGGTCTGAATGGTATAGCAGCGTCATTTGACCACCGTTTTCGGATAAGAAAAAACTTTAGTCTAAATGTATGTGGGTATCGAAATTTTGCACTATTTTTTTTTACTTTGAGATACTAGACACATATGCATACACACCGCTACACAATGCACACGACACCACACTCACGCCCGACGAATACGCCCCCTAAGACATTCTAAGAGGCGAAAACCAACGTCATTTTCAATCTAAGTACATGTGGGTATCAAAATTTTACAGTAATTTTTTTATAGCTTAAGATACCTAAGTACCTGCTAGTACATTTTTATGGATGTTAAAATTACCCTTCAGATAAAGCTAGCAGATTTTCCCACGTAAGTTGCATGGAGAACTTAGATGTGGTTAAACTTTTGTTTCCTTTTCTCCCTTGGATTAAAGGATTTCCGAAGGAAAAATAGAGGAATCTAATCCAAAATAGTAATTTGTCTGTATGCTACTATTTGGTTTAGGAAAAAAAAAAGTACAAATTACCCCCTAACTATCGTGGTCAACCGAATTAGCCCCTAAACTCAAAAACCAGATATTGCGCACCTTGAATTTTTAATACCGGACAAAACACACACCCCCCCCACCCTGAGCACTATTGCAAGCGGTTTAGAGTTCAAACAGCACACGTGGTAGTCCAGTCATCCTTTTATTTTTTTAAAAAATCGCTAGGGCCCACTCTTCAGAATCCCCACCCATCTCTCTCTTCTCCATCCCATTCTGAAGCGCGCGACGGCCGGGGAGAGGGCGCGACGCGATCAGCGCTCTTCTCCCTCCTGTTCTGAAGCGCGCGGCGATGGGGGGGGCTAGTTCAGGACTCCATTTGCAAGCTGCTCGGATAATTTCATTACCTTCACGAGCAAGATCGCGCCAGGGCGACATAGCACGGCGACGCGACCGACGGCGGCATGGAGGCGGAGGCGAGGGCGGCGCGGCGAGCGCGCGGAGGACGCAACGGCGATCAGAGTACTGCTAAAATCTCTCCTCTCTCTTTCTTCCCTCTGGTGTGCAGCGAGATTGGGGAGGGCACGTCGCGATGGGGCCAGAGGGGTAGAGCCGCCGGCGAGGGCGTTAAAAGGAGAGGAGATTGGAGTGGCGGTGGAGCAGGCGGCGGAGGAGCAACTGGGTGCGGGGATGACGGGGATGGGCGACAAACTCGTCGTCGTATCCTACCACCTCCAATGTCCTCGGCGCCGCCCGCCGCTTGCCTCGCCCACCCCACCGCACGCGCCTGCCTGCTGCTCCGAGTCCTCACCTCAGCATGGAGACGAGAGACGGGAGTCGGGAGAGCAAGCGAGCGAGCGAGAGAGAGAGAGAGAGAGATAGGGAAAGGCGGCGCGTGCTGACGGCGCTCACTCGCGACCCCGAGCTGCCTCAGCCTCGCCACTGACCGCGCCGCCCTCGCCTCCGTGGTCGCCCAGCCATGTCACCCCTCTCCCTCGCCATGGCTGCCTTCTCACGTAAGTCCGACGCGGCTGCTACTCCCCCAACCACAGGAGGACAAGGCCTGGTGAGCTTGATAGGCCGGCCTCCGCCTCGAGGAGACTCGCAACCGCTGGCCCGTCGCTTGTCCTTGACCGCGCTGCCTTCGCCTCCACGGTTGCCGGCCTCTACAGCCGTCCCGCTGTGTCACGCCCTCTTCCCTGCCATCGTCGCCTTCTCGCGTAAGTCCGGCACCAGCCGCCGCTTTCTCGACCACAGGAGGACGACGCGAATGGTGAGCTCGACGGGCCAGCCACCACCGGCACGCGCGCCGCTCATTCTCAGCGGCGAGCGAGCGACGGACGAGAGAGATAGAGAGGTGAGAGGGGACAGAGAGGTATGACAGGTGGGCCCCACCATTGTTGTAATAAAAATTTGCTATCTGGACTACCACATAGGACCAAAACCACTCCGATGTTGAGTTAAGGGGTGTTTTATCCGGTACTGAAAGTTTAGGGTGAGCGATATCTGGTTTTCGAGTTCAAGGGGGTAATTCGGTCGACTACGATAATTCAGGGCAGTAATTCATACTATATCCTTTGGTTTATATGTTTGATTCAAAGGAATTTCATAGGATAAGAAAGATTACTCCATATTTTGGAGGAAATGTTTTTACTATACGGTAAACACATATGCACACACACCACTACACAAAACATGCGACACCACATTTACACCCCACAAATACACCCCCTAACACATACTCTAAGAGATGTAAACCAGCGTCGTATCCCTAATCTCACTAAATTCCTGTTGACACCAGCGTCGTATCCCTAATCTCACTAAATTCCTATTGAAAGTCCACCTAACATGTTTGGAGGAATTCTAACATGCATGAGAGTTAGCATCATGTTTTCAAAATCCTTTGGTAGTTCCAATGCAATGTGTTTTTCTCTCTCCCTTCTTTCTCAATTCCTCAATTATTATGTTACAACCTTATACAGCTCACTGTATTACTTCCACGTTCTAAACTACAAGTACTTTTGGAAATTTTAATGGGGATCAAGGAGTAAGGTAAAATTATATTTTGAGACAAAATTTAAACGTTAGTAGGGTAGGAGCTATATTGTGAAACAAAGGGAATCATATTTCCTACTTTGTAAATTTATGTTGCATTTCTGTAGTAACTGGTGGCCGGCAGTATGCATCTTGATGTAGTGGTTGGATTCATTTCTATCATCAAAAAATTAAAACATCCGAAAACGAACGGTAACCGGACTTCGTTAGGGGGCCACTAAATCCTGAAACACCTGTAAATTCCAAACACGGTGACCGGTGAGTTCACAACGCGTATTCGATCCTGTAGTGCACGACAATATACGTGTGGCACGCACGGCCAAATGGCGGTGGAAGGTAGTGGTTGTCTTGTGCAAGTATTTATACATGGATGAAACGCGACTACGGCGGAAATTGAAGCCTGCGAGGAGAGATGAGCTGAGCGGACAGTAACCCAGAGCTTTATTATGATGATTATTATTACTGCTGCTAACAAGTACTACCACTGTTCCAATAACGTCTACTATAGGCTAGCAGATGCTCACCTGGCCTAGTTACTTTTTTTGGGGTACGTTGGGAGTTGGAGGTTGAAATGCCGTGCGAAATCTTTCAGAGGAATGATGGTGCCGACGATGATCTATCAATATCATATCTGGATGCAGGATGTCAACATGTGTACCGGGTGATTTGCAGGTGATTTTATGGGGCGCCGTCCGTTCATCCATCCAGCCATGATCCAATTCCAATCTACCTGCGTCCCTACCAGAATTGACGAGGTTTGTTTGAGCTTTTCAGAAATTAGCAGAAGTGAGTTTACTCCGGCACTCAAAGTTGTCCCGTACCTGGAGTAATCGCCTTTGTCACCTTACAAGAGGAATGAGAAGGTATTCCGCGTAGAACAGCTGCACAAACCATGTGGGGGGAAGTAAATGGGTTAGCGTTTAATTAGCGATTGGATTGTTTCAGGATACGCGAGCTGAAGAAGGTAAACAACCAATTGATTGAGCTGGGGCAGTACAGTAGTACGTAGCAGGAATTTGTCAAGGAGGACAGGAAAGTGGGTGAAAGATCAGGAACAGATTTTGGAGACGAGGTAATTACCTTCCAGATAAACATGTAGAAAGAAGTGATTGCAGTTTTGCTTGTCAGATCAATCGACCGTGAGCGGTTCCATAGGATTGCCGCAAGGATTGCATGTCCCACCACCTTCAAAAGAATATAAATTCCACTTCATAAACAAACCAGGAACATTATCTTAAAAAAGATAAACAAATCTCGAAGAAGCATACATCACAGTCCATGAAAGCCTGACAGGTGCCAGGTTAATCACTAGAACTGTATTCTAGGAAAGATCTGGACAGGTAAACAAGTTTATCACAAAAGGTAGAAGGCAAATTCAACAAAACACACAGCCGTGGGCTTCCAGACACAAAAGTCGAAACAATTTTAATACTCTGTAAAGAAAACATAGCCCAGCCCAGCAGTTATGGCTTTGTTTGGATGCTACAAACCCAAGCAGGATCGATCCTGGCCCAAAATAATTATTGGCACCAGCTGGAATCCAGGCCAGAATTGGACCATCCAAACAGAGCCTTCTGCAGATAGCTTAAGATGCTAGAACTGACAGTAATTTGTTTCTTTTAAGAACTGGCAGTGGTAATCAACCATAATTGAATCTAGTCTAATACTGGTTAGCTTAACAAAGTAAATTTGACGATCCGAAAACACCTGGCATATATAAATAATAAATAAATCATAGTTCATAACCAAAACTAATCATTAATAATGCTGCTGAGTCGCAAGAGAGGTGATCCATACAGTTGCGTATTTGCTCCACAAACAGGCAGAAGTAGCTCCCATCAATATTGCAACACAATAAGCCATCTCGAGCAGACCAACACAAATCCAGAAAACCTGTTCAGATGTTTGTATCAACAAGTAGAAGAGTAATTCTCTGAGAAGTGCGCTTTTGCACTAACCTTCTTTTGACCTAATCGAACACTGAAAGATTTGATACCAAAAATACGGTCTCCTTCAATATCAGGTATATCCTACACGGAAACAGCAAATTTTATTAAGGCGAATCCGACCACTTCTGCAGCTAGATTTTATAGGGAGTTACCTTCCAGATAAGTACAGAATATTACCTTGAACAATGCTATTACAACGGAGAAAAAGGTCATGAATGCAGTTGCAAAAATCAATGGCCTGGTAAAGACTGCTGGTCTTCTGAATACGAATGTCTGATATATTTGCATGAACAGATCGTTAGGATAAGATAATGTGCTATGCAATTATCTGTTCATATGATCATAATATCTGATAATCCATGGTAAAAGCTCCTGGAATAATAGAAAGGTGCAGATAATTCTCACAAAAAAGAAGCGTCTACTCTTATTTGGTGGATCCTAATTACAGCTATCAACAACCATGGCATATTAAACTCAAAATATAAGAAAGAGATCCGATTATCCAAACATATACAACAGCATTCTTTAAGATATATTCCAAGCAAAAGTAGAGGTGAAAAATTTAGGAGTCTCTATTCTTTTAAAGAAAGCACAGGAGAGCAGCATGTTTGTACTAATAAAAATATGCAGATAAAGGTCAAGGTATTGAAAACTTAGGAATCTCTAAAGAACAACAATACAGCACAATGAAATTGACCAGACCAGACAATCTAATTTTAGATAATGTTCCACATGAAAATGCAACTGCAATTGACAAACGTACTGATTTTCACCAATGATTTTTTTTCTTATTTTTGAGGTTGTCACTGAAGACTCGCCTGAATGTGGAGAAAAAATGCCAGCTGAACAATCACTGCACGGACTGCTAATATGCAAAGTGCTGCAACAACAGCAGATCTCTTCCATCTCAGGAATGGCAGCTGTGGAGGAATAAAATGGAATGTCAGCTCTTTTGGTAATAAAAGTGTCGGAAAATGCTAGCAACATAAAAAGCCATTAACGTTGAAAAAAAAACATGCAGGAACTGAAAAAACAAGTTCATGTCAAAGCATCCATTTCATTTTTTTTTTCTTTTGAAGTAAAAATATGTGGATGATTGGAGGTCCAAAAATGCACTGAAAGGAGTACCAGATAATATTTAACATAGCCACGTTTTGAAAAACTTTTATTGCTTATATTGGCTAGTAAACTTTGAGGGGAGACTGACTGCAAGGTAAGCTTTGTATCAGTAAAATCTGCCCAGCCCACTAAACCTCTGGAGCCACGTTTTGTGGTTTGGTTTATAGTAGGAAATACATTCCTTAAAAAGTAGAAATAAGTTGTCCTACTAAAGTTTTGCATTGCAGTACATAAGATAAGATATTAAGATCAATGAAAGGGCAGACTATGAATCTACAAATAGTTGGTTCTACTATTATTTATTAATTTGAAAAATACAAAAGAGGGAGCTAAAGATATATGTCTCTTACATTAATCGAATATGCTGTTCCAAGAATAAAGCTAATGAAAAGAGCCAGGAACAGAGGCTGTGATCCAACAGCCCATCCAAGGCCAAAGCTCTGCAATATACACATAGAACACGTTCCGAATCAGTCTGACAGACTAAGAACCAAAATAAGCAAATTATTTATAGCTCTTGATCAGATGAACACAATGGCAGAAAATACAAACAAACTGCATTAGATTTAATTATCTGCGCATAGTAATAAATAAACTTTCTGGAGTGCAATTGCTCAACCATATAAGAAAGGTGTATCTCCATTCTGCTACTTTTATCTTCTCGCAAATGAAAACCACTAGTTCTAAAGGCTAACATTAAAAAGGAATGTTCAAAACAAACCATGTGCTTGAACAGCCAATTTCAGCATTTCATGACCCGCATATTAAAAAACATAACAAGAAGATTGTTTTTCTTATTTTCTGGACCAAAGAAGCTTATTTACCATAGCAGCAAAGGCTGATACAAGTGCAACTCCAGTTGCAGGAGAATATTCCCCAGATGCTAATGGAAGAGTTGGCTTGTTAACCTGAAGAGATAGCAATATTAGCACCCAAAACAGTTTGGATAAAGATAGTAAAAGACAGTGCAATTAGTACAAAATTAACATTTGAGATTACAGTGGATTGCAATTAGTACAAAATTAACATTTGAGATTACAGTGGATTCATTTTTTAACAAACAGATTACAGTGGATTCAAAGTACCTTATCTATCTCAATGTCGAACAACTGATTCAATCCAACGATATAGATGTTCATGAAAAGAGCTGCTACCACTGCCTGCACAAGTGTAACAAAGCAAATGTAGTGAAAACTTTTATCCATCTTGGGGGGAATATAAAGTAAATGTGCTGCTTCAAGTTGTACCTCCAGCAAACCAGTGAGGAACAAGGGAGACACATCGGACAAATTCTCAACAGCTAGCAGCGAAACTGAGACTATGCTAAGTGCCTGATTAAACAAGCAAAATCTCTTAGTTGAGGAGAGAACAAAAGGAAAGCACAACACAAGGACATTAGCTTCACTCAAATATCTTGGGCACTGAAGTGCGCCTAAATTGAAACATAGCAGCACCACTTAACTGTTCCTATGACAGTATGTGGCCGAGAAAACCTGTAAAATGCATCCAGAGAAGATGATATTGGCTTCCATATACTTGATGAATCATGTGCTTCAGCTGAAGATTGTAGAGGTTGTCCCGAAGCGTCAGCGGAACTAGCTGTTGGTCGATGTGGTATCCTGTGGTGGGAGGATTTCCAACCAAAGAATTTCTGACATTGATCGAAGGAAGGACCTTGGGTCCTTTGGCTGGACAAAGAAACTGGCCGTTTACCATTTCTATGGATAGAACATAAAGGTGGTAGAAAGTGATCTGGAAAAGAAAAATCAGCATTTCAAAACTACGTCAAGCACTAATGAAAGAAAGATGGAGAAACAAATTACCCAAATATCACTTATTATGTTCACATATCACTTGTTATGTCATAAAACCGTGGATGTTCTACTACCACTGTACTACATAGGAGCAGTCAAAGAAGAAACACTGAAACAGTTTTGTCATGCTTCCCTCGCATCAGATCAGCCTTTTCTTTTCAAAGGAGGGCAAAAGCTTTGCCTCGTATGTCTTAATACAGCAGGATCAGGTCAGTCATTTCTGTCAGTTGAAAAGATTGTTTGACTTACTTTGCCGAAACACAAACATGTTATGTCTATTGCATGGTGATTACTCACACAAGCTGCAACCATCTGAACCATCTGATAGAGAGTCGGAGAGAACATTTACACATATATAGTGTTGAAACTACTTTCTGTAGTACTACTACTACTACATCAGTATAAACCTTCAGTAATAAATCTGTCTTCCCATGAGATAAAATTGGCATGACCTGATCACTCACAAAAACCTTCAGTAATCAAATCCCCTACTCTACCAATTCAAAATGTTTTTCTCTGCATCTTATACTGGATGAAGTAAGGTTCACATCACACTTCCAGCCTAACAAATCCGGCATGAAAAAAGAAAAAAAAAACACTACTGGTCTGAATATCTACAGCGCAAGCCCAAGTCAGTTTATCACCGAAGTACTCTCCAATCACACACGCTCACATCACACTGCATGCAGAGGAAGCTAGGGGGAGGGTGAGCCGCAGCGACTTACCTCGCCGGAGAGGCGGCAGCGAGGCCGCGCCGGGGGCCCGCGCGGCGAGGAGCGACGGCCGGAGGCGCAGCGAATCCATCGCCGCCGCCGCCACCACCGCGGCGGCCGGGCGCGCGCGGCGGCTGCGGGGGGGAGTGGAGTGAGTGGGCGGGCGAGGCGAGGCGAGGCGTGAGGGAGGGAGGCGTGGACGCTGCAGGAGAAGAGGAGGTGGCGCTCGTCGGATAGCGAGGCGGCGCTTTGTGCAGTCCAACACTGCGGAGTGCAGAGCACTGTTGGCCTCTTGGCTCTCGCTCTTCAGAAATTTTGCATTTTATTTTGTTTGTTTATTATTTGTAGAAATCAGCTGGTTTCTTATGAAATAGGAATATTTCTTGGATCCCGGAATATTTTATACTGTATCTTTCTAACTCTACTGTATCGTTTTCCACGTGTACGTTTTCTAAGAGTACATACAATAGGGCGATAGGTGCTATGTTGGTTTTCCTGATGAGCTGGAGGAGAGAAAATGGGAGAGAGAGAAAGCGTGCGCCTAATCTGGCACCAGCTGCTCGTGCGCTCCAAGAGTATCATTAATTGCTCATGCCATCATCACCTTTGAAGCACCGAAGGATGTTTCCTATGGATGTAGCACCTACTTCTATTTTTTTTAAAGACATGCGAATGCTTGCAGCCATGGTAAAAGGACGGCGCCACAGTGAACTTAGGGGTAGAGCGCGCAACAACGATGCGACAAAGGCATAAAGATTGACATGGAGCAATGAGGTTGTTGGTGATGATGGAAACTGTGAGCTCGAGGGTGACAACCGAAGCGTTGGAAATTCGGTGCCACCATGCTCCATGCATCAAGTCATTTTCAGCGAAGGCGTTTGCACTCTCTAAGCTTATTGATGTGAGCAAAGGAGCCACTGAAACAACTAGTACTACTCCACTTTATTCGTTTCAATTCTAAGTTGCTAGACTTTGGAATGGGAGAATAGACGCTAGTGATCATTTTGGAACGGAGAGAATAGACGCTAGTGATCATTTTGGAACGGAGAGAATAGACGCTAGTGATCAGATTGTGGATGAGAAGGTGATGGTGTACGCTAGAAAAAAGAAGAAGGGATTATTTGTTTTCTTGGGAATTGCATAGAGACCATACCATCAACCATGGTGTTGTACTATATGTGAGCTGTATGGTATTACTTTGGCTGATTTAGCAAAGTTTTGGAGCCAGCGGTTTAATCTTCTATTGATCTTGCTCTTAGGTTGTATTCTTTTGTGGTAGTTAGGAACTCCTTCCCTAAAAACTGTTTTTAGAGGATTTACGCATAATTAATTAAGTATTAGCTATTTTTTAAAAAAATAGATTAATATGATTTTTTGAAAGTAACTTTCCTATAGGAATTTTTTGAAAAAAAAATGTTTATCACTTTAGGAAAAAAACACAGACTAAGCAATGTGACTGTTCGAAAACTTTCTATAGAAAATTTATTTAAAAAACATATAATCTATTTTAAAATATTTTTATAGCTAATGCTTAATTAGTCCTATGTTAATCCACCACTTCGTTTTACGTGAAGAGAAAATTTTTTCCACCTCTACTAGTGGTTCTTTGAAATATCAAATAAAAATTCACACGAAGTACCATAAGTACTCCTAAAAGCCTTTAAACCGTCCTTTGGAGTTTGAACGATGAGCGCAAGTAAGCACGAAGAGGAAGCTCAACGAAACCATACCATAATGTAGAAATAAACCGTATTACTATTTGGCGCAACTCTAAAGTGTTTATGAATATGTATAAAATGAGTTTATCATAATTATTCGATGGCACAAACAAATAAATTATATTAGAAAGTCGAAAGAGTTAATTTTAAAAAATTCTAAGGCATGCTAATGAACAAACTTTTTTTTTCTAAAAATTGTATCATTTAGAAACTCAAAACATGCCCACAATAACATCATGATGTAAGAACAGTGTGTGGATGTAATCTGTATATGCCACTGGATGCGTACAAAAATACAGAATGTACGTACCTAGAATAACAACGTCGAACGGGACAATACCTACTGTCCTACATTAACGAAGTACTCCACTCCGTTGTACTCCATGCGATGGCTCAACTATGGAACATGGTCCTTAAGACTGTCTCTAACAGCGGAGACCCATTCTAGGGACTCATATCATGGATTGGGTGATGCACAGTAAAAAGGTCGGACACTCAAAAATTCCTTTCTCCAACAGCCTACCTAGTGCTCCCAATCTTCTTCTCTCTTCACCTCGTCCTCCCGTCGTGGCAGTGGCAGCGGCATCAGCGGAGCAGGCGGGTCCTAGCCCTCGTCTCTCCTCCCTCCTCCCTCCGGCGGCCATTGGCTCCAGGTCGTCCTCGCGGCGGCGATGCGCGCCGTTCATCCTCACAGGGGCGGAGCGGTGATGGTCAGGCGTAACGCTCCCGCCGGCGGCTTGTGGCGCGGCCCGTCCTCGCGACGGCGTTGCTCGGGGCGGAGTGCGCCCGCTGGTGGCTAGCGGCACGACTCCTCAAGACGGCTGTGGTCGGGGCGGAGCGGCGGTGGCAGGCGGAGCACACCCACCGGCAGCTCGCGACACGGCTCGTCCTCGTGGCGGCAATGCTCGGAACGGAGCAACGGGAACTGCGACGACCGCGCTCCGCCGCGGACTCGCCCCGCCGGCCGCACTCCGCCCTGACGCCACTACGGGAGCAGGACGCCTCCTCCCCGACGGCGCGCTCCGACGACGCTCCCCGACGGTGCTCCCCGACGGCGCGCTCCGACCGCGCCCCTACGGCGCTCCCGCCCCGCCGTGCGAGCTCTGCCTCGCCGCACCAGCTCCGCCTCACCTTGGCCCACCGCGTGACTGCGCGAGCTCCGCTCCAGTGTTTTGCGTCGGTGGAGAGAGGAGACGGATATTTGTCTAGCGCTTTGGCCGCTACCCAATATGCGTATCGCATTTGCCTCCTCCATTGGAGGCTGTTTTTTTAACCCAAAATCACTGTGTATGACGGATAAATGAGTATGCGTCGCGTTGTTAGGGACAGTCTAATAGACATTCAACTTGATCTTGCACTTGCACACAAGACTGGACAAGGATGTCTGAACCATCCTGCCTCTGCATTGCAATCCACAATTTGGGTTGCACAGTTGCACGACAAAAAATGTAAAATGTCCTTACTCAACGGGACCGCTTCAGAGCAGATACAATAGCAGGCTAATGCTATTAGCCAGCTGTAAACATATTTTAATGAGATAAATAATAAAAGAGAAGAGCAACGGGCTATAAATCTGTAGCCAACTGTAGCACGGACTCCAAAACATATTGTATGTATAACAGGTGGGACCATATATTAATAGTATAGTAAGCAAATATTGTATGAATTGGCTATTAGATTAGTTATAGATGAATTGGAGCTAGTAGTAGGCTGTAATATTAGACTTGCTCTCATAGAGAAAAGCCACTGACATCGAGCTAAAAAACAGAGCGTCAGTGACTGTTCGCTCCGCTGGATGCTTACAAAAATTGATGGAACCTCGAATCGATCACAATGTTTCAACAGGACAGCACGCCCTGCGTTATCGTTTAGGGCAGTCCCAACCCATAGTGTCCATAAGCAGTATTTATGGTGTCATATTAATAAGACATCACAATAGAAACTACACTCTACAACCTATGGTTTCTTAAAGTAGGCCATTAATAAATACATCATCTCTCTTCTCTACCAATCATATTTATTCTTTATCTATTATGAAGACACTATTCTCTTCCAATGCAAAACTTAATAGTGTCTAGTGCATAGGTTCTCGTGTTGAAACTGTGTCTTGCATGAGACCCAGTTTCTTCCTCTCTTCACTCTCTCTCTCTCAATTAATATAGTGTCACATAAGCTAAAAGTCCTACATGGCAATGTAGCTAATGCCATAGACACCATCCTAGGTGGAGGGTTGGGACTACCCTTACTGTAATCTGATAGTTTAGCCATGGAACGTACATGGGCCCTTCATGACGCTGGACGTCAGTGAACAGGGTCCACCTCCGACGAAAACAGGTCGAAAACCGTAAAAATTTTAAGGTTTCGACACGGGACGAAAGTATATTTTGAAGGAAATTTAAAATGGTTTTTGAGAATTTTAAATTTAACACAGTAGATCAAGTGAAATTTAACGTAAACCGTCCTATCACTAGGGCACCCCTATCATTGCGGTAAGGTTGCCGTCTCTAACGATAAGCGCGGTTACCGTGAAGTAGTAATAACGAAGCGTCAAACTATATAAAATTTATAAAAAAATTATTATAATTATTTAAATTTGATGGGAGTATCTCACGGTAAACGCAGTTACCGTCGGTTTTAAAATCCCTGTGTGCCGTTGGGTCGAGGTCCAGCAGTCGTTGGTCATGAACAGAAGACTGGCTTACTAGTCTTCTAGACAAAGATGTTTGAATAAACCTTGCATCTGGATCACACTTAGACATATATGTGACGTACGACTTTCCTAATCTAGTCGTTTACCGTCAACATTTTAATCCCATTGTCACTGTCTTGCATAATCTATCATTAAATCGGTAGTATGCCTAAAACTTTTAGCATAAGACTTGATAGATACAAGACCATATAAAGACCAAAAATATGAAATGTTTCCGTCGTTAAGAAAAAAGAGTTGTAAAATACGCTCTTTCTATAAAAAAGATCCGTAAAATACAGTCATCCTCACGATTTAATTTGTTTTGGAACAGATGAAGTATTGGTGTACTAAACATGGGCGCGGTAGAATGCAGTACGTTATGGGGAAAGTGACAGCGGCATGGCACGTGTCGGTCTCCGATTGGACAGATCCGAGCATCGGTCTCCTTTGGCCATGTCGCCACGCTGTTAATTTTGAACATATATTTAACTATTTATTTTATTGAAAAATTTTATGTAAATGTATAAGATATAAATTATGTTTAAAATACTTTAAGTGATAAAACAACTCACAACAAAATAAATTATAATTATATAATTTTTTTCGAATAAGACGAATAGCCAACATCATCTATTAAAAACAAAGGTAGTATTAGTGAAGCTTTTTTTATACTAAAAAATGTATATTCGTGAAGCTGGAGACTCTAATGCTTCCAAGTAGGTTGGATTATGATATTTTCATAACATAACCCATATTTTCTTTTAAATTCGGAGCCGGTTACAGATAGCGCCGGATAACATATCACTCATCCCGTATCATATCCCATATTATTTCATTCGAATCGGATTCAGGAACGGATATCTATTTGTATCTCTAATTCATACTGTAGATATTAAATAAATAAGGTAATTGAAGTATTAAAAGAGATACATCAAGAAGAAATTATACAATATTACATGTGAGCACGTAAAATAGCGACTAACCAATATTTTATCATGTTTTTAGGTAGATTTATAATAAATTTTCATACATTTTATAATACGGGACATACGGACGGATACATGTCTTCCCGTATCCTAACCCATATTTAGATTAGAACTATGATAGTATCAGGTATCCTATTTTTTCTCCCATATTCCTCCCGCGAGCCTCGGGTCGGAATATCTGCCCCATTTTAGTTTCTTCTCGTCAGTTATCGTTGTAGCTGGACAAAAATTATGCGATGTATCAACCAAGCTGTAAAAAGTGTAAACAAAATTAAGAGCGGTAATATTTTTTTTCTCAATTTTGCTTGTTAACTAAGGTAATCTCTCCCCCTCCACGTTAAGAGAAACCCGCTTTCAAATACAAGGAAACAAACAAACACACTGTTTTCTATCAGACTAAGACGGAGAGTAGAAAGCATGTAGCTTTCATGCTTCGGTGAGACGGTGACTTGCTCACATGATTGAAACAATTATACTCCTCGAGTGGTTATTCTCTTATTTATTCAAAAACAACATATAAATAAAAAAATAAAAGTTTAATAGCACACATATATAACTCTACAAAAGTCTTACATCTGAACTTAACTTACACATAAAAAAAAAGACAAATCTATGTATGTACTGGAGTATTTTTTTTTTCTCAATGTGTAGATCGAGTATAGAGAATAGCTAGCACCGTGTGAAATGCTACTACTACTATACTGTTCTGCATATGATTGTTACTACTACGTCACCACTGTTTTACTACAGTTTTTTTCTTAAAGTATGGTGCTGTTGAGATGTTATCTAAACAGAGAATTCGCATGAAAAGAGCTATAGCACGGATAGACCATGTCCGGCATTATTGAGCTACAATTCCAATCCAACACACAAACAATCAACAGATACAGAAGTGCAAGATAACAACTTTTCCTTTTTCTGTGTCTCTCAATTTTTGCTGCTACTATTTATTTCTCGTGCTGATTTTAGCACTCGAGGCTACGACCACACAGTTCCCCGAATGAAACCACGTTCTTGCCTTGTGTCCTTGTCATCCCATTCTGATCTTTTTTCTGTGGCAGGTACGACCGTACATGTGCAAAGCAACACATAGCTATTTTCTTTACAGTTGTTCACAAGTCTCTAGAAAATTTATTAGTCAAAAATTTTGTTCACTTGTCGGTGGATTCAGGTCACTAAGTGGTCCATGTAGTTACAGTAAAAAAATAATCAGGAATCTCAACAGAGAAAACTCATAGCTCAAAAGCGTAGAGAGAAACTATATGTATCAACGGATAGTCCAAAAGTCTAATACAAATATTGGCCAGATTTTTAGAAATAGGCTTGCGCTATTGAAATCAAATATTCAAGCATAAACAAGTCAGGGCAGGCCCAAAATTCAGAAACCCATGGACAGTCCAGTCCATCAGAAATTGAGAATGGCGCTAATCAATTAGGCTGCATTAAATCAACTCAATATTGCAGTCATTGTTGAGAACAATCGGACGATCTATCAGATTCTATATTTTTTTTCAGACACTTAAGCTTTGGCGTAGTAGCTTATCTACCAAATCGAGAAGAATCCTACATACGTGCTTCAAGAATGCATTGCAACTTCTGATCAGAATTCAGGTCGTTACCTGAGATTTCAGACAGGAATTCACGGGGCCTCGTCGTACTGCTTCGCTTTGCATTAGCTGTCTACTACTCTCCTGTGGGTCAACTCCATGGGCTTCACCTTGAAGCTGAATCATGTAGCTGACGACCTGTCTCTCTGGCCTCATTGAACATTCCAGGCTAGCATATCCTCCCACGAGCGTGTGATGTGTCATACATAAAGTTACAACACATGGAGCCAATGCCATCTGCGATCATCTCGGATAGGATCCTCTGAGCATATTTGATCAGACCTCGCAAGCAGAATCCGTTTACGACGACAGTGTTATACGATGCAACGTCAGGCTCCACCTGAGAACTTTCCAGCTGTTTCAGTATTTTCTCAGCTTCCCAGGACTCGTTGGACTTGGCATACATGTCCATTAAGCTGTTGTAAATGATCAGGATAGGGTTCAGCCTGCTCTGCTTGATTGAATCGAACAACTCTGTGGCTTTGCTATGCAATCCATTATTCGCATACATTGCAAGCATGGAATTGAATATCGCTTGTAACCCTGCGCCTTTACCTCTTAAAATGCCTTCTCAATTCCTTCCAGCCATCGGCACTTAAAGTTGGCAGTCACAAGGGTCCGCAAGATAACCCAGCTGGGGAAAATGGTACAGTCATAAACTTCTTTCTGAGAGCTTCTATCCCAGCTGCATTGCCACCCTTTGCATAGCACTGGATCAGAATATGACTGATCATTCGGCTTGTTCAGTATTTTGCTCACTATGGACTGAGCAGTGGGCCAATCACCTTGTCGTAACAGCAAATTCAGCAAAGAATTGCATGTGAAGCCAGCACACGGACCATTTCATCATACATCTTGAAAGAGTTTGTCCTTGAACCACACCAAACCGTAGACAGATATCAGTGTGTCAAATGTGTGTCTCGGCTCAGCTCAACCATACAAGACTTCATCCCCTGGAGTACCTGGGTGACATATCCTCCATACCCCGCTTCTTGCAGACGGCCAGCATTCTGTTCCAGCCTACAGGTGACCCGATTCGGTGTACACCCACTCCTTGACATCACCGCGAGCATCTTCAGCATCACATTGAACCTTTTTTTTTTTTTTGGAGAACTCATCACATTGAACCTTGAATTCTTGATTAATTTCTTCCCCAGCATACCAGAGATGAGATCGTACTAGCTTTGTAGGTGTTTACATCCATAGCATAACCATTCTTTGTTCGGTCGAACAGCGGGAGGCGGCGATGGAGCGCCTCATCCAGCCTATGAAAGCTGTCATGAACATATTGCGGGTGAATGTGTTAGGCAATAATCCCTTGCTGGTCACTGTATATATCAAGGCACTTAGCAGCCTCCTCATAGAACCCCAGCCCTAGCATATGTACCGGCGAACTCATTGTACATATGCTGCGATCGCCCGTGCTGCGTCTCCTCAACCAAGTGCGATGCGAAGATTCGTCGCCACGAGCGCCCCCATCCCACCACCCGTACACGTCGAGCACGACGTTGTAGGTGACGAGAGATCGGGGACGCCGCCGCCCCCGAGAACAGCTCGAGCGGCCCGGGCGGGAGCGGCATTTCGTCGAGCAGATGGCAGACGGCGGCGTGCTGGCCTTCGCCGGACGAGTGGAGGACCATCTCAAGCGCCGCGGGGTCGGCGTGGAGTGCCTGCCGGCGCGTGGCCGGCGCCGGAAAAGGGGCTGCGGAAGAGTAGCGAGTCGAGCGGCAGCACGAGTTCGTCGGCGGCGTAGGCCGTCGGCGGCGGCGAGAGCGGAGTGGCCACCGTGTGCGGAGGAGACCAGGAGGGTTGGATGGGTTACGTGAGGCCCATATATATTGGGCCGAAACAGTACCACGGCCTACGTGGCGGCCCGTATTTATTGGGCTGGAACAATACCGCGGGCTACGTGCGGCCCATGCATATTTTGGGCCGGAATGGTACAGCGGGCTACGTTCGGCTCATACATATTGGGCTGGAACGTTACAGCGGGCTAGATTTGGCCTATTTACATTGACACTGACATGTGGGGCCCACGTGCTGACTCAGCCAGCCAACGGATCAAAGATGATACGTCGGATGAAACCACCTCCCAAACCGCCCGAGTAGTCGATTTGCAACAGTTTAGTGAGTTAAGGATGGGTTAATTAGGGGAATCAGTTGAGGAACGTAAAGTAGACTTTATTTTGGTTGACAGGATCGTGACAAACGTGCGGCCCATATACTGGGCCGGAACGGTAACAGGCCACAATGTTGGGCCGGAGCGGTATGTAGTGCTTAATCGCAAACTGAGGCAGAACCTAAAATCTGATGATACAAAGCACATGAATGTCCAGAAATCCATGATTTGAATTAGGGATTACGTCAGTAACAATTGAATAAATAATTCGGTTCCTATTCTAAATGAAATGTACAATTTTAAATCACTTCGATTTAACTTACAAACTTCTGATCCAGACAACATCCGGAGCTTTGTCAAACGTACCCTGAATATCAGAACTTTACACATAGACAGCAGGAGTGCAAGAGCCAGAAATGCATCAAATGAAGTTTATGTGACATGCACTACACCTATATGTTGAGTACATTACTACATTTACCAATTAACAGACATAAGTTAGACTACTGGGTAGTACATGGCAATGTTTCCCTTTCCTTCTGTCTAATACTTGATACACATGTCAGATGGAACAGACATATGTACAAGAGTGTAGGCTGCAATGTCCTTCAGAGATTGTGACTTTTCAGGTTCTTCAGAGAGGATATACATAAGACCATGGACAGATTTGAGGACATCAAATTTGTCTTGCATTCATTTTGCCTTCCTTGGCCTCCCAACTGGTCTCTTCACCGGAATATCGCCTAAATCTGGTGACTGCTCCATCAGTACCAATTTACTTTGCTCTAGCAAGTCGATCTCTGACTTTACTGTGACATCATGTGAACCCTTGCTTTGCTCTAGCAAGTCGGTCTCTGATTTTACTGTGACATCATTATTCTTGCGACGTGAACCCTTGGCAGGAGACCTTGCCGGGGTAATCCTCTGCGTGTTGGGTGCCCTTCGTCTCCGGTTCTTAGAACCATTTTCTAGCGGCACGCCCACTGGCAAGCTGAAATAGATACTAATATTACCTCTTTTTTTTCGAGGTGAAAGATACTAATATTACTCCACTGACCTAAAATAGGCGTAGTTTGTGCTACGATCATTCATTATAACATGCATTTTTTTTAATCTTTTATAGCATGCATTTTACTTGTTCAACATGAAGTGATCAATGATAGGAACTTGGCAGGCAATCTTGAGGAGGCCAGTGTGTTCCACAGACATAATCTTCTTGCATTGTCATGAAAGTGGCAACAGTGATCGTAAGTGGCAATGTTGTCCTATATATGTGTGCATAACGTTGCAACAGCCATCATTAAGATGTCGTGGCATTTCAATCTTAAAAAAGGACTGATCTAGAGCGACTCAAACATTTCAAGCTCTAAAGTAGAGAACACTCCCAAATAAGGCTGTGTTTAGATCCAGGGGTGTAAAGTTTTAGTGTGTCACATCGGATATACAGACACACATTTGAAGTGTTAAACGTAGACTAATAACGAAACAATTTACAGAATCCGCCTGTAAACTGCGAGACGAATTTATTAAGCCTAATTAATCCGTCATTAACAAATGTTTACTGTAGCACCACATTGTCAGATCATGGAGCAATTAGGCTTAAAAAATTCAACTCGCAATTTACACACAATCTATATAATTAGTTATTTTTTTCGTTTATATTTAATACTCCATGCAGGTGTTCAAACATTCGATGTGACAGGGTTAAAAATTTTGCCAGGGGATCTAAACAGGGCCTAAATTCACATACAGAATAATGGAACAGGCGACGTGGGGTACCTGAGTGCAGTCTCAATATCCTCCTTAAACATTAATTTTGAGACAGAACAAGAATCATCACATGCAGCATCTGTTCAAGGCAACCAACAAACTCAGAAGATATTAAGTTATCATTTCATGGCAGTAAGAGAAATATAGCAATTCCAAAGATGACAACATACGCTCATGCTTCTGGTGTGAGAGATCCATCATCTGCTGCTCGAAAGGAATACAAACATCCAAAGGTTCCACCTTCAATGGAAAGCTGTTCTTCAGATCCTATGGTAGAGATTGGCGTTAACTTCGTTTGTGATATGACTGACGAAACAAGACAGACGAAAAATATATCATGTTTGAGATGTGACTGGACACTTTACCTTTACCTTATTGGTACATGGATTTAAAAATTCAGAATCATAGTTTTTATTGTCATCACCAGCTGAAGGTTTGTTAGGTATGCCTATTTTTTCATCGGCACTCCCAACAATTGAAACAATATTAGAATATATTAAATTGTTGGTCCCAAAAAGGGGAACATCTGATAATTTATTGTCATCTCCTGAAAAGCAACCAAATGAATTATGATTCTTGGCGATGAGGTTTTCACATGAATTTGAATCTGGGTAAGAAAAGTATGCATGAAAATGTGAATCTCAAACAAATTGTATAAAAGGAAACAAATCCCCCCTCCCAAAGCGTTGAAGTAATTTTGTAATTCCTACCTGAATGAGTTCGAATAACATCGACTTGCTTAAATTTTGAAATTTCTAATGAATTTCCATTAATTTTTGGCCTGACTCTTCGGGAGTCCTCAGGGGTATCCTTTGCAACAGAGTAACTTCTTTTGAGTACCTGCAGTTAAATGTGCAGAGAGAAATTCTATTACTGCAGAGTATGATACAAAGGAGAAACAAAGAAAATCAGTAAATTAGATGGTTGTAAAGATTCAAAAGAGAACTATTGACCTACACTTGCTTCCATATAATTGCAAGCAAAGATACCAGAGTCAACGTACTCATTAATTCGTATTGCATCCTATAGCAAATAGGACTTTCTGCTGTTACATTACCAGTTGCATCGCGTAGAAGGCTAGAGATCCACTGCAAATGTACAAATCCACTATATTGCTATAGTGCTATGGCAGTCTAACAGCACTCAAGTACAAACGATATACATCATTTTTATTTTCCATGAATATAAGTTAAATGATGAGGGATAAGTAAGATTATTGGTCATCATTCATCTGATTGAAAGACAATTTTAATATTTTGGATGCTTTATGTCGAACTGATTATTAGGGTTTCACTTTGCACTTTTGCAAATATAGCCATGTATTGTGGCTTGACTGTTCGAGTTACCTTATATCAGTACAAACTAAAATTATAAGCAAAGAGCACTCACGGATTGAATTTTATCAGTAGCGTGGGCGGAAGGACCCCTATCATGAGCTATTGTTGTAGATGCACCGGCACCAGCACTATTATCAAAAACATGGTCCTGGACTGGAGGAATTGAAGTTGCAGGCAACAATCCTTTTGGACTCAATGAAGAATATCCAATATTTGCTTGTCTGCCAGTCTTCCAATTGATTGGAAGAGCAAGCCCACCAGCATCAACTCCATTTAAATTTGAGTCCACAACCCGCTCTTGAATTATCTTTACTAGTGCATTGCATTCAGACCTAAGTGGAATAGTTCAGTAAAATCAGAAATAGGTATGTAAATTAAACAATATTGTATAGAACTAGAAGAATATAATGGAAGGAAACAAGATGTACTACATGGATACCTTGAATAAGTCTCCTGCTTAAGTAACTGCATTATGGCATCCTTCGGCTCAATCTCTGAGATAATTGCTAGTGATGCCTCAGAATAATCTTTCATAATTGCTTCATTTTCACTCTGACATCATATCAGGCAAAAAAAGATGTACAGCTTTAGTCTCAAAAGTCCTCAATAGATAAGGACGCACTCCTAAACCTGTTTGTTTAGAAAAAGAAGGTATGCAATTTTTCAAATAACAAACAGGAAAGCCAAGAAGCGAGAATACCTTGTTTAACTTATTAGCTTTCGGAAAAAATAGTGGGGAATTACCATGATCTGTGAGCGAAAAGAAAAGAATCAGCACAGGGGTACATAACAGAGAAATCATTTTTTTAGTATGGCAGTATCTATGCAAAATGCAAAAAGGTACAGCCCTTTAGAAGAAAAGAAAGAACTGGCTTGAGCACGAACAAAGAAACATCATAGTCAAGAAATTCACCCAAATTCATACAATACAAAAAAATGCACATGAGAAAGATAACGTGATCAAAGTGTTGTAAATAGTAGAAACGAGATATGGAATAATAGGCATAAAAAAACATCTTTTCACCACAGATTTAGACTAATTCCAGATATTACCATGATTTTGGAATCACCCTTGTTTTGGACTATTAAGAAAACCGCATGTTTTGTATACTAGAAAAACACACAATTGTCATGCTACAGAATGAAAGACTAGCAGCCGTGTCTTTTTTGCAGGGAAGTATAAACAGTTCCTGCATCTAGCATTAGGAGAAAGGTGATGATGATTGAACTTACAAGTTTGAGATAGCCTCCAAGTTCAAACGCAAACTTATTGACCAATCACTGAAGTCACTAACAGGTTCCAGTCTGGCTGGCTGTTTGTTAGACAAGCTAGAAAACTCGGTCTTACTTTTAAAAGATAGGGTCATATACATACATGCCTTCATGATCTCCTCGCTTATCAACTTTGGATTATAAAAATACAAAGCTTCAAGACTATAAAATATTTTGGACTATGACATTTCAGGATCAAAGTTGTATGTGAGTAATGAAGGGTCTCCACGAACCAAATGCAGCCAAAATAAAGGGTTAATAGGTGAATTACAGGAAACTATATGAATAAAAAGGCACCAAATAGGCATTTTCACCTAGTTAGTCGCTTAGTGCCAATGCACTCAAGTCCACGACCCAACGCATTTTACTAGTACAGTACTGAACCTGGATTGACTTTTGTGTGCAACAATGACAGCGATATTGCCATTGACATGACTATGCACGACATAATAGCATGAGCTCAACGAACAAAACACAAAGAAACAAGCATATTTATGCCCTTTTTTATACTATTATTAAAAGACTGACATGTGACATGTGAGCCATCAATGTTCTGTTTGCTCTTAGTACTATGTAGGTTGCGTAGGTTGCAGCTCTTTAGTTTTATAAGCATGGTAAAATGAAAGATATTGTTTCAACCAACTAAAAATACTACCTTATTTTTTCAATAAGGACTTAATTTTGTTATTTTCAAAAATACTACACAAGTACTACCTCCATCCCAAAATGTTTGACGCCGTTGACTTTTTTAAAAATGTTTGACCGTTCGTCTTATTCAAAAAAATTAAGTAATTGTTAATTCTTTTTCTATCATTTGATTTATTGTTAAATATATTTTTATGTATACATATAGTTTTACACATATCACAAAAGTTTTTGAATAAAACGAACGGTCAAACATATTTAAAAAAGTCAACGGTGTCAAACATTTAGGGAAGGAGGGAGTATTTAGCTAGATTTTCAATATGAAACTGCTAGGTATTGAAATTTCGATTCTATTCACAGTTCCATGCAGTCAAACCGCAAAAGCGAGAATCCCATTGTAACGTTTCCCATGAGCGGCCATAATAAGTTAATTCAAGCGGCCAAGCTAGCTAGAATTCCACAAGCAAATGAAGGCCCGCATCCAACTCCTGAAATGGCTAGCAAAGCATGGACGATTACGAACACACACACACACAACACCTCTACCTCGAATATAACCGGGATGCCTGGACGACGCCGGGGAGGAGGACGCGGACGGCGACGTGGCTGAGGTCGTCGTGGCGGAGCCGGAGGCGGCGGCGGGCGAGTCGGGACCTAGCACGGAGGCGAGGATCCGGCCGGCTCCGGAGACGAGGCCGGAGATCCACCCCCTCGGCGGGGGCGGAGGAGCCTCCGGCGCCGGAGACGCGCCGCCCGCGGCGGGTGACTCCATGCGCGACGACGACGACGACGAAGGGCGGAGGCGGTGGGAAGGGGAGGGGAGGGGAGGAGAAATCGAGCGGGAGGAGGGATAAATTGAGGCCGTATTTGGGGAGGAGTAAATTTGGTGCGGGGGGCGGTTTGAAAACGCTCCAAATTTGGGGGATCCTCTGCCCCTCTGCTTCCCGCCCGCGGATGGATTTCTCAACGTTTTTTGTGAGGGCCCACATGTCAGTGTGTGTTGTAGGGGGCATGTTCGTTGTGCATGGTGAGCTTGGATACCACATATGGAAAGTACATACAGTACTATTATTATATACTCCAATCTAAGACCGTAAATATAAGGCAAAATTTATTATAGAACATTTAAAATTTGTGTAATTTACTGATAGACATCGTAAAAAGTGTCACGGTTGAAAGTCGCTTTAAACATTTGGTAATTTGTTAGATGAAACTTTTCGGCTCAATTGGCAAGAGAAATTCTTTAAAAAATATAGGAATGTTCCTATGGTCAAAAGTTTTTGAACTAAGTCTAAAGTGAGGATAGACTATGTTGTGTGCTAGTGATGCAGTACTTTGGATGATGATAAATTTAGAGTTGCGCTGGGAGCATTATCGTCTTTCTTAAGAACTTCACTCCTATTGAGATGCAAGTGTCCTATAGCAAACTATCAGTTTTTAAGATATCTTAACTTTTTTCAACATCTACAGTAAATTACACAGGTGTTGGGTGTCCTCTGACAAAAATTGTCCAAGGGATTATACCCATTTAATAGAAACTAAGAAATAGGCAAAATACGAGACAATGGTTGGATTGCCACATAAAAAAAACTGCAGAAAGTACATGTTCAGGGACGAGTGGGAGTGAAAAAAAGCTGATAAGTTGATGCTAAATCCTGCTATTCTTTGCTCACATTCATTGGCGGAGCCTGAAAGATTTTTGAGCCCCGGCAAATTCCAATATAACTAATATTTTCATCATTAGCAAATTTTTTTTATTGCCACATCGAATGTTTGGACATATGCATGAGGGTATTAAATATAAACGAAAAAAACTAATTACACAGAATGCGTGTAAATTGCGAGACGGATCTTTTAAGCATAATTGCTCTATGATCTGACAATGTGGTGTTACGGTAAATATTTGCTAATGAAAGATTAATTAGGCTTAATAAATTCGTCTCGCAGTTTACAGGCGGAATATGCAATTTGTTTTGTTTAATACTTCAAATATGTGTCCGTATATCCGATATGACACGCCCAAACTTTACCCCCATAAATCTAAGCACAACCTATAGATATTTCATCATCAATTTACTTATCAATATTAAAAATTTAATGAAATTCTCGCCGACAAGTCCGGGATAGTCAGATGGTGGCTCCGTAATTTTGAATCCCTTGTATTGGTGGATAAATCAGAAGGTGTAATCCCTTGACCTGCAGGCCAATTCTACCGAACATGCCGAACTTGCTCGAACCCATTTAAAGACGTACAATGTGAGAGGAGCTAAGTTTATCATGCCACGATCAAGTAGGCTGGGTAAATGAGAAAGTAGCTAATCCACGTGCTAAATGCAATGTCTTAAGGCTGCAGCTGCACAGCACAGTCCGAACCGTACAGCCCCGTTGGCTTGGCTTCCCGGATGCGTGCGCCTTCCATTATTCGATTGCGTCAAACCTCGATACGTTTTCGCCGAGCCGTTACGAATTTCATCAACACGCCTCTTAAGCCACATTAACCTTTGCTTACGAACAGACTGAAAAATCCTTCGGCGCGAAGCCTTCTCCCACTCCTCCCACCTCCACACGCCGCGGGCGCGCGCGCGGCGCGGAGCTCGTCTCGCCTCCGGCGAATCGCCCCCGATTCCAACAAGGTGCGCACGAATCCCTCCCTCCGCATCCCTATCTCACGGCAACCACCGATCGGATTCGCTGAATCGAGAGGAAATAGCGGGCACAATGGGCTTGGGTTTGTTCGCGAGAATTTTTTATCACCTATTCGTGAACCAAATGGTATTACTCCGCAGCAATGGGTAAGCGAGTGGGCGGAGTTTGTAGATTGGGATCGCAAAATCCCGTGGATGATGGCCCAAAACAATGTCCCCATTTTAAGTTGGTTGAACTCCCCCTAAATAAGGCTCTGATACCACTTGTTAACCCAAAACTGGGAGATGGTTGAACTCCCTCTTGTTAACCCAAAATTACCACTTGTTAACCCAAAATTAGGAGACGTTGGCCCAACCTGAAGAAAGCACCCCAAAAGTTAGCTCAAGAGGTGAGGGACTCCCCCTAAATAAACAATGTGGGACTATTTCCAACAGTGGATCGCGTCTGTGATGTGGTTTAGGGTTTATGCGGGCGGTTGTTTGCGATACTGAGGCCCCATTTGGTAGGGCTCCAAACTTTAACTCCCAACTCTAAACTCCCACTCCAGTGGGAGCTAACTCCTATAGAAGTTGAAGACCTATTGGAAAGTGTTTGGTAGGTTTTGAGCTCCAAATCTTTTTTTTTAAAAAAAAATAATCCCCAATCGCAGTCGCCGTCCTCGTCCCCGCGTGCGGCCGGCCGCCGCCTGTTGCGCGCCAACAGCCACAGGCCGCACGCCGCTCGCGCGCCATGCCCGACGCCGACCGCCGACCGCCGCACCCCGGCCGCCGGCCGCGAGCCGCTCACGCGCCGTCCCCGACGTCGGCCGCTATCGACCTCGCCGCCAACCGGCCGCCGGCCGCCGTCGAGCCCATGGGAGTGAGTGTGATGGGAGGGAGAGAGAAAGATGTGAGAGGTGAGTTAGGGGTAGTTGAGTGGCATTTTTGTGTAAATATATAAATTTAAAGGGTAGTGAGTCTTTTGGTTGGAGTGGAGTTGTGTAGCAGAAAAACCTAGCTCCACCTCCGTAGTACAAATTTCTGGAGTAGCTCTGCCAACTCCGCTCCAAAAAACGGAAGATCTGAACTGTTTGGCACAGCTCCTGCTCCAAGTAAGTTGGAGTTGGGAGCTGGAACTGTGCTAAACGGGGCCTGAGTTCTAATCATGAAAGTCTCGTTTAGACTGCAGTGTGGACTGCACAAGTGCCGCCTACTTCTTTTGCATCGCTCGCACCTCCCGAAAAAAATTTATTAATATACTTATTTTTTTAATAATTTACGTTTATATACCTGCATTGGACGGATCCGCAAAAATATACCCGTCCCGCGAGACGGAAACGCGGAATTGCGATGGTTCCGCAGCTCTAAAACGCGGGACCATCGGTCCCGCAGAATGGTCGCGTGGGACCGCGATGGTCCCGCAGGTACGGAATGCGGCAGCAAGGCAGCCTGTGATTTTTATCGTTGTTTAGCACTGTGTAGCACTGTTTTAATACTGTTTGAAACTATTTGACACTGTTCACACAAGCGGTACCGCAGGTTTACTGTGCGGAACCGGCCCCTAAACAGGCCACAACAGTGTCGAACAGCGCAAACAGTACCCCAAACAGTGTTGAACAGTGCCGACTCAGTGAATAAATCGCTAGCCAACTCGCTCCGGGTTTTGAAACCGCGGCACCGTCGTGGTCCCGTGCGACCATTACGAGGGACCGACGTCCCGCGTTTTAGAGCTGCGGGACTGTCGCGGTCCCGCGTTTCTGTTCCGCGGAACGGGTATGTTTTTGCGAATCCATCTTATGCAGGTATATAAATGTAAATTATCGAAAAAATAAGTATATTCGTAATTTTTTTTTTCCGCGCTTCCCTCCCTCACGCCTCGCCTCGCCCGCCCACTCACTGCACTCCCCATCTCCCCCGCAGCCTCCGCGCGTGCCGTTGCGGCGGCGATGGATTTGGTGCGACTCCGGCCGTCGCTCCTCGCCGCGCGGGGCCCCCGGTGCGGCCTCGCTGCCGCCTCTCCGGCGAGGTCAGTCGCTGCGGCGCACCCTCCCGGCCTCCCCTCCCTTCATCTGCATGCTGTGTGATGTGAGCGTGTGTGATTGGTGATAACCTGACTTGGGCTAGTGATGGCTTGCGCTGTAGATATTCAGATCAGTAGTGTTTTTTTTTTCATGCCGGATTTGTTAGGCCGAAAGTGTGAACCTTACTTCATCCGGTATAAGATGCAGAGAAAAAAAAAACTTTTGAATTGGTAGAGTAGGGGATTTGATTACTGAAGGTTTTTGTGAGTGATCAGGTCATGCCAATTATCTCATGGGAAGATAGATTTATTATTGAAGCTTTACTGATGTAGTAGTGGTACAGTTCACAGTTTTAACTATGAGGAATTTTACAGTTCTTGAGAAAGTACCTTGAGGTATCTAAATTTTACACTTTTTTTTTGCACCTTGAGGTACTTAGTACACTAGAAAATATGGTACCTTTCTCAAGGATGGTAAAATTACCCTTCAACTATACTATGTATAAATGTTCTCTCCGAACCTCTACCAGATGGTTGCAGCTTGTGTGAGCAATCACTCTGCGATAAACATAACATGCTTGTGTTTGGGAAAAACAAGTCAAACAATCTTTTCAACGGACAGAAATGGCTGACCTGATCCTGCTGTATCAATACATACGAGGCAAAGCTTTTGCCTCCTTTCAAAAGAAAAGGCTGATCTGATGCGAGGGAAGCATGACAAAACTGTTTCAGTGTTTCTTCTTTGGCTGCTCCTATATAGTACAGTTGTAGTAGAACATCCACGGTTTTATGACATAACTAGTGATATGTGAACATAATAGGTGATTTTGTTTCTCCATCTTTCTTTCATTAGTGCTTGATGTAGTTTTGAAATGCCGATTTTTCTTTTCTAGATCACTTTTTACCACCTTTATGTTTTATCCATAGAAATGGTAAAGGGCCAGTTTCTTTGTCCAGCCAAAGGACCCAAGGTCCTTCCTTCGATCAATGTCAGAAATTCTTTGGTTGGGAATCCTCCCACCACAGAATACCACATCGACCAACAACTAGTTCTGCTGATGCTTCGGGACAACCGCTACAATCTTCAGCTGAAGCACATGATCATCAAGTATATGGAAGCCAATATCATCTTCTCTGGATTCAGGCCTGGTTTAGTTCCTAACTTTTTCTTCAAACTTCCAACTTTTTCATCACATCGTTCCAATTTCAATCAAACTTTTAATTTTAGCGTGAACTAAACACACCCTCATTTTACAGGTTTTCTCGGCCGCACACTGTCATAGGAACAGTTAAGTCATGCTGCTATGTTTCAATTTAGACACACTTCAGTGCCCAAGATATTTGATGAAGCTATGTCCTTGTGTTGTGCTTTCCTTTTGTTCTCTCCTCAACTAAGAGATTTTGCTTGTTTAATCAGGCACTTAGCATAGTCTCAGTTTCGCTGCTAGCTGTTGAGAATTTGTCCGATGTGTCTCCCTTGTTCCTCACTGGTTTGCTGGAGGTACAACTTGAAGCAGCACATTTACTTTATATTCCCCCAAGATGGATAAAAGTTTTTCACTACATTTGCTTTGTTACACTTGTGCAGAAAGTGGTAGCAGCTCTTTTCATGAACATCTATATCGTTGGATTGAATCAGTTGTTCGACATTGAGATAGATAAGGTACTTTGAATCCACTGTAATCTGTTTGTTAAAAAATGAATCCACTGTAATCTCAAATGTTAATTTTGTACTGATTGCACTGTCTTTTACTATCTTTATTCCAAACTGTTTTGGGTGCTAATATTGCTATCTCTTCAGGTTAACAAGCCAACTCTCCATTAGCATCTGGGGAATATTCTCCTGCAACTGGAGTTGCACTTGTATCAGCCTTCGCTGCTATGGTAAATAAGCTTCTTTGGTCCAGAAAATAAGAAAAACAATCTTCTTGTTATGTTTTTTAATATGCGGGTCATGAAATGCTGAAATTGGCTGTTCAAGCACATGATTTGTTTTGAGCATTCCTTTTTAATGTTAACCTTTATAACTAGTGGTTTTCATTTGCGAGAAGATGAAAATAGCAGAATGGAGACACACCTTTCTTATATGGTTGAGCAGTTGCACTCCAGAAAGTTTATTTATTACTATGTGCAGATAATTAATCTAATACAGTTTGTTTGTACTTTCTGCCATTGTGCTAATCTGATCAAGAGCTATAAATAATTTGTTTATTTTGGTTTTTCGTCTGTCAGACTGATTCAGAGCGTGTTCTATGTGTATATTGCAGAGCTTTGGCCTTGGATGGGCTGTTGGATCACAGCCTCTGTTCCGGCTTTTTTTCATTAGCTTTATTCTTGTAACAGCATATTCAATCAATGTAAGAGACATATCTTTAACTCCCTCTTTTGTATTTTTCAAATTAATAAGTAATAGTAGAGCCAACTATTTGTAGATTCATAGTATTGTTGGTATTTGATACGGTTACAGATAAAATTCACAAGCGCACGGATATACCGATGTAGCACTTCCCATACGGAGTATTCTAAGGATATCGAATCCAAGGGAACGTGTGTGATCAGAGCTTCCTCCGGTTCATTCAAGGACACCAAGCAAATGATAGGCCAGGATAGAGAGGATTCACTAGTGAGAAACAGTGTCTAGGGAAAGCTTAATTTTAATCCTAACGCAATACTTCAGGCACTGGCAACCCGCTGTTCCCACATGTCGCTCTACTATGTATCCGGACAGGAAGGACTTCAGTGATCTTGAGGACTGTCACCACCTCTATAGCCACCTCAACGTATTGTGGAATACACATTAATTACTAGATAATAATTATCTAAACACTACGTCTAAGCAATTAATATCTACTTTAGTGTTTATAACTCACCAAAGCAATCACTATATTTTAGTTGATTATAGTGAACAATAATCCCGTATGCTATTTAGGAACTAACCAAGAGATAATTCTCACAAGATAAATCTAAATTACTCAAGAAGAATATTATATTGAATTCAGAGTAATAAACAAAATAAAAGAAATAGGAGAAGATTACCGATAACTCCAGAATTCTTCCGACTCCTTCTACTCTACTCTCTTCATATTCTAGTATACAATATAGTACAATAGAGCCTCTTATAATTCAGCTCAAGCTTAGAAGTGTGTGTATGAAGTGAGGAGGTGAAGCCTTTATATAGAGGTAGGTATGACAGTTGGCGAAGGGGAAATGTCCGAAGTGCCCTCCAACCGCCATCAGGGATGCATCTGGGACGTCCACACCAAACCCCACATCTAACGGTGGAGATAGTGGTTCAGCCGAACCTGGGCTAGGTCCATCTGGCCTGGCCTTTGGCCCAAGTCCTCCCCTGGTCCTCCTCTATACATTTTGGGCTGATTTACTGATGTTTCGATGAAGTTCACAACCCATCCTTGTATGGATACAGAATTCTCCTCACTTTAGTCTAGATTTCCTCCTTCAGGGTTTATCATCTGCATACAAATACATACCTACACTTGCGGAATACGTGAGATTAAGCACCTATCACTATGTTGGATGTTTTATTATCTGATCTTTATGCAGATATTGGCGGTATAGAATCGGCATTTAACAGCCGCCAACAAGTATGTCCTTTCATTGATCTTAATATCTTATCTCATGTACTAACTTTAGTAGGACAACTTATTTCTATTTTTTAAGGAATGTATTTCCAACTATAAACCAAACCACAAACCGTAGCTCCAGAGGTATAACGAATATGGACATCCTCATGGTTCGGCCCCCTTTGAAACAAAGGAAAAAACATAGGAATTCCAAAGGATTTATACCCTATGGGAAATAATCCTATGAGACCCTTTAATCAATTCCTTTGAAATTTCTATAGAATGGACTATTGTAGAGAAATTTTGGAGGAAAATTAGCATGAGGTCTTACCTCATGTTTTGTCTTCCTGTGTCTTGAATTCCTACTTCTTTCCGTTGTGACTATCAAATGGTAGTTTTGAAACATTCCGTGTTTTCAAATCCCGTAGGAATCCAATGAACAATAACATTCTATTCCTACTTCCTACGTTTTTCCTATTCCCGTGTTTTGACAATCCTGCATTTCAAAGTGGGCTGGGCAGATTATATTGACAAAAAGCTTACCTTGCAGTCAGTCTCCCCTCAAAGTTAACTAGCCAATATCGTCATTTTTAGTTTTCAAAATGTGGCTATGTTAAATATTGTCTGGTACTCCTTTCAGTGCATTTTTGGACCTCCAATCATCCACATATTTTTACTTCAAAAGAAAAAAAAATGAAATGGATGCTTTGACATAAACTTGTTTTTTGGGTTCCTGCATGATTTTTTTTTCAACGTTAATGGCTTTTTTGAAGCAGCATTTTCCGACACCTTTATTACCAAAAGAGCTGACATTCCATTTTATTCCTCCACAGCTGTCATTCCTGATATGGAAGAGATCTGCTGTTGTTGCAGGCTTGCAGCACTTTGCGTATTAGCAGTCCGTGCAGTGATTGTTCAGCTGGCATTTTTTCTCCACATTCAGGCAAGTCTTCAGTGAGAACTTCAAAAATAAGGGAAAAAAATCATTGGTGAAAAACAGTACGTTTGTCAATTGCAGTTGCATTTTCGTGTGGAATATTACCTAAAATTTGATTGTCTGGTCTGCTCAATTTCATTGTGCTTTGTTGTTGTTCTTTAGAGACTCCTAAGTTTTCAATACCTTGACCTTATCTGCATATCTTTATTAGTACAAACATGCTGCTCTCCTATGCTTTCTTTAAAAGAATAGAGACTCCAAAAAATTTTCACTTCTACTTTTGCTTGGAATGTATCTTAAAGATTGTTGTTGTATATGTTTGGGTAATGGAAACCCTTTCTTATATTTTGAGTTTAATATGCCGTGGTTGTTGATAGCTGTAGTTAGGATCCACCAAATAAGAGTAGACATTTCTTTTTTGTGAGAATTACCAGCACATTTCTATTATTCGAGGAGCTTTTACCATGGATTATCAGATATTATGATCATATGAACAGATAATTGCATAGCATATGATCTTATCCTAAAAATCTGTTCATGCAAATATATCGGACATTCGTATTCAGAAGACCAGCTGTCTTTACCATGCCATTGATTTTTGCAACTGCATTCATGTCCTTTTTCTCAGTTGTAATAGCATTATTCAAGGTAATATTCTGTACTTATCTGGAACGTAGCTCCCTATAAATGTATGGGTAGAGACGGGCGTATTTCCCTTTTTTGATGGACTTTGAGTTAGACGTTTTTTCTTTTTTTTTTTACGAGAAGTCCTCGGACGTTTTTTTTTTCCTTTTTGTTACGACGGAATTTTTTTTCTAGCTGTTCTTTTTAGTTTTATACGGACAGCGAAAATATTTTTTATTTTACTTTTTATTTAAGTAGTAGAGATAGAGAAGAGAAGAGATAGAGATAGATGGTTAGACCAAAGGCAAAGTTTGCCGTTGCCGCCATCCACACCCTTCATTATGTGATCAACCGTTACATGGTTAGACCCCTTCCGTGACTAACTAGTACCTGCTATTTATAATGATAGAATTTACTCTCCAAAAAGAATATCAAAAAAGATAAGAACTATATTTTGAAACCATTTGGTATCCGTTCATTCAAGGAAACAATTTCATTGTACAAGACTATATTTTTTTTTGAACGACTCGCCCTAGATAGTGCGAAGTTTTATTGATAGAGCAGGAAAAAAAATTACAAGATTACAATCCTGTAAGGTCGTAACCAGGAAAATGAAAAATGTATACCACCAGCCGTACACTGACAGCGCCAATACACAGACCTAGGAGAAGGCTAGCACCGGACCGGCCACCGCTAAGTGTGACCGATCGCCGCTAGGCCAAAAATGAAACACAACTGAGATCGCCCAAAACCCGACCCTTACAACCAACACAAAACCTCACTCTATCCAAGTCTTTGGGATTTAGGGAGAGAGGGTGAGAGAGAAGAATGGAACACCTCTCCCCCATAGGCCCTCCGACGTGGCCAACTTGCAGAAGCTAGGACGCCGTCACAAGAGGATATGAATCTAGAGCGGGCTTTCACCAATTGCTTGGGGGAGGGGGGGGGGGTTCGGCAAGGGGGTGCCTAGACGACGTGATGTCTCCAAGGAGAGGAGCGACCGCCACCGCCGTCCGTCAAGGTCTCAAAGAGAACCGAGTCTGGGCTTTCGCCCGACACCCACACTTGAGGGGTGGAACGGCACGACAACGCCCTCAGGAGGGGAATGACGCTCAAACGTCATTATTGCCTTAGGGTTTTCACCCGCCGTCCACCACCTGCTGATCTACCACTGATGCACTATTGCTCCACCGCCATCTGAACCTCCGTAGGCGTGTGGGCACCACTGCACCGGCGCCCCCCGCCGGCCAGTCTCTGCTCGCTGCCACGGTCACGTCTCACCGAGCTGGCCTCCACCCACTGCGACGGCCACCGTCTCCACGCCGGCAATCCTCGTCGTGCCGCAACGGCACCTCGGCCTCGCCTCCACGCACCACGGCCGTCCTCGGCCGCGCCTCACTAGCCTCCGCCGTCGCCAGCCGCGCCTCCACGCGCGCTACCTCCGCGCGTGTTGCCTCCGCCGCCGCCAGCTAGCCAGCTGCTGCTCCTTCCGCTGGCTGCCCGTCGTCGCCGCGAGTCTCCCGGGCTGCGCCGCCGCTCCTCCCGCGCATTGTCTCTGCCGACGCCGGCCGCGCCAGCCAGGTGGCACCACTCCTCTGCGCACTATCGCCGCTGTCGCCTCGTCGCGCCGGCCTGTCCCCACCGTCACCCACGGCCGCGCCATCCTCCTGCCAGCCCGCCAGCCGCACCAGGCCGCGCAGGCTCGCCCGCACCATCCGGATCCAGCGCGGGGGTGCCAGATTCGGGCGCCCCGCTGCCGGATCCGCGGTCTCCGCCCGCCGCCATCCCATCGCTGTCACCATCCCTGCCGCCTCCTTCGCCGAGACTCTGATGTCGCCGTCGCCATCCCCGCTGTCGTTGTAGATGCCTTCCCCGCCGCCGGCCACCACCCTACCAGATCCGGCCGAGGCGGCACGGATCTGGCGGTTGCCGCCGCCGCTACCCAGGGTAACTCCCATGGCCGCTCGAGCCGGTTTGGCGAGAGGCCCCGCCGCCACTGTCCTTGCGGCCGCGCGGCTTTGCCGGCGGTCGCTCGGGTGGCAACAAGGCGGAGGAGGAAGAAGGAGGGGAAAGGGGCGGCCGGGTCGTCGCCTCCCGAGCCGCCCCTGGGGTTGGGCGACGTGAGAGCTCTGTGGATCGGTTTACTGCACAATACTATATTTTGTTGATTTGTAAAAATAAAAGTAATAGACACTGCTAATCCTTATAAAAGGCTATAGGGGAAAAAATTTACATCTATAAACGCTGATTTGACATGGTGTCAGTAAATGTAGATTTTTTTTAAGTAAGTACATGTAGCAATATTAATTAATTAATTGTCTTTTAAATTGGTCCAGCATAATTGATTTTATCAATTAATTGGCTGTTAATCATCCTTAAATTGAAGAAAAAAACATGCAACCGTTGAATAGGAAATGGATGGGCTGGATGGCAGCAACGGCAAACCTTGCCTTTGGCATCAGAGGCAGGGGATGTGAACCCGAGATTGGAGATAGAGATGTTCCTGGTTTGTTTATGAAGTGGAAGTTATTTTCTTTTTCAGGTGGTGGGACATGCAATCCTATGGAACCGCTCACGTTCGATTGATCTGACAAGCAAAACTGCAATAACTTCTTTCTAAATGTTTCTGGAAGGTAATTACCTTGTCTCCAAAATCTGTTCCTGATCTTTCACCCACTTTCCTGTCCTCCTTGACAAATTCCTGCTACGTACGACTGCTACTGCCCCAGCTCAATCAATTGGTTCTTTACCTTCTGCAGCTCGCGTATCCTGAAACATATCCAATCGCTAATTAAACGCTAACACATTTATTTCTCCCACATGGTTTGTGCAGCTGTTCTACGCAGAATACCTTCTCATTCCTCTTGTAAGGCGACAAGTCGATTACTCCAGGTACGGGACAACTTTGAGTGCCGGAGTAAACTCACCTCTGCTAATTTCTGAAAAGCTCAAACAAACCTCGTCAATTCAGGGAGGAGGCAGATTGGAATTGGATCATGGCTGGATGGATGAACGGACGTTGCCCCATAAAATCACCTGCAAATCACCCGGTACACATGTTGACATCCTGCATCCAGATCTGATATCATAGATCATCGTCGGCACCATCATTCCTCTGAAAGATTTCGCACGGCATTTCAACCTCCAACTCCCAACGTACCCAAAAAATGTAACTAGGCCAGGTGAGCTGCTGCTAGCCTATAGTAGACGTTACTGGAACAGTGGTAGTACTTGTTAGCAGCAGCAGCAGCAGCAGCAGCAGTAATAATAATAATAATAATAATAATAATAATAATAATAATAATAATAATAATAATAATAATAATAATAATAATAACTATAACTCTGGGTTACTGTCAGCTCATCTCACCTCGTAGATGCTGGAAGAAATCTACTCCCTCCAAAAAAAAAAATAAATCTAAGACTGGATGTGATATATTTTAGTACAATGAATATGGACAGAGGTATGTCCAGATTTGTAGTACTAGGATGTGTCACATACAGTATTAGGTTTGTTTTTTATGGGACGGAGGAAGTAGGCTTCAGTTTCCGCCGTAGTTGCGTTTCATCCATGTATAAATACCTGCACAAGACAGCCAATACCTTCCACCGCCATATGGCCGTGCGTGCCACACGTATATTGTCGTGCTCTAAGCGTTGTGATTGGAGCGAAACTAGAATGAAATGGAGGGTTATCACTTTCTTACTTTACTTTTACTTTGGATTGAGTTAAGTTGACACGGATGTCTATGATTGTATTAAGGGGGGTGCACATTTTGATTGCACCTAGACTCAAAAGCCAAATTTTTTCGGGGATTGCTGCCATTTTGTGGGCTTTATGGCTTTGTAGGAATAACGTAGTCTTTAATGGCTATAATCCAATGTCTTTTATGCAGGTAATTTTCCGGAGGACTCAATGGATAAGACTTTAGTCCTTACTTCTTACTGAGGAGGAAGGGAATGGTGTTCGTGACCATTGCAGGATTTTGGAGATGAGAGTGATGGAGTTTTATGCTACTTATGGCTAGAATTTTAGAAGGAGAATTAAAAGTTAAACTTGTGTTCTCCTTTTCTTTTTGCTTCAGCATTGGATGCTGAATTTCCTGTGTATTTGATTGAGTATTATGTACTCTTGGATCTTTTGTTGGCTGTGTACACCTCCTAAAAGGTGTAGAGGCTGGGTTAATTTATAATCCTTTATTAAAAAAATTAGGGGGATGCACATATGGTAATAATATGTAAACTATAGCTAAATAATTTTCTTAACGGGGTTTGGAATTTACCCTGTGAACTCACCCGGTCACCGTGTTTGGAATTTACATGTGTTTCTGGATTTAGTGGCCCCTAATGAACGGTTACAGTTCATTTTCGGATTTTTAATTTTCTGAATTTCTATAAAGCTAATGTCCACTAAACATCTAAAGCTCAACATCCAAGCATAATATTTATTAGCACCCTTAAAATCTATATGCAAACATGCCATATCAACCCATTAAACATCCAAAGCTTAACATGCAAGCATATAGTAATTATATCTACAATTTATTTCATTCAAACTAAACATACACATGCTAAATCATCATTCTCAAATCATTTTCATAATATTTCAAACCAAATTATTTTATTATTTCTTCAACATCTAACATATATCATGTAGCAAAGCGCGGAGTGTCATCTAATAATAGAAATGAATATAACCACTACATCAAGATGCATACTGCCGACCACCAGTTACTACAGAAATGCAACATAAATTTACAAAGTGGGAAATATGATTCCGTTTGTTTCAAAATATAGCTACTAGCATACTAACTTTAAATTGTCTCAAAATATAATTTTACCTTACTCCTTAATCCCCATTAAAAATTCCAAAAGTACTTGTATTTTAGAATGAGGAAGTAATACAGTAAGCTATATAAGGTTGTAGCATGATAATTGAGGAATTGAGAAAGAAGGGAGAGAAAAACACATTACATTGGAACTTCCAAAGGAATTTGAAAATATGATGTTAACTCTCATGAATGTTAAAATTCCTCCAACATGTGTTTCGTGGATTTTTAACAGAAATTTAGTGAGATCAAGGATATGTTGGTTTTCGTCTCTTAAAACATGTGTTAGGGGACGTATTCGTCGGGTGTGATTGTGGTGTCGCATGTGTTGTGTAGTGGTTTGTACGCATATGTCTCTAGGTACCTCAAAGTATAAAAAAAAAGTGTAAAATTTTGACACCCACATATACTTAGACTAAATTATTTTATTATCTGAAACAACGATGGTCAAATGACGCTACTATACCATTCAGACCATCATTATAGTATTGTTTTATCACGCTAGCTCAGCTGGCTTGGATAAATGATTTAGATCTTGAAAATAAATCTTAGGAAGGTTTATTTTTATTCTTTTTAAAAAAATCGATTGAAGAGAGAGATGTAGCCTGTGCGGTCACGTGACGAGGAGTTTGAACTGGCCAGCCAAGACGCAGACAGGCAGACAAGGGGGAGATCGCGTGACGTTGGCCAAGTTGCTTTGACAATCTGCAGTGCTCAGAGATGACGTCGCCCATTTAATCGCCCCTGCCCGCAAACGGCAAAGGCAGACGCACGAGAAAACGGAACCAAAACGCACAGGCGGTGGCCGGTCACTGCGGAGTACTCCCTCCCGTTCTAAAAAAAACTAATCAGTATTAGATGAAACGTTTGATAGTACAATGAATCTGGACATAAGTATATCCAGATATATTATACTAGGAAACGTCTAATTTAATACTAGGTTGAGTTTTTTTAGGGACGAAGTATGTCCAGATATGTTGTATTAGGAAACATCAATTTTAATATTAGATTAAGTTTTTTTTTTAGGGACTGAAGGTGTACGAGGCTACTTGCAGCAGCGCCACCGCAAAACACACGAGAAAATGGAGCGAACAAAACGGCGGCAGCAGCAGCAGCGCAGCCACAGTACTGCAGGTGCAGAGCGGTTTTTAAAGCATTCGGTTAACAGTGGCAGTTGTTGACAGAATTCAAATCGATGCACATCGATCGTACCCGAAATTCAGATGTCCCGAAATTCAGATGCTGATCGAGATGATGGGAGCCGTGTGGTGAGGACACGTGCAGCAGAGCACGGTAAATACTCTATATGTCCCAGCGAATATGGACATACTTATCTTTATATTAGAAGGGGATGCTGAGTTATTTTAGGATGGAGGGAGTAATCTCGTAAGGCACGTCTAGAAGACGAGATTAGCCCGGGGGCTATCTCAGGTATTACCAGGAGATTCGTTAGTCTCTCTAAGTACTCCCTCAGTTTAAAAAAATTCCAAGATATAATTTAATACAATGAATTTGGATATTAATATATACTAAATGATGTCTTATCCTATACTAGATTGGATTTTTATGAGACGGAGAGAGTATGTCGGTATAAATATTTACTGCTCTTAACGAATATTTTTTATTTCTCTCCCTCTCTTCTATGGCTACTTTCTCCTCAACTATTTTCAGTGGCGGAGCCAACGATACTGTCGAGTCTTGTCGGGCGATCAGTAGCTTTTTTCGATGGTTAATCATTTTTTTAAAGATGTCGATGGCTACCAAGTGCTGGCTTTGTCGCCGACCATTTTCATAGTGCCGCCATCAACTCACAATCCATCACTAATTTCTGTTTTTTTCCCAACTGAGGACTTGTTTGGCAAAGCTCTAGCTTCACATTTTTTGGTTTTATCCAACCAAACGGTTTCAATTTTACCCAAAAGGTAAGCGAAGCGGGCTAAAATGAACTGGAGAGGTGTAGCGTGGTTCAAGCTGCTCCATAACTACCCTATAAACCTACTCCCTCTATTCTAAAATAAGTCCAATCCTAGAGATAAAGCACTGAGGGAGTAGCTTTAAAGTTATATTTAGGATTTGGAGACCTGCCAAACATGCCATTAATTGCCTCGCATGTTGTGCCCTTGATCGACCTTGCATTCTTCATGAAGTGTCCGTTCTTGTCTAATTTTCTCCCCTCCACACCGGCAATACACTACTAAAAACGATTTTTTGTGAATATCCCCTATTTGATTGTAAGCGAGCTAAAAGAATATCTGTTTGTAGAAATATTTGGGTGATGTTCATTATAGACCTGCCTGTGAAAATTTATTTTGCAAGCGGATCTCGTAATAGGTCATAAGAGGTCCGCTCGCGACGCTGGCCACTCATCATCCTTATCTACTCACACTACACTCGTTTACTCCCTCTCCTTCTATCAACGGGAGATACCCGTAGACCGGATAGTATGGGTATTAGGGTACGTTGGTACGAGGATCTACACAGTTCGATATCAAGCAAACAAAGAGACAACGATTATACTGGTTTAGACCCCTCGTCCTTACGATTTAATAGCCCTAATCCAATTTATATGAGATTGATATAGAAATCCACAGCGTACAATTGAGAGCAACTGATTCCGAGATTACTAGCGAGATCCCTATCGAGATGGTCTCGACAAGATCTTCCGACGAGTAGGCTTCAAGTCCTTTGGATTGCTTCTATGGTGGCGAGTTGGCTAGTGCTATGATTTGATGCCTTGGACCCCTCAGAGGGCGTGTTATTTATACCGTAATCTCCAAGTAGAACTCGAAGACCATGGACCCTAAACGATATAGTCTAATCCTAACCTTCTCCGAGTAGAACTCTGTTACGTATTTGCCCATGAGGTGTATTTCCATAATCTCTTATCGATTTCCTTATTGTATACGGAAATCTATCGTACACACGAAGGTATGACATATCCGTATATTTCATAAATCGTAAGATAAAATATATGCCTTATCCGTAACCATGACAGTGGGGTGACCATCTCTCTTCTTTTCTCGAAATTCGAACCGTCAGATAGTGCGCCTATAAAACCTGGTTTTGGGATTCATTTTGGGTCCGTTTGCCCAAAACACTTTTGTCTTCCCTGCGCACACACCTCCAGTTCTTTTCGCCATCAACAAACACTAATAATTCTCTCCTTAGCACAACACTGGTCTACATCGATCGATAGCTTTATAGTTATCCTTCCCTCTCATAAGCTCAAACAAACGCTGGTCAAGTGCTCTTCAAGATCGGCGCATCGATCATATCTATCGCCATGGACATGGACATGAGCTCGGCTTATCCTCACCATTGGCTCTCCTTCTCCCTCTCTAACAACTACCACCATGGCCTCCTTGAGGCCCTCTCTACCACATCTGCACCTCCACTTGGTAATATATGAGCATCTCAAATAATGCACTATTCATAATCTTTCATGTGCATGCATGTTTGCTAAACTAATGCCATGTGTTCATCATCACTAAGTATCATTATTTTTCTGTGTTTTCTGGTGTAGGAGAGGAGGGGCCAGCGGAGGGCGCTCCGAAGATGGAGGATTTCCTCGGCGGCCTAGGCGGAGGCGGCGGCGCCGTCGCCGCCGTTCCGGCAGCTGCCCCGGAGGATCAGCTCAGCTGCGGCGAGCTTGGCAGCATCGCCGCCGGGTTCTTGCGCCGGTACCCAGCGCCTGAGAACGCCGGCGGGGTGACCATCGCAATGGCGACCGACGCGGCGGCGGAGCTGGCCGATCCGGCGAGGAGGACCGCCGAGACGTTCGGGCAACGGACGTCCATCTACCGTGGTGTCACTAGGTATATATATTTTGCGATAACACATGGATCCATAGATGATCTATCTATCTAATCTAGCTACTCGATCCCAGCTCTCACAGCGCCCAAATAGCTAGGTGCATGCATGCATGTAGTTAGTTATACTACTAGCAGTACACTAACGACACTAGTAGTCGTTCATGGTTAAAATGTCATTTTAACTTATAGCTAAAAATAATCATGCAAGCATGACAATGAGCTGAAAAATAATATAATCAAGTTTTTGATAAGCGATGTTGGGTATTGGGAAAATGCATCAGGCACCGGTGGACGGGGAGGTACGAGGCGCACCTGTGGGACAATAGCTGCCGCCGGGAAGGCCAAAGCCGCAAAGGCCGCCAAGGTTTGTGCATGCGTGTCATAACCCATATCCAACAAATTAATCTGCAAATTCTATCATATGGACGTTACATTGTTGATCACTAATTAACATTTGTACCTGCTTTTCTCCAACCTAATTTCTCGCCTGTTGGCGGACCGCCGGTGATGATACTCCATCAGTCTACTTAGGTATGTCGTCATTATTTGCAACATCTATATATCTTAATTAGTTAGTTTCTTTTCCATTCGTTCACCTTGAGACTTACTGTAAAAGTTGGGGGATTAAACAAAACTTTCAGGAGGTTATGATAAGGAGGAGAAGGCCGCAAGAGCTTACGACCTCGCCGCCCTCAAGTACTGGGGTCCAACCACCACGACGAACTTCCCTGTAAGTACTTGTTGCAACAGTCAACTTATTATTGCCAGCCCCATCAATTAATACATTATTCGATCTTTACACATATGGCATGCATGTATGTGCTTATCCTGGTCGCTGATGAGATAGCATAAGAACAGTCAACGTTCATATACGCTGATACGCGTATTATACTTACCTAGTGATTACTTACTCTATTTCATAATGTAAATCATTTTAGCGTTGCCCACATTCATATAGATGTTAATAAATTTAAACATATATGTGTATTTAGATTTATTAATATTTATATAAATATAGATAATACTAGAAAGTCTTACATTATAAAACGGAGGGAGTAGTTAACTACACCAATCGATGACTATAGGTTGCCAACTACGAGACGGAGCTGGAGGAGATGAAGTCGATGACGCGGCAGGAGTTCGTCTTGTCGCTGCGCAGGTGAGAAACAGTAGTCATCCAGAAAGTTTATTTATTTATTTATTAATTTATTTATTTTGGAGAAGAAGCAGTAATCCAGAGAGGCACATCAGCACATGCTTAGGAGAAACAATCCTTTTTCCACGTACATGTGCCACTGCTTTTACTCGTACCACCTTGGGTTCTCACACTTGCACAGGTTGACCTCATTGTGTGTGTTCCTACTCTTTTTTTTTTTCTTTTAATTTGTCAGGAAGAGCAGCGGCTTCTCAAGAGGGGCTTCCATCTACAGAGGAGTAACAAGGTATAAGATTGATCAGAGTTAGCCACTCGGAAATAATATGATAGTATCAAGTTGCATCATTCAGACAGTTCGAGATTGCTATGAAATGTATTCTACTAAACCCTCAAATAAATAAAAACCTATAAAAATTGGATCTAAAAGTTTAGTAAATTTATGAAAATATTACAGGAGATAAATACAGATATAAAATACAATCACACTAAATTTTAAGTTTAAACTCAACTTTATTTTTACTAACAAAAATGAAAAATTTTAGGTGAATAGTAAAAGGACACTATCTATTATATTATTAAAACATCTTTGAAAGGAGGCACCACGTTCGCTGTAGGGGCTAGAAATTCCCACATTAATCAGAGAAAAAGAAAAAAAAAGGAGAGACCAAGTAGAAATACAATCTAAAAATAGCTAAAATTTAGAATTAAAAATAAGCAATATTTAAATAAGAGTCCATATAAGAACCCAATACGAGATTAATCAAAATTCAAAATAAAAAATAAAATAAAATCCGAAATTAGAAAAAAAAAATAGAGTCCAAGTAGAAATACAGTTTAAAAATAGCTGAAATTCGGAATTAAAAATAAGCAATATTGTAAGAAGTTTCCATATAAGAACCCAATACGAGAGATTAATCAAAATTCGAAATAAAAATAAAATAAAATCCAAAATTTAAAAAAAGGATAGTCCAAGTAGGAATACAATTTTAAAATAGCTAAAATTCGGAATTAAAAATAGGGAATATTAAAAGAAGAGTCCATATAAGAACACAATACGTGATTAATTAAAATTGGGAATAAAAATAAAAATAAAATCCGAAATTAGCAAAAAAAAAAAGAGTTCAAATAGGAGTACAATTTAAAATTAGCTGAATTTCGGAATTAAAACAATATTGAAAAAAGAATCCACATAAGAACCCAATATGTGATTAATTAAAATTCAGAATAAAAAAATAAAATAATATCCAAAATTAGAAAAATTAAAAGAGAGTTCAAGTAGGAATACAATTTTGAAACAACTGAAATCTGTACTATTAAAAATTGAAGATGTTTTTGCCGGTATAAAAAAACAGAAAAAAAAGGGAGAAAACGAATTTCTATGTAAAAAAAACGTCCGACTCCATAAAAAAAGTCCGACTATCTGTGGAGAAAAAAAGGCAAGAAAAAATAAAAAAAAAGAGAAAAAAAACTTCTACCGTATAAAAAAATAAAAACGTCCGATTCCTTAAAAAAAAGTACGATTGCCTCGAAAAATGACTTTTTGTCCGTAATCTTCTCTTCTCTTCTACTTCTACTATTTTTTAAAAGAAACCTCTACTATTATGAAAAATTTAAGATGTTCTTTTGTCGGTATTTTGGTATGTCATCCGTGTATGAGGCGGTTTATAAATTTGTTTGCTTTTGAAAAAATATATATCCTTTGAGTTGATTTTTAAGTTCGTCCGCTTTTGGTAATATAGGAGTCGTATAAAAAAATTCGCATGCTGACTTTAGACAAACAGACTCCTAACCGCAGCTTATGATTTTATAGAAATATATAGATCCAAGCGAATTCTCACAGTGAATTAAGACTAAAATAGTTGTCACCCGTTGCAGCGCACGGGCTTTTCTCTTGAAAATAAAAAATAAAAGTATTAAAAGAACACAATACGATATTAATTAAAATTTGAAAAAAAAATTCTAAAATTACAAAACAAAAAATAAGTTTTCAATTTGGAATACAATTTATAAATAGCTAAAATTTATGATAAAAATAAAGACTATTGAAAGAAAAGACCATCTAAAAAACATGACGAGATAAATTAAGTAACAGGCCTATAATAGAGTAGAGTGGTGGTGGTTGATACAACATATAAAAACTGTTAATAAAATATCAAATAGAATCCTAATAACGATTAAAAGGAGGGACGGTAGGAAGGCCGTGAAGCAAACGAACAAGGTGATTGCTGGGACTTCTAAAAAGTAAAAAAAAAACCCCAATGATAATCATGTTCAATTTTTAAAATCTCAATGATAATAAAAAGGAGAAGCAGCGGGCGGGGTGTACAGGAGTATAGTTGCAGAGCCGCCAATGGTTGACGGGATTTCTAGGAAATAAAAAATGAATTCCAATGATAGTTATGTTCAATTTTTAAAATCACAATGATAATAAAGAGTAGGCGGCATACGGGCCATAGAGGAGCATAGTGGCATCGTGTGACAAGACTTCTAAAAATTATAAAAAATAAAACCCAACAAGACAATAAACTCTAAAAACTACAAGGTTCAATTTTTAAAGGTTCGGAACTTCTAAAAAGTAAAACAAAAACAATGATAATCATGTTTGATTTTAAAATCTCAATGATAATAAAGAAGGGAGACAGCGGACGAGCCGTAGAGAAGTACAATAGCAAAGCCGCTGACGGTTTGACGGGACTTCTAGAAAGTAAAAATGAACCTAAACGATAATTATGTTCGATTTTTAAAATCTCAATGACAATAAAGAGAAGAGATAGTGGACGGACCATAGAGGAGTATAATGGCAACGTTTGACGGGACGCCTAGAAATTATAAAAACGAAACCCAACGTGACAAAAAAAAACTCTAAAAACTATAAGATCCAAATTTTAAAGGTTCCAAGAAGAATGAATAGAAATAATGGTAGATCGAACAAGCAAATAAAGAAGGAGATGACATAAAGGGTAGCAACTGGTGTGACTTTTAAAAAAACTATATAATTAGAAACACGAGGATGATAATGTTTGGTCTTTCAAACTCTTAAGAAAATGAGATAGCTATTTAATTAAATTTTAAGTAAAATCATACTAAAAATATATGATTTTGTTTAGGTGCTAGCCGCGCAATTGCGCGGGTCACCCAGCTAGTTCATCTAAAATTTGTCTTTTTTTTATTCTTTTAAATGAAATAGAGTTTACATTTGAGATTGGTATGAATGTTCATGCCTAGATCTAATTGTTTTGTAAATTTAGAGAAGTTTTAGATATTGTTTTCATGTATTTTCATTTATTTGATGATTTGCACTGGATATTTTTCTATTTTAGTGGACGTATCTAGTGAAAACCCATGAAAAATCGGCCTTAAAGCTTTGTAAATCGATTTAAAAAAACTGAAAATAGGTAGTCACCAAATAACTGAAAATAACAGTTATACCAAATCTCAAGTTCAATTTCAATGTTACTTGGGACTAACAAAAATGACAAATTTTGGAACAGTAGTCACATCCTTCCCTTCTGTCCCCCTATCCATGTATAAAAGACCGCTTCCAGAAAAAAAAAAACGGTACAACCAAAAAAACTGGCCAGCCCAGGCAAAAATAAACCTTTTTTTCTCAAATCAAATTAAACCACGATCTCTAAATTCCGTTGTATCACGCAGGCATGCGACTAGTTCAGAGCCTCTCTTCTTCTTTTTTTTACTTTCTTAAAGTCAGAAAACTTTGTGATAATGGGAACCTAATGTTTGGCATGCAGACATCATCAGCACGGCCGGTGGCAAGCGAGGATCGGCAGTGTGGCCGGAAACAAGGACCTGTACTTGGGCACTTTCAGTAAGCTAGCCTCGACCTTTTCAAATACATATACACAAACGCTAAGACCATTGAGATGCATGGTTGTTGGCAAATTTTCCTAAATGTCCCATGCACCGCGCGCAGGCACGCAGGAGGAGGCTGCCGAGGCGTACGACATTGCCGCTATCAAGTTCAGGGGGCTCAACGCCGTCACCAACTTCGACATGAGCCGCTACGACGTCGACAGCATCCTCAACAGCGACCTGCCAGTCGGCGGCGGCGCCGCCGCGCGCGCCTCCAAGTTCCCCTCTGACCCATCGCTGCCGCTGCCGTCGCCTGCCATGCCACCGTCGGAGAAGGACTACTGGTCCCTCCTTGCCCTGCACTACCACCAGCAGCAGCAGCAGCAGCAGTTTCCTGCTTCTGCATTTGACACCCACGGCTGCTCCTCCGGCGTGAACGTGGACTTCACAATGGGGACAAGCAGCCACAGCGGCAGCAACAGCAACAGCAGCAGCAGCAGCGCCATATGGGGCACAGCCGCCGGCGCAGCGATGGGGAGGCAGCAAAACGGCGGCAGCAGCAACAGGCAGAGCAACAGCTACTCCGGTAACAACATTTCTTATGCTGCTGCAGCAGCTATGGCTTCTGGATCAGCACTCTACGGGGGCTCCACCGGTAGCAACGGGACATGGGTGGCGAGTAACACGAGCACGGCTCCCCACTTCTACAACTATTTGTTTGGGATGGAGTAGGTGGACTTACTGGCTCTATTAGCTTCATTAGCTGAAACGAGTGGTAGGCCTAGGACTGACATGGAACTGATCAAAAGTTTTGGCTGCTGATGCATGCAGGAATGCAATGCAATGCATCCTTCAGATTGTTCTTTTCCTTCCCTGACATAGCCCTGTAGCACAGAAACTCATGTATCACCAGCGTTTATAGTTCAAGCTCTATTTTTTAAAGTTCCATTCTCCACTACTCCATTTGTTTCATATTAAAATCACTTTGATTTTTTTCTAGTTAAATTTCTTTAAATTTGACCGAGTTTATAGAAAAAATATAGCAACATTATCAACACAAGCAAACATATTATCAAAATATATTCGATATTATATTTAACGAGAATAATTTGGTGGTGTAGATGTTGTAAAATTTGTCTATAAACTCAATCAAATCTAAAGAAATTTGACTAGAAAAAGAAAAGAAAACGACTTATAATACGAAACAGAGGGAGTACTACATACGTGTCAACAGCCTCCGCAAGAACTCCACGACTCCTGCAGCACATGATCCAGATAGCCGCGATGAGGTGCTCGGCGTGGTGCCCGAGATCCAGGAGTGGCACGGCGCGCCTCCGCCTCCAGATGGTTGACGTCGACCGCCACTCGGCACTCGCCGCCTCCGTTGCCTCTCCACCCGCGGCTCCGCCCCCCCCCCCCACTCCTCGCATCCTCACTCACCTCGCCACCGCTGGGGTCCACGCCGGTGAGCTCGCAAGAGCTTGGGGACCGCTTCCACGTCGGCGTCGGCGTCCAACGGCCGGACGATGACGATGGTGGGCGTTCGTCAGCCACCGGCCGTGCCGTGCGCCTCCGGTCTCCCCCAACCGCTGTCCGTCTTCACCCTGGACATCCGACCCCGGCACGGCAGCCTGCTCCCGCGTCGCAGCCGCCGCCGCCGCCGCCGCCTCGTCACCCACCGCCATGTCGCCGGCCGCCAAACCTCCTCCTCTCTCGCCGACCCCCCTTGTCTCCGCGACCTCCTCCCCAGTCCCCACCCTTTGGTCGGCCAGCAGAGAGGATAAAAGTGAGAGAGAGAAAGGAGGAAGGGGGAGAGAGGGTGATGACGTGGCATACTGACATATAGGGCCTACGCTGACTTAGTCGCCACGTCGGATAAAACTGGGGTCAAAACCACCGAAGGACCTGAAGTGAATGGTTTTGTAAGTTGAGGGATGCCATATATTCGATTTTATGGTTGGGGGACAATTTTGTAACTCGATGATAAGTTGAGGGACCTTCGGTGTACTTTTTCCTATTTACATTGATTTTGATTGACAGGGTCGTGACAAGGAATAAGTTCATCTGAGGTCCCTTAACTTGTCAACGAATCCGATTTTTGTCCTTCAACCGGAAAACCAGATACAAGAGGTCCCTCAACTATCAAAACCGGTGCACTCAAGGTCCCTCAGCGGTTTAGATGGCAGTTTTGGCTGACGTGGCGCCTACGTGTTTAGTTTGACTCGGTCTTTATTTGACATGGCGCTTACGTGGCAATTCGATCCAAAAATAATAATAATACCCATGGGACCCACATGTCAATTTCACACACAAAATAATAAAAAATGGTGGGACCCACCCAGACCCCACATGTCATCCTCAATCCCCTTCTTTTCTCTCTATCCCCTCTCTCTCTCCCCCTGCACTGATAGGTTGTTCCCAGCGGCGATGGGGAGCAGCGGCACGGGAAGGGGTCGCTGCCTCGCCGGAGTAGCGGTGACGGCGTCCGGCGAGGGAGCCGTGGCAACGAGGAGGCACAGCGGCGGGCAGGCAACCATGCTGCATGGCGCTAGCGCCGCTCTCCTCTTCCTCCTCGGCGGCCCCGGGGCCGGGAGCTCCTGCGGGGCCCTCGCTGACGGTGGCCGCGGCCGGGGAGATGGCGGCGGCGGCGGCGGATGGCTCCTCCGATGACTCCATGGAAGGGCTCATCGCTTCCTCCGCCTCGGCGTCGGGGCCTCCTCCTCCTCCTCCGGCTCCTCGCTCGTGCTGGGTGCAGACGCCGGTGACGTGGCGGTCTGAGTCTTCATCTTCTTCTTCTTCCTCCACAGGGGCGGCGGCTGCCGGCTGCACCTCCTCCGCCTTGCCAACCGTCTTCCGCCATAGCCGCCACCTCCTCCACCGCCGAGGAATGCCGCGGCTCCCTCCTCGATCGCCGGCCACCTCCCGCCGCTCCTCCCTTTCTTGTCGGGCGCCGTCGGTCGTCGCCAACAGCTTAAGTGTGTCAACAAGAAGTTACAACAAGAAGAAGGCATACAGAACAAGCCGCGCACAATTTTCCTGGATTACCCAGGAGCCGTTGTCGTTTGAGTGGTTCAAAGGAGTGATGAATGAGGTTGCTGAAATGGACAAGGATAGGCCAGCAGTATATTGACGGTGTTGGTGATCAATTCGTTATGCAATTTCGACCAGGGTGTGTCATAGAGTTGCACAAGGATGCGCCGCCGAACACCGCATCGCACTTCGCCCATCCGTTGGTCTCCGACGAGAAGACGTCCAAGGTGATGCCGATTCCCGCCGCCGCCCCGCTGGCTTCGCGCGCTGCCGCTTCGGCCGCCGTCGCCCCACTCCGCCCGTCGCCCCGTAGGGAAGAAGAGAGAGAGGATAGTGGGAAGACGGAAGGAGAGGATGGCATATGGGGCCCATGTAGGTCCCACCATTTTTTTATTATTTTGTGTGTGAAACTGACATGTAGGTCCTACGGGTTTTATTATTTTTTCAGATCGAATTGCAACGTAAGCGCCACGTCAATGCCACGTCAGATGTAGACTGAGTCAAACTAACCACGTAGGCGCAACGTCAGCCAAAACCGCCATCTAAACCACCGAGGGACCTTCAGTGCACCGGTTTTGATAGTTGAGGGACCTCTTGTATCTGGTGTTCCGGTTGAAGGACGAAAATCGGATTTGTTGACAAGTTAAGGGACCTCAGATGAACTTATTCCTCGTGACAAACGTGCGGCCCATATACTGGGCCGGAACGGTACAGTGGGCTACAGGCCACAATGTTGGGCCGGAGCGGTATATAGTGCTTATTCGCAAACTGAGGCAGCACCTAAAATCGGAAAAAGTACACCGTAGGTCCCTCAACTTCGAGTTACAAAATCATCCCCCAACCGTAAAACCAGATATCCAGGTCTCTTAACTAATCAAAACCGGTCATAATAGATTTTTCGGTGGTTTTGAACCCGGTTTTATGCCATGTGACGGCTAAATCAGTGTGGGACCTACGTGAGCCCCACATGTCAGGATGCTACATCAGCGCACACTCTCTTTCCTCTCCTCTCCCTTCCTCTGTCATTTTTTTCCCCTGGGCGTCGTGGATGGCGCCATGGCGGCACCTTCGTCGATGCAGCGGGGAGCAGGTCAGGAGGCCCGCCATGGCCGGCGGCTGGCGGGGGATAGTCGCGGCGGTCGTCTGCCTTCCCTCCTCCTCCTTCGCGTGCTGTGCGGCGCCATTGCCGTGGTCGAGAGAGCGGAGCGGGGGCGGTGACGGCGGGCCGAGAGGAGCGGGGGCGGCGGTCGAGCGGAGCGGCTGGCGACGGGCGACGCGGCAGCGGTGACGCTGGAGAAGGGAGGAGGCCGGCGGGTCGGGAGGAGGTCGGCGGGGCGAGGAGGGAGAGAAGAAGGTCGGGCGGCTGGCTCGCCCGCCGCCGCTCCACTCCGCTGGGGTGACCGGCGACGTGGCCCCCGCCGCGGCGGCTATCTCCTCATCGTCGCCATCGTCGTCGGGCTGGACGAGGCTGTAAAGCTCGGCGATGCGGTCTTACTTACCTCCTCTTCCTCCTCCAGCTGCGCCGGTGCCGCCGCGGATGCTGTCGCCGCTCCGCTCCACTCCCCTGGCCGCTCGCTCGCCGCCGCTCCGCTCCGCTGGCCGTACGCTTGCCTGCCGCCGCCACTCTGCTCCGCCGCCCGCCCGCTCGCTGCAACGTTCGCCCGCCTTCCGCACCGACTCCTTCCGCAGCGCCTCCATGCTCAACATGCTCAGCTCGGCATCTCCGCGGGCGTCGCCGTTGCCGCCTACGGTGAGGCGCGGTTCGACGCGTTCGGCGTCATGCTGCAGCTCGTCGCCGTCGCCGCCGAGGCCACACGGCTCGTGCTCATCCAGATACTGATCACCTCCAAGGGCATGTCAATGAACCCCATCACCTCGCTCTCACATCGCGCCGTGCTGCCTCGTGTTCTTGACGCCGCCATGGTACTTCGCCGCGCGCTCGTTATTTTTGACTGCAGCGTGTTGTGCGAAATACCACGACTTTAGAATTGTAACTACGTGCTGCACATACATGGTATAGAACTGTCTTTACGTGATGAATTTGGCCAGGTGATGAAGTATCTGGAGAAGAAAACGATTGTGTGGACTGAAGTGTAATCCAACCCTGGGGCCATCCTCATCCCAATTAATCAGAAGCAGGACCAGCAGGATTAGGTTCATGTACAAAAGTGGTGGCTCTCAATGACACAAACTGACAGAAGCCGGCCGCCGCCGCTCCGCTCCGCTGCCCGCTCGCCCGCTGCGCGCTCGCGGCCGCTTGCTAGCCCGCCGTTGCCGCTCTGCTCGCTAGCCGGCAGCTGCCGCTCCGCTCCCCTCCGTCGGCCGCCGCGTGCTCACCTGCCTCCGCGGCCGGCCGCGGACGACGTCGTCGCCGCCGTCACCGCCGCCGCGTCGCCCGTCGCCGACCGCCAACACACTCTTCTCCCGCCGGCCTTCTCCCCAGTCCCAACCCGCTGACCAGCCTGCGCAGAGAGTTGTGAGAGAGAGAGGACAGAGGAGGAAGGGTGAGAAGAGGGGAAAGAGAGGGGTGACGTGGACACCCAGACATGTGGGGCCCACGTGGGTCCTAAGCTGACTTAGCAGCCACATCGGATAAAACCGGATCAAAACCACCTAAGAAACTAAAGTAAACGGTTCTGTAAGTTGAGAAATGTTATATATCTGGTTTTGCGGTTAGAGGACGATTCTGTAACTCGATGACAAGTCGAGGGACCTTGGATGCACTTTTTCCCCTAAAATCTGATGATACAAAGCACACATGAATGTCCAGAAATCCACGGATTTGAATTAGGCATTATACATCAGTAACAATCATGTTTAAGATGTGACTAGACACTTTACCTTATTGGTACATGGGTTTAAAAATTCTGAATCATAGGTTTTTATGTCATCACCAGCTGAAGGTTTGTTAGGTATGCCTATTTTTTCATCGACACTCCCAACAATTAAAATAATATTAGAATATGTTAAATTGTTGGTCCCTAAAAGGGGAACATCTGAAAATTTCTTGTCATCTCCTGAAAAGCAACCAAATGAATTATGATTCTTGGCGATGAGGTTTTCACATGAATTTGAATCTGGGTAAGAAAAGTATGCATGAAAATGCGAATCTCAAACAAATTGTATAAAGGGACACAAATCCCCCCTCCCAAAGAAGCGTTGAAGTAATTTTGTAATTCCTATCTGAATGATTTCGAATAACATCGACTTGCTTAAAATTTGAAATTTCTAATGGATTTCCATTAATTTTTGGCCTGACTCTTCCGGAGTCCTCGGGGGTATCCGTTGCAACAGAGTAACTTCGTTTGAGTACTTGCAGTTAAATGTGCAGAGAGAAATTCTGTCACTGCAGAGTATAATACAAAGGAGAAACAAAGAAAATCAGTAAATTAGATTGTTGTCAAGATTCAAAAGAGAACTATAGACCTACACTTGTTTCCATATAATTGCAAGCAAAGATACCAGAGTCAACGCACTCATTAACTCGTATTGCAAGCAAAGAAGCGGCGGAAGAGAACCAAAGGCCTCACCTGCACGAACATCTCGCAAAAATGCGCGAAGACACCGAGAGTCATCACGGCGTTGAGGTGAGGTGCAGCATATGGAGCCCATAGATCTCCAGGATGTTGAGGAAAAAGTCGGAGAAGGGCAGCACCAGCCCCCTGGCGGCATAGGCAATGGGATACACTACCTCCCCAGCTTGCGGCCTGGTGTGGGACTCCTCGATCCGTACCACGAGCGTCGGGCGACCGGCGCGTGAGGTTGACATCAAAGCCCGAGCAAACCCTAAGGCATCGGCGGTTGTGCTTACCGAGGGAGGCAAAACACTCCCCTGCAGCGCCCGTGCGTCGCGGTTTTCCTGCGGCATGATGTCAAACAAAAGGAGAGAAAGAAGGCGGCGGGGAAAATTGAAACGGAGTTGGTGAAGACGGCGACAGCGAGATTTGATCAAGGGCAAGAGTGCTAGGGTGTTGAAAGATCGAATGAAGGCGAAAGATGGTTTTTAAAGAAAAAACCCCGAGTAGCCATTTCGGTCTCCACGCCCATGACGCCTAGAAAAACAGGTTGGTAGTGGGAAATTAAGGCGGAGTGTGAGCGTGGCTAAACTCCCACAACAGACCTGAAGAATGATGAGACACGCAACGTGACAAAGCGTTGTCCCGTCCGTTGAATCCTAACAAGGTGGGCCTGGGGGCTTGACTTCGGTTTTCTTTCGAAGAGAAGCCCCATGCCCGGCCTCGATTATTTCTCCAGCCCGGCCCGGGGCTGGGGGCTACTGTCGGTGAAATGGGAACTAGGGTACCTATTTCCCCGGCAAAACAATTACAAGTAAAATATGCTTAAACCATCCTTAAAAATAAAAAGCTACCCCAGGGTGATGTGATTAGGGGCCCACCTTTATTTGTTTGCAGGTCGCTCCTCTTGGTTAAAGAGGAACAATTTATAATTAAGATACAATGGCTCAAAACTCTGAGTGATAAGGTTGATTCAGGGCTTACATCTGTCTTAAGTCCCAGGACCACCAATATATCTATATCTTAAGAATGTAGCCTAAGGTCTACCTCGAACCTGATCTTCTCCTGGGTCACGAACTCACCTTAGTCCTTGTAAGTCCTACGCTACTTAGTGAGAGAAGCGTAGAGACATACATTATCTACATCTTAAGAGAAATAGACTAAGGTCTGCCTCAGACACGCCCTTGTTTTGGGTCTCGGGCTCATCTTAGTTTATCTAAGTCACACACTGCTCTGTGAAGAGGAGTGTTGAGACCTATAAATCAGGATGGGAATGGTTGGAATGGTTAGGATATGTATCGAACCTAAACCGTTTCAAATGAGTTTATTGAACCATGGTTTAATAGGGTCAATCTATCATGAGTCCATTATATCAATAGGTTATCCATGGATATCCAAATGGATCATCTACGCTCCTAATAGATAAAAAAAGCTCTTATTGCATGCATGTAAAACTCGGGCCCAAAATTTTTAAACTCGCGTTCACATTATAAAAACTTATCAAATTTAGTTGAATTTTATAGAGATGATTTATTATATGAAGAAGCAACTTTGTTCAAATTTTAAAGTCATTTAGACATGCGGGGCCCACGATGCATTACTAAGATTCAAAAATTCTAGTTACATGTGTGTAAAACTCGGACCCAAAATTTTTAAACTCGCGTTCACACTATAAAACTTTGTTAAATTTAGTTGAATTTTATAGGAATGATTTATTATATAGAGAAGCAACTTTGTACAAAATTTTGAAATATTTATACATGTGAAGTCATTTTGGGTCGAACCTCTTAAACCTTAGGTTCTAATGGTTTGAGCCGTTTGGTCCATTTATATTTTTTGGAGCGACCCTAAAATCCGTTAGGACAAATTTACGGATAGGTTTAGTGGATAAATGGATCGACCCTACCCATTCCCATCCTGACCTATAAAATCTATATCTTAAGAATGTAGCCTAAGGTATGCCTCGGACCCGGTCTTGTTCTGGGTCCCGGGTTCACCTTAGTCCTTATAGGTCCTACGCTACTCAGCGAGAGGAGCGTAGAGACATATAAAATCTACATCTTAAGAGAAGTAGGCTAAGGTATGCCTTAGACTCGGCATTGTCCTGGGTCTTGGGCTCACCTTAGTCCATCTAAGTCACACACTGCTCTGTGAAGAGGAGTGTCGAGACATATAAAATTTGTATATTAAGAATGTAGCCTAAGGTTTGCCTCGGACTTGGTCTTATTCTGGGTCCCGGGCTCACCTTGGACCTTGTAAGTCCTACACTACTTAGTGAGAGAAGCATAGAGACATACAAGATCTACATCTTAAGAGAAGTAGGTTAAAGTCTGCCTCAGACCCGGCCTTGTCCTGGGTCTCAGGCTCACCTTAGGGCACGACTTCAGGACCGGCCAGGGAAACGGGCATGCGCCACGGGCTGTTGTGAAGCAGTCCTCTCCTCCATAAATGAAACAGGTTTATGGGGAGCCCCAGCAAGTCTGGAGCTGAAAGGACGTGGACAAGACACTAGCACTGAGTTATTAGCACTGGTGGCACTTTGGACGCGTGTCGTGCATGCCCTGCGCCACCTGATTAGGCCAAACGGGCAGAAGCAGAACCGTGGCGCTGTTTCAGGCAGTTTAGGTTCCACCAGGCCCACCACTCGCCATGTGGTGGGCTAGCTGGCACAACCCAGCTGTCTCGGACAGAAGCTCGGGTGCCCAGGGTAACACAGGTTTTGAATCTCAGTAGGTTACTCGAAGACTGTGTAAGGGAACCATCCGACATTGATAAGACGACTGATAAGACAAGACAAGAAAGTAGATTAATGGCACTGTGAGCCCCTCCTTAGTTTATAAAAGTAAGGGGACAAGCTAGATGAAGGGTTGGATTTTTTTTTGACCAGAACTTCTTGTTTGTAGCATGAAAAGGCATCCCTTGTTCTTAGCTGATTTGAGAAAAACAACGAAACCAACAGAAGAGTAGGGTATTACACCCCCGGGTGGTCTGAACCTGTATAAACTCTAGTTTATCTTGCTCTACGGGGAGGTCAGGCCCCGCAAACCTTCTCTTTTTTTTAGCTTTTCCGTCATCTTTCACTACTAACCCCTTGGTCGAATCTTCGAACCAGGGAAGGGGTCTCCACTTCCCGCTATCCGAGGAATCGCCCCCTCGACACATACCCTTGTTTTTTTTTAAAAAAAATTTTCTTATAAGAATATCATCCTGCCCATATCCACTAAACTCCAGGAACACTCAACATGGCTTTGTTAATACATGCAGTCTGAGATATCTAAGAAGTGCAATCAGCTAGGAGTACTACCTTGGCACATGACTTCCCAAGTGCAAACAATTGCTAGCAGTGTGCTAATGCTGTAGATTGCCCTGAAAAGATATGTGCGTGAGAGAAAAATCAACACATTTTTCCCCATTGAATCATGTAAATCAAATTAGATTTTTAACACCGTGACTTCATTAGTAATAAACCAATTGCAGAAACACGATTTTTTCATATTTCTCCACATAGGTAAGTATGTACTCTCTCCGATTTAGCAAATGTTACTGTAGCACCATATTGTCAAATCATGAATCAATTAGGCTTAAAAGATTCGTCTCGTAAATTAGTCGCAATTTGTGTAATTAGTTATTTTTTAAGCTTATATTTAATACTTATTACATATGTTTAAACGTTTGATGTGAGAGGATGTAAAGTTTTGAGATGAGATATACACAGGGCCTAAATTCAATGTCGTAGGCTGCAGCTGCACAGCACCGCCATTCGATTGCACTTGATTTTGGACTTTTGCGGTGTAAAATACTCCTGCTACAGAAAGCCCCAGTTACCGCTGCACAGCACAGTTGGCCTCCCGGGTGCGTACGCCTTCCATAGTTGGATTGCGTCAAATCTCAATACGCTTTCGACGAGCCATTACGAATTTCGTCAACACGCCTCTTAAGTCACATAACCCTTCGCTTACGAACAGACTAAAAAAAATCCTTCGGCGCGAAGCCTTCTCTCACTCCCAACCTCCACACGCCGCGGGCGCGCGCGCGGCGCGGAGCTCGTCTCGCCTCCGGTCTCGAGGATCTCCGCCGGCGAATCACCCCCGATTCCAGCAAGGTGCGCACGAATCCCTTCCCCCCGCATCCCTATCTCAAGGCAACCACCGATCGGATTCGCTGAATCGAGCGGAAATAGCGGGCAAATGGGCTTGGGTTTGTTCGCGAGAATTTTTGATGACCTATTCGCGAATCAAACGTTACTCCGCAGCAATGGGTAAGCGAGGGGCGAGGTTTGTAGATTGGAATCGCAAATTCCCGTGGATCGCGCGTCTGTGATGTGGTTTAGGGTTTATGTGGGCGGTTGTTTGCGATACTGAGTTCTGATCATGAAAGGCTCTCAACCGGCCAAAAAGGTTGTTTCAGTTGGAGTTGATTTGGTTGGCCCGGATCGAAATTATAGCTTAGATTCTTTTACAGGATGATGGATGCAAAATGGCTACTGCTGTGCAGCATGCGTGATTTTTTAGTATGAATTTTTCAAATTGGGGGCATTTTTGGGTTGGGATTATCACTAACTTTGGCGATCTGTACTGCTTGCACATCCCCAACTTAGTAATCAGTATCATCTTGTTGTATCTGTTTTCCACTACGATACTGTAATTTGGTAAAACCACCTCACAGAATAGCACAAAACATTAAGAACCATTGCATAACAGTGTCTTATGCAACTAGAGTATTACAACCGATTTTTTGTAAACTGATTCTTTGTCTGTGATATATGGGCTATGTGAACGATAAGCTAGTAGTAGTGTAGGGCGTAACCGTGTAAGACAAGCAGATTAGGAACTACTGTGATGTATTACATTTGGACTAGGATGACAAACACATGAGGATCAACGTAATCAAGCTAGTATATAAAATCAAAATATCCTGTCTGCGAAAAATATTTCCAAGTGTCCTTTATTGATCCTACTATGGTCTATGAGCGAGGATGCCTTATATCAGAAACACCATTTCTTTTGAATGGCATATGTTCTTCACAGAATCTTTATTTTGCTTACCAAGTTTATGCTGACATTATTTTACAATATGTCAATGGTTTATTCAGCAGATATGTTCATCTATTGTCCTGATTTAGTTCTTAGATAAGATATGCCTAGGCCTAGTTATTACTCCTTGTTCTAACAGCATCTTGGATTCGACTTGCAATCTATGTTTGGAACTTCCATATAGCAGCTTTTCACTTGAGTAGGATGCAGATTATTCATCTTTGATAGTGATGCGAGCCATTTGAACTAATCATGCTGCTTCACAATTGTGCAAGGTTACCAGCAGGTTGTAGCAGTTAGATGGTGCACCTCTTAAATATTTAGAAACTGTTACCTTTATACTGGTGATCAACTTATGTTTCCATTTTTTAGGATGAAATCAATCAAGGAATCCAGCAATCAAGAGGTGAGGAAGGTGCTCACATATGGTTTTCATGACTCAAGAGTTTCAAAACATGCCAAGCAGGTACATCTTGATTTACACTTTTGAAGATAGACCTAGTTCAACTGCAAGATATGGATATTTTCCAGCAGTTCTCAGTTCTCAGAGTCCAGATACTGTACTCAGACCATCCTTACGAATCATAACTAGCATGGTTTTCTAGGACCATGTGTGTTATTGACTACGGAAATGAAAATAGTGATGAATTTGATGTGCTTCTTGGGGTTGAAAGTACTAGATCGATGTCATGTATTCTTCACCATGTCTCTAATGAGTTCATTCTTTTATAAATCGGAGTAGGCCGAAAGCTACTGCATGAATATAGCGAAGAACATCAAATATACGGCTCTTTGATTGACTGGAATGTCTGCCTTTCTAATAGACACATAGAGGACATTTGAGCACCTACTTTTCATCAACCTTTCAGTTTTCCTTTTTTGCCTTTTCAGTGTTTCTTGTTTCCTCTTTCTTGGCATCACAGTAGCAGCACAATATTACCATGGTATAACTTGTTTAGTGTGTTTTGTTGTGCCAGGCTAACCAGAACATTGTGTTAACTGATACTCCTACTTAAGAAGACTTCTCAGAATTTTATCTAGAGTAACACAAACAAGTATAAACTTATTGCAAAAAAGTAAGTTGATAAGCCTTATCATTGTTGAAGCAGTGCCTTAACGTCAAATGTCACCAGCTGAATCATTTTCCCATACTTTTCCTTATGCATGGGTCTTGGTGATGTTTAATTTAGTTGAGATACATCTGAAATCTTTTAATTTTCAGATGTGCATAGTTTGAATTAGTTAGTAACTGTTAGTATGTCAGTCCAGAACCCCATCTGATTATTTTCTACAGTCTGTACTCTGTAGACAAACTGCCATGTATGTATATGCTTTTTAATAACTTAAACCAGGAAAATTCCTGACCTTCAAAATTGTGAAGATGCGAGCACTTAAAAACAGATGAAAATGAACGATCGCTGTATATTTTCAATTTTTATTTTAAATTGCAAGATTCAGTTCCCTTGCTAATTCTTCTCTTTCACTACATTTACCTGAAGTCACCATATCATCTTCATCATCCTAGGACATCTGGTGAGTAGCATCTTTTCTATGTGTTATTGAACATCTTATTTTGGTACTATCCAATGATAATGATTCTTTTGAAGAAAAAGGATCATGAGTTTACCACGTGTGCTTATAGAGCATCAAGCTGATTTGTCCATTTTCTAGAAGAAAATCAATTAAAGAGACTAAAAGTACATGCTATTCTTGCATGTGTGTTTAACTGTTTATTATTAAACCATCAAACCATCTGCATTTTCCATAACAGTCTCTCACTGCGTTTGGCCCAAGGAGATTGTGAGAAAGTTTGTTTCGTTTTCCGTGTGCACGTTTCCCGAACTACTAAATGGTGTATTTTTTGCAAAAAAAATCTATACGAAAGTTGCTTTAAAAAATCATATTAATCCATTTTTGAAGTTTAAAATAGTTTATACTCAATTAATCATGCGCTAATGGCTCATCTCGTTTTGCTTATCTTCTCAATCTTCTCTTTTCCTCTCCTCTCAAACTCACAACTTCATAGACTAGTTGCAGTGGAGTATTTTTTTTTCTTTGATATGAGAGCATATTGATTAATTTGCCTTACTGTACATGAGTTTGGAGTTCCTGTATGTCCTTATAAGTTATCCGGTTGGGGAACTAGGAGAGGTATCAGCCTATCAGGTTGAAATGAGCTACTTGCTAGAAATTCCTTAAAAGAACATGACTTCCAGTTTTTTTTTTAAAAAAAAAATCTGAAAATATAGCTATAGGTGTGGTTATTTTTTACACTTTTATTTCCATGCAAAATTTTGCTAAGAAATTTAATTTCGTTTATGGGATAAAAGGGGCAATTTATTAGTGCGACAGAAAAGGAAAACAAAAGTACACATTTGACTTTTCACATCATTACATCTCTAATTCGTCATGTTCTTTTCTCATTAACAGGGTTGAATTTGTTGGCGAAATTTGCACTGGCAACCTCACCTGTAGCTCTGATTTTTTGGAACAGAAATCTGCCATGTCTTTTTTTTGTGTTAAAACGTTTCCAACAAGTAGCCCATTTCATCTATTTGGAATAGAAATCTACATATGCACTTGAGGAAGTAAGGGTCCAAAGATAGGTTGATGGGCTCACATATTTTCGAGCTGAACTTTTTATATGAGTAGATGTGGGGAGGGAGAGGGATGTGGTGTAGGATCAAATATCTAAATCACCAACTCAAATATTTAAAGTAGTGAAGGATACATCATTTACAAAGCTTAGACCCAGAAGAGTATGGCCGTGTTTAGTTCGTGCGCCAATTTTTTTTTTGGAAGTATACGGACACACATTTGAAGTATTAAACGTAGACTAATAACAAAACAAATTACAGATTCCACCTGTAAACTGCGAGACAAATCTATTAATCTATTAAGCCTAATTAATCCGTCATTAGCAAATGTTTACTGTAGCATCACATTGTCAAATCATGGCGTAATTAGGCTCAAAAGATTCGTCTCGCAATTTACATGCAAACTATGTAGTTGGTTTTTTTTGTCCACATTTAATGCTCCATGCATGTGTCCAAACATTTGATGTGACGGAATTTTTGGAAGTTTGAAGGGAACTAAACACTGCCTATATTCCACCAGATAGCACAAGACCAAACACATGACCTAGAGATTATTAACTGAAAAATAGCCTAAAGTGTACCTTTCAGTCGACTTATTTCAGAACATGTCCTTGAGCACTTATACTAACCTACTATCAAAACCAATTTGCATATATCCGGAGTAAGTTATCTGTCAGAACCAGCATTCCAGCAAACAACTATCTTGACTCAGGCCTGGTCATCGAGCCACCTGTATATATGTTTCCTAAGGAGCCAAACCTAGTAGTTGACTCTTCATTGAAAAGTTTTTATCAGACAAAATCACATATTTTCATATCATCTGGAAAGCGAGTCCAAGTCTTGACAAGTCAGTAAAATATCTTCTGTTGAGTTGAGTAATGATTATTACAATCTGACAAATTAAACTCAGGCTTTACAATTTTAATTCCATATCTTGACAATTATATGCCAATATTACTTTTTGTATTTAAATAGCAAGGTTTGGTTCAAAAAGACCGTTAGATGCATTATCTTTTTTGACTGAAACCATTGCAGGGGGTGTCCCGCAATTAATATAGACTTATGTACAAACAGAAAACAAAAGAGAAGCAAAAATTACAAGCTAAAAGTTCTCTCTCTGGGCTTTTAAGTCTATTCAGGATTACCTGGTCAAGGTGTAACCCTTTGTTAAAGAATGTTTGTATTTAACTACTGCCATATGTGGTCATAGTGCTGTTGTCATAGAGCTATGTTCTGCAAACACTAAATCAATTATGTGGGAACATACCTTTGGAAAATGGACAGTCTGGGAACCAATTATGGACAATACAGCATTGTGCACTCAAAAAAATAGTTGACTTCAGATCCACCATTAGTGCTATTGGGACCTACATCCAGCACTGTGTGATGCATGTAGTTGCACGCTACAACAGTAATGAAATCTTTAAACAGCTTTTTAGCAAAATATCCTAAAAACTGTTAAATTTAGCTGAAAGTGCTTCTCTTTTCTAATGAAATGGCATGCAATGCTCTCGCCCATTCTCAGTAAGAAATAATTAGTTTGCCCTGTGACCGTTTCAAATTCAATAGGTTTATGGAGCATTGCACAGTCAATTAACAAAAAATCAAGCACAAGCGTCTGAGATTCTTCTAGCAAATCTGACTATAGATTAATAGCTGGTTAATCTAATGTATAATCTTTGTCTTGCATGAGGCACGCGCTAGTACATTATTAAGACCCATGAACAAAATGCGCACATGTTTCACTTACATCCTGGTCCTAGTGCGGAAAGGTAACACTAGAATGTCGTTGAATCTTATTATAAGATGTCATTTGGTTTGGAACTTTTCAGTTCACTTATTTTGAATCTTTGACTCTGTTCATCCTGGGAAGTTTGGATTACTGTCTTGTTTACTTATTTATGTGTAGTATCTACTAATTTTGAATTTAATTTTCCAGTGCTGTTTCCTTCTTCTTATACAATTACTCAACGAGTATCTATTCAAACGCATGAATACATTTGCATGATTTATGCTTGCATTTAGCATGCTCATGTAAATTTGATCCAAGAAAATAGATATAAGGTTATAAGATGAAAGAAGAAGTCACGGAAACATGGCATATTGACACCATTTTAATCTCCTAATTATAGTTTGATTCATCAGTGCCTTTTTGGGGTACAGCTTGTATGATGGTTGGAGAGCCACTCAATTGAAATTCCAGTGCCGACAGAACTTACAAATTACAAATGTGAAACATGACAAAAGGGGCAACCAACAAACAACTCTTTCTAAAACCAAGGGAAAGGCTCCGCACATACAACCAAAGGAAGGACCTTTTTACAGTGCTGTATTTGACTAGTGACCCACTTTGCCAATCATCTTTTTCTAAGCTAAAAGGGTTCACCTGCCTTAATTTATGGAATGTTGGAACGCAAAAGCAGTAATGAGAGAATCTGAATGGTCTGAATCAGTTTATGTCGAAAAAAGACATCCTAAAGTATATTTAGCAGATAGCCGTTTTAGTTTTGTCTTGCTGGCTGTTGTCAGAAGTTTAATTTTTTTATACAGTATAGGGTTCCATATTGTTTTTTTTGTTAGAAAAGGTTGGGTTGGCAGTGTTTTTCAGTAAAATAATTATATAAGTTATATTTTGCAATTCCTGGTAGTTACTTGAAACTCAAATATGTCAACATGCATGAACATTCAATTCAAATCTCTTGTTGATTTCTGATATTATGATTACTGCCCTAATGTTGCACCTTGGTCCACCCTATACCACCTCGTCTGATATAATTCTCCAAGGGTCCTTGTAACCAGTGCATAGCCTTGGTTGTTAGAAATTAGACACAGCCTTTGGATTTACGCCAATCTGTAAATAATTCAGCACGCTGATACCTTGCAAGTTGTTGTAACGCACAGTCCTATGTGATCAGGTTTAATAATACCATTTTGGTTACTTCTTCCCTCATTATGATGTTATTGGCAGTAACTATTCCCTTTTCTTCAGCTTTACTTTACCTCTGGTAACCATTGTTTGGATTATGCTATTTGGTCAAAGGATTGTCTTGTTGTCTCTATGTACATTGAAGGAGCTGTTGATTGTAGTAAATTAAGAGAGATATGCTAGGATTTGTGAGACTAAAGGGGGACGAGTATAGAAAGAAGGAAGGCATGCAAACCTGCAGCCATGCGTGAGGCAACGTGGTTCCAGTTCGTAGATAGTTGTGAGGAAAACAGTTTGGTCCAATGGTATTAACATGTGGAAATATGGAACAAGTTACTAGCCGTACATATAGTCCCATACTTGATGATAGCCTCATTTTTTGACTGGTCAACTGCAGAGAGAGATAGTTAGGGAGGTAATTAGCGCTGGTTGCGTCTTCATGCATTAGTCCCCCCAGCAAGCTTATCAAAAGGAGTGAATTAAGTAGTAGTTTTAGGTCCTCATGGGCTAGATAGTCTACAAATGCGTGCGATGTCCCCAGTAAGAATCTTGAAAGCTAGCTAGTCTTGGCATCTTAATGGTTGTAGTACTGCTTGTCCTTTGATCCCATGTGGGATCAACACTTCACTTTATTCCATGTACTGATTAATTCCTGTAAATTTACAGAGCAAATGAGATCATTAGCATTAATATCATCTGCATGCAGCTATTTCCTATTGTTGTGTGCTTTATGTTTTTTTGACAAGAGAACATTGCAGGTGACACTTGGTGGCTCCTTCTGCATTTTTCATCAAATTCTGAAAGTATTAATAAGTTCTCAGAGACGCCACCTGCTGTTCAACCAGTTGAAATAGAGTAAGATTTGTGAACTTCACTAATATATACTGACAATTTGACATTATATATATAGATATGAATCTGATAAGACTAAGCGATGTCCCTTTGGTTTTTTTAGATAATGAGACATGTCCTTTGATGTTGCAGGAGATTGTTATCGTGTGCCTTGGATAAGATTGTCTTGCGGGTGCAGAGGATAGTTAAATGTCCTTGTTGACTGATTCTATTGTGCTTAATTCCAATTATGCAGTGCCCAGCTGAGTTCTTTCACCGTTGATGTTCTTTCCGATCTCAATGCATTTCACCGCTCCACCGTTCATTCCCTTCAAGGTATGGGGATCACTGCTGTTGAATGTGTAAATGATTTTTTTATCATTACTGTTTGTGTTACACGTGTTTCTTCAGCCTACTGATATATTTAATTTCATATATCTAATGTTGCTATATGTCCGTCTGATTTTGTGCAGGTGATTCTTCAAGGTATCTACAGTTCTACACTATTCTGAACCCTGGCGGATTCCCCCGCGACAAAATTTGACTTCAAGTATGCACCATTATCTAATTATCTTGAAAGTTCTTTTACTGTTATTCACCTGGCATGGAAATTCGAAACGTTTTCATATAGATGGATACACATTTTCAAACACACGTATGTTGTACTCCCACCGTTTCATATTATAAGTCGTGTTGATTTTTTTTCTAGTCAAATTTTTTTAGATTTGATTAAGTTTATAGAAAAAATTAACAATATCTACACCACCAAATTATTTTCGTTAAATGTAATATTGAATATATTTTGATAATATGTTTGTTTGGGTTGACAATATTGCTATATTTTTCTATGAACTCGGTCAAATTTAAAGAAATTTAACTAGAAAAAAACATCAAAATGACTTATAATATGAAACAAATGGAGTAGCTGACAATGGAACTAGTTAAAAAAAATGAGCTTGAATTAGAAACACTGGTGATACATGAGTTTCTCTGCTACAGGACTATGTCAGGGAAGGAAAAGAATAATCTTAAGGATGCATTGCATTGCATTCCTGCATGCATCAGCAGCCAAAACTTTTGATCAGTTCCATGTCAGTCCTAGGCCTACCACTCGTTTCAGCTAATGAAGCTAATAGAGCCAGTAAGTCCACCTACTCCATCCCAAACAAATAGTTGTAGAAGTGGGGAGCCGTGCTCGTGTTACTCGCCACCCATGTCCCGTTGCTACCGGTGGAGCCCCCGTAGAGTGCTGATCCAGAAGTCATAGCTGCTGCAGCAGCATAAGGAATGTTGTTACCTGAGTAGCTGTTGCTCTGCTTGTTGCTGCTGCCGCCGTTTTGCTGCCTCCCCATCGCTGCGCCGGCGGCTGTGCCCCATATGGCGCTGCTGCTGCTGCTGTTGCTGTTGCTGCCGCTGTGGCTGCTTGTCCCCATTGTGAAGTCCACGTTCACGCCGGAGGAGCAGCCGTAGGTGTCAAATGCAGAAGCAGGAAACTGCTGCTGCTGCTGCTGCTGGTGGTGGTAGTGCAGGGCAAGGAGGGACCAGTAGTCCTTCTCCGACGGTGGCATGGCAGGCGACGGCAGCGGCAGCGATGGGTCAGAGGGGAACTTAGAGGCGCGCGTGGCGGCTCCGCCGCCGACCGGCAGGTCGCTGTTGAGGATGCTGTCGACGTCGTAGCGGCTCATGTCGAAGTTGGTGACGGCGTTGAGCCCCCTGAACTTGATAGCGGCAATGTCGTACGCCTCGGCAGCCTCCTCCTGCGTGCCTGCGCGCGGTGCATGGGACATTTAGGAAAATTTGCCAACAACCATGCATCTCAATGGTCTTAGCGTTTGTTTATATGTATTTGAAAAGATCGAGGCTAGCTTACTGAAAGTGCCCAAGTACAGGTCCTTGTTTCCGGCCACCCTGCCGATCCTCGCTTGCCACCGGCCGTGCTGATGATGTCTGCACTCCAAACATTAGGCTCCCATTGTCACAGTTTTTTTTTACTAAGAAAAGAAAAGAAAAAGAAGAGCGGCTCTGAATGCTGCAACTTGATACTAGAGTTCAAAAACTAGAACTTCTAGAATTTTGTCCCCAAACTAGTCGCATGCCCGTGTGGTATAACGGAATTTATAGAACGTGGTTTAATTTGATATGGGAGATAAGGTTTTAAATTTTTTAATTTTTTTTTCTTGGCTAATCACGGATGCACCGGTTTGTTTCTGTAGCGGTTTTTTTTATACACAGGATAAGGGAAGAGAAGGAGGACTAATGTTTTTTTTACCGTAGTATAGGATGGGGAATATCTAGTGAAAATTAACAATCGAATAAGTGAAAATCCATGAAAGTCGTACCTACAAATTCTTTAAATTGATGAAAAAATTATTGGAGATAAATCTAGGCATAAAATTCGTTTGTACTAAATCTCAAATCTATACTCAACTTTTAGGTGAAAAGAAAAATTTTAGGTTAAAACAGATCTAGTTATTATAGATTTTCATTTATTTGATGGTTTTCACCGAATATGTGACCCAGCAGAATATACTTACCTAGTAGTAGCTAGTGCTCCGAATGATGCAACTTGATACTACCATACTAATAAGTATTTCAGGGTGATATTTATTGTTGTAACTCAATCTTATACCTTGTTACTCCTCTGTAGATGGAAGCCCCTCTTGAGAAGCCGCTGCTCTTCCTGAAAAAAAAAGAAAACAGAGTAGGAACCCACACAATGAGGTCAACATGTGACAAGTGTGAGAACAGTAAAAGCAGTGCGCAGCCGTACGTGCACGCACGCGTACACGCGTATGGCAAGGTGTGTACGTGGAAAAGGATTGTTTCTCCTAAGCATGTGACTCTCTGGATTACTGCTGCTTCTCCAAAATAAATAAATAAATAAATAAATAAACTTTCCGGATGACTACTGTTTCGTCTCACCTGCGCAGCGACGCGATGAACTCCTGCCGCGTCATGGACTTCATCTCCTCCAGCTCCGTCTCGTAGTTGGCAACCTACAGTCATCGATCGGTGCAGGTAAATTTATCACTAGGTAAGTACGAATGTACGAGTACACGTATCGTAGTACATCGTATAATACATGTATGAACGTTGACTGTATATAACTAGTACTCTACTATCTCATCAGCGACCAGGATAAGCACATACATGCATGCCATATGTGTAAAGATCGAATAATGTATTAATTGATGGGGCTGGCAATAATAAGTTGACTGTTGCAACAAGTACTTACAGGGAAGTTCGTCGTGGTGGTTGGACCCCAGTACTTGAGGGCGGCGAGGTCGTAAGCTCTTGCGGCCTTCTCCTCCTTATCATAACCTCCTGAAAGTTTTGTTTAATCCCCCAACTTTTACAGTAAGTCTCAAGGTGAACGAATGGAAAAGAAACTAACTAATTAAGATATATAGATGTTGCAAATAATGACGACATACCTAAGTAGACTGATGGAGTATCATCACCGGCGGTCCGCCAACAGGCGAGAAATTAGGTTGGAGAAAAGCAGGTACAAATGTTAATTAGTGATCAACAATGTAACGTCCATATGATAGAATTTGCAGATTAATTTGTTGGATATGGGTTATGACACGCATGCACAAACCTTGGCGGCCTTTGCGGCTTTGGCCTTCCCGGCGGCAGCTATTGTCCCACAGGTGCGCCTCGTACCTCCCCGTCCACCGGTGCCTGATGCATTTTCCCAATACCCAACATCGCTTATCAAAAACTTGATTATATTATTTTTCAGCTCATTGTCATGCTTGCATGATTATTTTTAGCTATAAGTTAAAATGACATTTTAACCATGAACGACTACTAGTGTCGTTAGTGTACTGCTAGTAGTATAACTAACTACATGCATGCATGCACCTAGCTATTTGGGCGCTGTGAGAGCTGGGATCGAGTAGCTAGATTAGATAGATAGATCATCTATGGATCCATGTGTTATCGCAAAATATATATACCTAGTGACACCACGGTAGATGGACGTCCGTTGCCCGAACGTCTCGGCGGTCCTCCTCGCCGGATCGGCCAGCTCCGCCGCCGCGTCGGTCGCCATTGCGATGGTCACCCCGCCGGCGTTCTCAGGCGCTGGGTACCGGCGCAAGAACCCGGCGGCGATGCTGCCAAGCTCGCCGCAGCTGAGCTGATCCTCCGGGGCAGCTGCCGGAACGGCGGCGACGGCGCCGCCGCCTCCGCCTAGGCCGCCGAGGAAATCCTCCATCTTCGGAGCGCCCTCCGCTGGCCCCTCCTCTCCTACACCAGAAAACACAGAAAAATAATGATACTTAGTGATGATGAACACATGGCATTAGTTTAGCAAACATGCATGCACATGAAAGATTATGAATAGTGCATTATTTGAGATGCTCATATATTACCAAGTGGAGGTGCAGATGTGGTAGAGAGGGCCTCAAGGAGGCCATGGTGGTAGTTGTTAGAGAGGGAGAAGGAGAGCCAATGGTGAGGATAAGCCGAGCTCATGTCCATGTCCATGGCGATAGATATGATCGATGCGCCGATCTTGAAGAGCACTTGACCAGCGTTTGTTTGAGCTTATGAGAGGGAAGGATAACTATAAAGCTATCGATCGATGTAGACCAGTGTTGTGCTAAGGAGAGAATGAGAGAATACCCAAGTGTGTGTTATATATAGATTGGAATGAAGTTGAATGTGCGACATACACTGCTGAGTAACATGAGTGGCTGACTGCTAGCTACTCTCTCTCTCTCAGCTGTCCACAATTTGTGCATTTTGGAATTAATGTTACATGCAATTGCTGGGCTGTAACGAATACGTCCAAGAACTAGAGAGGAGAGAGGAGATAGAGGGAGAGCACAAAGGCCAAGATGAGTTTGATTAATTTAAAGAGAGTGATTTAGGGATAAGAGCAAAGTAGGGAAATACTTTAAAACCTAGCCTTGTTTTGCGAATCTAAAGAGGAGGAGGTGTGAGTAGTAATGGTCGACAACGTGGAGGCGTTTCATGGGGTCCTATGGGCGGTCTCCTTGACCAAAATGGAGCTAGGCCGCTGTTCCCTCGCATGCAGCCCTAGCTAGCTTGCTTTTTGTTTGCTCTCTACGCTAGTGGAGTTAGAGCACGTACAGGAGCAGATTATAAATAAGCTATAAACATATTTTAAAAAGATAAAAGATGATAGAGAAGAACAGCGGGCTACAAACTTGTAGCTAGCTGTAGCATAGACTTTAAAATACATGTGTACATGATAGGTGGGATCAGACAATATAAAACTATTATATAAATTAGCTATTAAATTAACTATAAATAATTAAAGCCAACAGTTGGCTATACTGTTAAACTTGCTCTTAGTACTACCGTGGAGGAGCAGCAGCAGTCTGTATATTGGATTCCGCGCAGATGATCTGAATTTTGTGAAGTGTGAACACTCCCCACCATATTGCAAGTTGCAATCCTGAGTTCTGACGAATAGATAGCTGCCATAATCTGGGTACGTAGCTAGACTGACTCATGGACAGTAGTTCTACTGTCCAATACTTGGAGAAATGCAAAGTCTTCACAAAATGGACATTCTAATCAACAGCAGTTTTGGAGGGAAATTTTGATTAGTTTGTTACACACAAATATCATCACCTTAGGTTCATAGTATACTATTACCATTGGAAAACATGGTTGCACTTTAGTGTGTCACTCAAATTTTACATTTTTCCAGTTACTAAGCCTTTGTGCATTGTAACAGTCCATACCAATGGAATGGGGTTCAAGGTCCTTATTGGGGATGGGCTAGGAGTTTCTTTACTGGTTCTATCTTGCGGTGGGAGGAGACGGAAGGAGAACAACATTGTTTTTATATTAATAAAGATATACCATTCTGTTATGTGCTTTGAGAGAGTGATAGTGTTCATAGTGAACAGAGAATGGCTAACAGTGTGATAAGGGTGTTATTTTGTTTAGCGGGTTTCATGAAAAAAGATAAACAAGACATACTTCTAATATTAGTGAATGGAATAGCATAAAATTGAATAATATGATCTCTTTAGTGGCATTAAAGTGTACCCATAACTTTCTATGGTATAAAGCTAAAGTCATAATTTTTCAGCGTGACCAAATCATTTTTGCCTTTTTCAAATACTTTTTCGCCAAGCCCTTTTTCAAATACTTCCATGATGTGAAAGAGGGAAACAACCGTCAGTTTTTGACTAGTTTTGGAAATGTTTGTGGGAAAGCAAGTTACGGGCTGCTCACATTTGTTTCAAACGGAACAGTTAAAGGTGAGTTGGGCTATATCTATAGTCAACATAGTATCAAACGGCAAAGGTTAATAACCATTTTTTCAGAAACACATTCTCCCCAAGTGTTTATTTGCACACCCATCGTTATTGGATATTGGCACATGTATGTCTGAGATTGATATGATGTATATATATATATATCTTTATGATCTCCTGGGAAAATGATATGCATATCCTTGCATTCAAATAACTTAATTACATAGTGTAAAATCAAAGGTGTTTTTGATTATTATTCTGTGATGAACAATTGGGCATTGGAGATTATTGGTTTTGTTATTTGGAATCTTTTCACGAAGTGGTTTTGAAGATGATTGGATTTCACAAGTGACCGCAGGTTTATCATTTTATGTGACCGGTCAGACCGGGCAGGTGTTGCCGGTCAGACCGGCGTGTAATGTGCGGTCGGACCGGCCAGCCCGCGGTCTGACCGGCCGACACTGTGTCGGTTTTGATTTCGGGTTGTTTATTTGGATATCCGAGTTTATTTCATGATTATGGCTTCTAGATGGATACTATACGTATGTAATACTGTTGTTTGCTACTAATGAGTCAAGTTGGAGATAGCTTGGTCTCGGAATATGATTTCTTTGTTTGTTCCATGTGTAGGTGACTCGATGTCTCGGGAGAGTATTTGCGGTGATGGACCGGGAGTCGGCTTGGGGATAAGGCGATGTCCGTGGTGGTCAGAGATCATGCGGGATACTTAGGCTAGAGTTGATGCACGTGGTTGATGGAGATTTCATATGGCATACGATGGAGATATTGTGTGCGTATGGGATGCAGAGTCGAATTTGGAAGGAGTCCAAATTTAGTACGATTGGTTATGTAAAGTTTCTTTCTTGTACTAGAGGGTTTCCTAAGGTGTTTTAGGACTCTTAATATGAGTTTGGTTCGTGGCTTTAGGCTGCCTACCTCATGTATAAATAGAGGGGGAGCGTGAGGCTTCTTGGTATCGCTTTTAAGAGCAATTGAGTTGAGTTTTGAGTTAGGGTTCGAGTTTAGTCGAAATTTTTGTAAGGAGTGCTGTTGGTGCACTTTGTAAACACAGAGAGAATCAATAAAGTCGTCATCCACTTTAAGAGTTCTTCGATTTATGTTTACCGGGTTTCGGCGGTCTAACCGGCGATCTACCAGTGATCAGACCGGCAGCAAGCGGCGGTCAGACCGACGGCATACGAGCGGTTAGACCGGCGGCAGCAGCAGGCGCGGCAGGCGACTTTGATGGTTTGATCGATCAATCTACATCGGTCAGACCGACGTTCATCAGGCGGTCAGACTGGCTCAACACCTTCGGTCAGACCGCGATCCATCGATTTCGAGGGTAACTTTTATTTCCGCTAAAAGTTTTCGGTTTTTGGGTATACCAACCATTCACCCCTCCTCTGGTTGGCTTAGTTCTTGTGATTCGATCCTACACTTAGAATGAGCAGTACTTCCTGATTGAATTAAGGATAAATGGTCGATGGCCAGCTGCCATTGAAGAGCGACTGTGTTTTGTGGGGGAACACGAAAAGGTAGCAAAAAAGATCATAAGCAATAATGCATGGCACATGTACGTTCTGATCGTATCAATCTCGGGTCATATATCGCTAGTTGGTCCATGATCTATGGAGTATATACTACTACCTCCTGAATTCTGATGCAAATGTAGATCTGCACATACTATCATGTAATGATGGTCGAGTCTGTCGATGTTACAGCAGCACAGTCCATCTCTTAGAGTCTATCAATTGAATTTCTTGACAGGAAACATTCAAGAGATGGTGACAAGCGCATCTGTATATGATTCTTGGCAGAGATAGAAGCATGTTCACGTGCTCTGGAAGTATGGAATTAGTCGGCCAGAAGCTGATTACTGCATCTACGACTTGACAAAGGTTTTAGAGGTATATATACGTCTTTTTCTCCCATACAGATAGTTATACATGTACATGTTATATATATGTTTTGTATGCACAGTGCTTGTCTAGTTGTATGGGATGCATAGCCAACTGTATGCGATAGAGGACTATTTATATCAGCTGCCTATTATTTAATTTTCTCTATCCATGCATCGATATTTGACATATATGATCCAAACAGCTCGATCCTGCACCATTTATTTTTTCAGACGAAACTCTGTAATTTAAATACAACTAAGGTATGCATCTGCAAAATATACACAATATATCCTCCATAAACCAAAGTCATATATAGTTGACGCAATCTTCCTTTGTTTCGTCCTATAGACAAGGAGAATCCTAGCTTCATATGTCCGGCCAGCAGCAGCAACTACGGGCAATGCTGCCTGCCTGCCATTCAAGTAAGCATGCCTTTTTCACCTGATATATATGCATGCCCTGAAAGAAGAATTATCACGTCTAAGACATGTACTTTCTAAGCTTAATCAAATGAGATGAACTCAGTAGCTAGTTTTCCCCTCCTCACATAAAGTACAATATCTATCAATGTCTCAATCCTGATCAGCTAGCAGATTAATACACGCCCATATGTATATTTAACTTATATATATATCAACCAACCTAGATAATATTATCTCGCAGTTGTGCTAAAGGACTTTCTAGACTTGTCACTGTTCATATAGATGCTGTGGCTGCGTCTCATTCGGCCTCGGGGATACGACACATGCTGGGTTTTAAGGACATGTAGAGGTCTGGACGCGATGTATACAAATCTGCCGGCTTGCCTGCTTAACTGTGTATGCATGTAGTAGTTTTTTTTTTTTTTGGGTGGGATTGGAGGATAACAAAAGCATGTAGTAGTAGAGAGGTAAGCTTAGCTGCATATGATCTGTATGGTGTAGATTTTCTGGTCCTGTTTAGTTGGTAAAAAATTTTGGCCTCGCATGTTACATCGAATATACGGATACACATTTGAAGTATTAAATGTAAGTTTAATAACATAACAAATTACAGATTCTGCCAGGAAACATCGAGACGAATTTATTAAGCCTAATTAATCTGTCATTAGCAAATGTTTACTATAGCACCACATGTCAAATTATGGCACAATTAGACTTAAAAGATTCGTCTCGTAATTTTCTGGCGAACTGTGTAATTGGTTTTTTTCTATATTTAATACTTTATATATTTGTTTAAATATTTGATGTGATAACATGAACAATTATATTATAGGAAGGTATCGAATAAATGGGAGGTTTATTAGATTAGATTAAAATATTATCGGATAGTCTTCGTCTTCGCATGACTGCATGTGGACATTCAGGGCCATGCATGCATGTAGCTTGTAGGCGTACATGCACGCCATTATCTGGAGGTCGTGATAGACGTCTTGTCACCCTGACATGTTAGCCAACAAGACAGTTTAGAGGAGAAACAGTGGGCTGGGGGATGACGTGATCTGAATTGCGAATGTCTAGTTTGTGATATCATGAGTTCAACCTGATACGTAGATGGTTTTTCAACGAAATCCCACCGGTATAAGCTTAAGCATGCACCGTACAACTCGTTAACGTAGTTCTTTGGTGCATGAATACATTAAATTGTTTTATTGGAAAAAGTACGAATTATCTCCTAAACGGCTAAACCCAAAAACCAGACATCACTCACCCTAAACTTTTAATACTGGACGAATTACCCCTCTCGACCCAATCTAGAGTGGTTTTGTCCTACGTGGCGTACGCGTGGTAATCTAGACAACATTTTCTCCTTTTTTTAATGGTGGGCCCACCTATCATATATACTCTCTCATCTCCTCTTCCCCTCTTCCTCTCCCTCTCTCTCGGCGCGCACGACGGCGTGTGGCGGTGACGGTAGAGGGCGGCAACGTGGCGGCGGGAGGGAGGGCAGTGCCGGCAGCGGTTTTGGCTTCGGCAGCCACGTGGCGGCGGGAGGGAGGGCGACGAGGCAGCAGGGGAACACTGGGCGGTTT